>NC_089269.1:46485820-46793677 GCF_963930625.1 Muntiacus reevesi | reverse complement strand
CAGAGGATGAGATGGCTGGATGGCATCACCGACTTGATGGGCATGAGTTTGAGTAAACTCTGGGAGTTTGTGATGGACAGGGAGGCCTGGTGTGCTGTGATTCATGGGGTCACAAAGAGTTATACATGCCTGAGCTACTGAACTGCACTCAATCCACTCCAGTACTCTTGCCTGGAGAATTCCATGGACAGAGGAGCCTGACAAGCTACAGATCGTAGAGAATCAGACACCACTGAATAACTTTCAGTTCATTTCACTTCACATGGTTGTACTAACTAGAGTTTCATTCTTTTTTCTAACATAAACTATGGTAATAACATGTCATCTAGAGTTTCTACTATGGACTTCTTTAAAGTGCATTCAAAATTTAAATATAGTTAAAATCTTCTGAATATAATATTATTTATTATTTTTCATTGCTTTTTCAATGTTTTGCAATTTTTGTTTTGAATTCCATATCCAATTTAATAGTACTTTCTAACAACCTGCTTTTATGAAAGTATTTGAATCACATATTTTAGCTTTCATAGAAATAACAGTTCTCACTATTGTTTGTTCAATTAATTACAACAAACATTTTGGAGTGAAAAAAATGAAGCTAGCTCTTACTGAACAATAGCTAAGTGTGAAGGTATCCATACCACAGTGAATTAGTGAGGAGTTTGCCAGTTAATCAAATATTTCACCAGGGTAATAGAGATGACATGGTCACTATACTACAGGCCACTTTTTATTGGGACTTGTATTCAATAATTCAGGTGATAATTCACAGCCAATGAAATTACTCTAATGTGTGTTGATTTTTATTCTCTTATTTCTAGGTTCAAAATACACAGATTCCACAAAAATTGAGATATGGAAAAGCTTTTATTTATTCCAGGACAGCTATTAAACTGTTCAAAATGGAGGTGGCATTTGAGCTTGACCTTGAGTGGTGAGATATGTAAGATTTTAATATAGAGATGGTAAGATATATGAAAAATAAAGGGGAAAATATGAATGTTGGTAGGGTTTCCAGATAAAATACAGAGTGTTTAGTTAAATTTATATTTTTAACAAAAACTAATACTTAAGATAAATATATTCCATATGTCATATGAGATATATTTAAGAAGCAATTTTTGTTGTTTATGAGAAATTCACATTTAACAAGGTTTCCTGTATTTTTCTTTATCATATCTGGCAATCCTAATTGTGAGACACGTAACTAAATCTGAAGTGGTTCAGTTTCACTGGGAGAGTAAAGTAAAAAATGGTAGCTAATAGTCCATACTTGAAAAGTCTTGAGTATCACAGTAAGGATTTGAAAAGCAGTTAAGATGGTGCTACCAATTATATTTCAGGTAGAAACGATAGCATAAGAATGTAGTGGCACTCCTGGAAGATAGAAGGGAAGGAACAAAGAAAGAAGGGAGGAAGGAAGGTAGGAAGGATGAAAGAAAGAAGGAAAGAAAAAGAGGGGAGAAAAAGAGGGAAGAAAGAAAGAAAAAAGACTTTTAAGTGTCATACTACCATCTCTGCTATATACACTTGAACACACAGAATATACACTACAGTGTGAGAAAAGTCTACATGCGGTGTGTCTCCCAGAAGAACATTAGAGTTCTCCTTGGGGCCTGTGTACCACAGAATGCTATGAAAATAGTATCTTGCATTATTTTTTTTAATTTTTGCATTTTTTATGTTAGCATGCAGGATAGATTTTAAGTAGCAAGTTCAGAATCCAACAGATAAGGTAGAGAAGCCTGTTGTAAAAGTCAGAACCTATAAAGAGAGATTAAAGAGCAAGTCTGTCTATATTAATAAATCTAGCTCAACAATCAGTGAACTCCATTTTTAACTTGCAAGCTCACAGACTTTCGAAAGAAATCACACATAATTCCTTTCAGTCTATTACTTCGTGAGGGTCATGAGTGGTATTACTAAACTTAGGCTAACTAAACAGATTTCTTCCTGATTTTGTCTGTATTGTCCACAGGTTTTTGTTTCAATGATTCTCACAGTGACTAAAACTTTATCTCCAGCCTCCAGAGCAGTCTTTGAGAGGCTACATTGCCGTTTATTTACTTTCTTGAGCCTTGGAGCATTTTTTTTTAATACTCCTCAGAGCTTTGAAAGCGACTGTTTTTTCCCCCAGAGGAAGTCTGAACAGTTCACAACAACTGGTAAATAGCTCAATTCTTCTTTCTTTCAGAAGATGAAACCCAAGATGAAAGAATGTGATTTTTCCAGCCACCATTTTAACAAGAACTCCCCCACCGCCTAAAAGATCAATCATACGGAAAACATAAAGTTTTTTAACACAAGGATGACTTATCATAGAACATGAAAGAAAAGTATAGGAAATAAAGACACGTCCTCTGTGAGATAAATCAGTTCTCAAGGAGGAAAAAAGGAGTATCTGGAAACTCATTAAATCAAATGCAATATAAAATAATAGGTATATAGCTGTGAGTTGAACCTTAAAAACTTCCCTGGGTGTGACAGATATTTAGAGGTCCTGATATCTTCCAATGTTCAGTAATCTTTGATGAGTAAATGTGAGTTAAACTAATTATGTTATCAGAATTTCTAACTGGAGTATGATTATGGAGTTAAGGCAGGCATTAGCGGTGAAAATCTAATTTGTGTGTCAATTTGTTACATAACTACAGATTAGGTGCAATTGTAGCGATGTTTTTGTCCCTCTGGTATATTGAGAGCTATATTCACAAGATCTACTTTCATGAATAAAACATCACTGAGTGTATTTCAATATCACCTGGGGCAACAGAAGCAAAAAATTGCCTCTGGAACAGAGGACCACATTAAAGAGAAGACATTCTCACCTTGGGCCACAGCTTTACATACAACTACAGGGCCTGGAAAAGAAAGACTCTTCATTAAGATTGCTTTTCGTATTTCACACTAACTGCTCATAAGCCCAGAAACAAGGATCAATTAGACAATAAATTCCTTACTTATTTACAGCACATTTTGAATGTACACACAGCTAATACACATACATAAACAAACATGCTGCTTTTCAGCAGTACATCAAAAAAGAATAGTCATCAGAACTGAATATGTAGACTTCAAAATATGGTTCAATCCTGAAACAAAATGCTAGTCTAAGGATTAATATAGATTGTGTTAAATATAGAAAACAGAATAGAAGTAGTAAAGAAAATTAGAGATAACAAGGGAACATTTCATGCAGAGATGGGCACAGTAAAGAACAGAAATGGTACGGACCTAACAGAAGCAGAAGATATTAAGAAGAGGTGGCAAGAATATACGTAACTATACAGAAAAGATCTTAATGACTCAAATAACTATAGTGGTGTGATCACTCACCTAGAGCAAGACATCCTGAGTCTCAAAATCAAGTGGGTCTTAGGAAGCATCACTATAAACAAAGTTAGTGAAGGTGATGGAACTCCAGCTGAGTTATTTCAAATCCTAAAAGATGTTGTAAAAGTACTGCATTCAATAAACCAGCAAATTTGGAAAATTCTGCAGTGGCCATAGCAGTGAGAAAGATGTTTTCATTCCAGTCCCAAAGAAAGGCAATGCCAAAAACATGTTCAAACTACCGTACAATTGCTTTCATCTCACACATTAGCAAAGCAATGCTCAAAATTCTCCAAAGAGAGGCTTCAATAGTATGTGAACTGAGAACTTTCAGACGTTCAAGCTGGGTTAGAAAAGGCAGAGAAACCAGAGGTCAAATTGCCATCTGTTGGATGATAGAGAAAAATAAGAGCGTTCCAGAAAAATATCTACTTCTGCTTTATTGACTACACCAAAGACTTTGATTCTGGGGATCACAACAAACTGTGGGAAATTCTTCAAGAGATGGGAATACCAGACCACCTTGCCTGCTTCCTGAGAGATCTGTATTCAGGACAAGAAGCAACAGTTAGAATCAGACATGGAGCAACGAACTGGTTCCAAATTGGGAAAGGAATATGACAAGTCTGTATATTGTCACTATGTTTATTTAACTGATATGCAGAGTACATAATGCTAAATGCTGGGCTGGATGAAATACAAGCAGGAATCAAGACTGACAGGAGAAATATCAATTATCTCAGATATGCAGATGACACCACCATTATGGCAGAGAGCAAAGAGTAGTACTAAAGAGCCTCTTGATGAAAGTGAAGGAGGAATAATAAATGTTACTTCTATACAAGTACTCACTCCTTCCTTTCTCTTATCAAAAGTTGACTTTAATCTCAGTCTACCTTGTGCTACATTATCCTGCTGCTTTGTAGTAATGTGCAGTCTGTATGCCTTTTTGTATGACAACTAGATACCCAACTGACATTGAACTGACAATTCTACGAGGTGCAAAACTCATGTTAACTTCTGAAGGTAATTTAGTTTTGTGGCTGAGAATTCAGTGAAAGTCACATGAGTTTCCTGCAGTAAGCAGGAGTGTATGTAGGAATAAATCTGGCTTTTAGGGTTCAACCATTTAAGATCCTTTACAGGCAGTAGTCAACTTTTGATCAGAGAAAGTAAGGAGTGAGTACTTGTATAGAAGTAACATTTTATCAACCATAAAAATGCTTAACTTCTACAAAACCCACAACAGTGAAAAGACAGTCTGGTAAATCCAATTTTTGTAAATACTATGCACAAAATCCACAGTATCTGGGAAAAGAGGAAAAGTTTTATACAAGTAGCAGTTTTAAAAATGTAACTTTTTACTACTATCAATTACACGTTAACATACACATACTAACTGAAAATATGCTACAACTGATGTCTGGAAAAGCAGTTGAACATTTCCTAAGTGAACCTCCCCTCACATTTACCATATAATGTAGCTGTTAATACTGCACAAGGAATAAATCTGGCTTTTAGGGTTCAAGCATTTAAGATCCTTTACAGGCAGTAGTAGCTGAAACTGAAAACTATATGATAAAAGTTTATTTTTGAGAAATGTCTCGAGTTTCTGAATTTTTTAAAGAGTCCCACTCATTAAAGAAGTCATTAAGTATTTTTTTAATTGGAAAAAATGCAATCCATAATGCTTTTGGCAGTAAATAAAAATAAATACTATATAAGGGGGAAAAAAAAAGAAAGTGAAAGAGGAGAGTGAAAAAGCTGGCTTAAAACTCAACATTCAAAAAACAAAGATCATGGCATCCAGTTTCATCACTTCATGGCGAATAGATGGGGAAACAACGAGAGACTTTATTTTCTTGGGGTCCAAAACCACTGCAGATGATGACTGCAGCTGTGAAATTAAAAGACACTTGCTCCTTAGAAAAAAATCTATGACACACTTAGACAGCATATTAAAAAGCAGAGACATTACTTTGCTGACATATGTCCATCTAGTTAAAGCTATGGTTTTTCCAGTAGTTGTGTATGGTTGTGAGAGTTGGACCATGAAGAAAGTTGAGCACTGAAGAACTGATGCTTTTGAACTGTCGTGTTGGAGAAGTCTCTTAAGAGTCCCTTATACTGCAAGGAGATCAAACCAGTCAATCCTAAAGAAACCCAATCCTGAATATTCATTTGAAGGACTGATGATGAGGCTGAAGCTCCAATACTTTAGCCACCTGATGCAAGGAACTGAACTGAAAGATTGAGATAGATTGTGTTAAACAACAAAAATTCAATAGAATAAATTTAAATAGTATACTGGCTTTATTAAAACATTCATGAATCAGGAAGCATCCCATCTAGCAATGAGAAAGGCGATCTACAGAGCTATAGAAAAGCAAAAGGGTTTTCAAGCTAGAAAGAGGGTGCAAAAAGGAAGTGGATGCATTAGTAATGGACGCATTATTTTAAGCAAGGTCTCCCTTCTAAGGGGAAGGAAATGAGTCTCAAATGAATTACCTTAGTAGTGCTTACCAGGTAATTCCAAGTTAGCTGGTTAAATGCGCCATTGCTGGGAAGTTGAAATCAACATTAGGTTAGGCATTAAGTCTTGGTATGTTGACACAGGGTTTAGCAAAACTGACTCCATTTGGGGCCTGTTGCCTCCTTTTTAATAATTGATTTCAATAATTTATACTCAAATTACCAACAATGGGTGACTTTTTTTTTACCCTCAAGTCTTTCCTTCCTTCATTGATTCATTCACATATAACTAATAGGTTCAATGTTAGACTTCAAGAATGCCAAATTAGGTCCTTGCCTTTTTGTAGACCCATGGCCTGGTATGAAAGTGAAGGTGAAAATTGCTCAGTCGTGTCCTGCTCTTTGGGACCCCATGGACTATACAGTCCGTGGAATTCTCCAGTCCAGAATACTTGAGTGGGCAGCCTTTCCCTTCTCCAGGGGATCTTCCCAACCCAGAGATCGAACCCAGGTCTCCTGCATTGCAGGTCGATTCTTTACCAACTGAGCTTATGAGGAAAGTTCACCTGATATAGTAGTTCTTAATTCTGTATGTACACCAACATCTTCTGAGGAATGCAAGTTTGAGGATAATAAATCCCATACATATAGATTTAGGTTCAAGAGGTTTGGAATACACTTTTTGTTTAGTTCCATCTGGTTTAATGAAAAGCTATCCTGAAAATGTATTAAACAAAGAACTTATTTTTTACACAGTAAAATTGCATCCTGCTAAATATTCACAGGATACTTACACAACCAATTAATCAAAATTTAGGGCTTCAACAGATAAATTTCCCAATACCTAAACATTGATTACACATTTATTTTAGTTAAATTTTCTTGGACATATGTTGAGGATTAGATTATGCCCATCAAAAGATATGTGAAAATCCTAAATCTGGATACTTGTAAATGACACTTTACTTAGAAATAAGGTTTTGACAAATATAACTAATTTAAGATGAGACTACAGTGGATTGGTGTAACCCCTAACACAATGACTGGTGTCTTTATAAGGAGAGGGAGACTTGCAGACACAGAAGCATACAGGAGGAAACAGGTAGCTGCAGAAATTGGAGTGAAGCTTCTCCAAGTCAAGGAATGCCAAGGACTGAAGCACCCACTGGGAGTTGCAGACAAGCCTCCTTCCCTAGAGAATTCCGAAGCAGGGACCTGACACCTTTTGCTTTCATCTACCCAGTTTGTGTTCATTTGTTAAGGCAGCCCTCAGAAATTACTGCACACGGTTTCCAAAAATAAGCTTGAATTAATTCATATCTCTGTTTCTCTATACATGCTGTTTCTTTGTATCGATGTCTTCTTTGATTTTGTTTTTCACCTGTTTAGGTATGATGCATCTAGGTTTGATTTGCTTAGTATTTAAAGATTTCTTTAAAATTCATGAATCTCTGGTTTGAGGTGTTTCTTGAATTTGGAATAACTGTCATCCATCATGTCTTCAAATACTCTTTTGGTCCCAACGTCTTTGTCTTCTCATGACCCTGTAATGTTGCACTGCAGTTGTGGGATGTTCTATTTTGTTTTGTTATTGTTTACTCTTTATGTTTTCTCATTATGGTTCAATTTGGTTAATTTCAATTGATCTATCTTCAGATTCACTTGCTTTTGTCTTAGTAGTATCCAGAAGGCTAAAGAACCCATCAGAGAATTCCTTCATCTTGGGTATTTTGTAGTATGTTTCTAGCACTGTCTTGTGACTTTCATCTGTACAGTAAATTTTCTAAGTGTTTATGCATTTTTGTCCACCTTTTCTACTGTGCTTAGTCACTCAGTTGTGTCCGACTCTCTGTGACCTCATGGACTGTAGCCTGTCAGGCTCCTCTGTCCATGGGGATTCTCCAGGCAAGAATACTAAAGTGGATTGCCATGCCCTCCTCCAGGGAATCTTCCCAACCCAGGGATCGAACCCAGGTCTTCCACATTGCTGGCAGATTCTTTACCATCTGAGCTACCAGGGAAGCCCACTTTTCTACTAGATGCCTTTATATATTAGTCATAATTAAAGTCCCTGTCCAACAGTTCCAATAACTCTGAGCCTGAATTTTTATCTCCCTTTTTTGTGTTCTAATCATTTATTGAGTACCAAATTCTATGTGTAGAATGTCAGTAAAAATGGAGGAAAATAGTATTTATTCTTGGTGAAGTGTGTGTGTGTGTGTGTGTGTGTGTGTGTGTGTGTGTGTGTGTGTGTGTGTGTATATGAGGAGGGAAGTTTCAGGCAGTCTATTAGCAATCTGCACTGGGTTTGGGACTTGCGCTGCTGTTGTTGCCTCCGGGGATTTCAGTCTCGTTGCAGTGAATTGCTGTTATCTCCTGCTTCCGTTTGGACCCGGTCGGCAGGAAGGTTTTCTTAGGGTTCCTCTATCCACTTGGCTTTTAGTGGTCCTGGTATACATGCCCCTCCCCACGCTCTTGCCCCTTCCTCAGTGATAGGTTATGTGTCATCTGGTGCAAGCCTTGTGGTGGAAACAAGAATTCTTGACTTTCCCAGTCTAATTTTTATACCTGGGCCTTGGGTATGGGTCTTTCTTAGCATTCTTGCTTCCCTTCCCCAGACGAGCAAAATTCTTTATCTACAGTAGATTGGAGGCAAGAGACACTTTCCTGTTGCTTTCTAGAGGGAGCAGAACCATCTTGGTATTCTTATAGGATCCAGATCCTATGAGGGTTTTTACTTCTACCCTTTGCATAGATGTAATGGATCTTTGTTTAAGTCCAGGAGATAGAAGTGTTTCATATCCTTTCTTACGGTGACTTAAAAAGAACAGATATGTACAACCTAAAAGTTAAGAGTTATGTTTTAATCAGCAGGAATTTTTAGGATTTCAAGCCCAGGGGGCAACATCTCATGTAACACTGATGGAACAGCTCTGAGGGGCCTGAGTGGGGGAGCCAGGTTATACAGAATGTTGCAACAAAGGACAGGTTGTCTGAATGTCAAAAGACTATTGCTAATTACAGAAAATCAGATACCTCAAGTTAAGGGATTTAGCATTTTTCTACACATGGGAAGATGCAAGAGTCTGGGCCCACTGACATCTTCCTTTGATGCATCACAGCTAGCTGGGGCCAGCGTACTGTATTTTCACATCCTGAGCTTTCTCGGGCATTGCTCAGTTTAGGGAGCAGCTGCAGGCTGGTAACTGCTACATGGCATTCTTTTCCTTCCTGAGTTCCCTCAGGGCTCACCAGCTCACATTAGAGGGCTACAATTGCTAATGATAGTGACATCTGATTTGATTAGAAATATTCTATTTTTCATGTATGAGAGAAGGTTCTGGAGAAGTGAGCAGTGTTCCAAACCTGTCTTCCAGTGCCCACTAATTATGACTTGCATGCTTGTGCCATTGAGGTGATTCTCTCTCTTTGTTCCAAACCTGAGTACTTGGTGGCAGTCCTTGAAAAGAGTTTGGAAGTGGACAAAAACTCCCTTTGTGTCTGGGACTCTCAGCTATTCCAAAGGGAAACATAGGCTCACACTTGGCCTTTAGGCATTTATTGAAGTTTTAACTGATTTCTTCGTATTAGTTTCCATATTTTGCCTATTTGGTAAAGCATCAGCTCTCTGATGAACTAAAAAAAAAAGAAAAACAGTTATAATGTAGTTGACTATCAAACTTTTTCTCATTGTCAGGTTGAGAATGATGTTCTCATCAAGTTTTCTATATCCTTAGATGCAACAAAACTCAAAATGTATTTTTTAACTCCACAGAGGTAAAGTTTTAATACATATTTCTGGTTAAAACCATTTTTAGCACAATACATAGATATTAAAATAGGTGCATTTTTAAAAAGTTTAACATCCTTCAGGGATATATAAAAAAATCTATGGAACCATATAGGAAAACATTATTATTTGGAAGATAGCAATTTCATATAATACTAAATGCACTCATACAATCCAGCAGTCATGTCCTTGATATTTTCCCAAAGAATCTGAAAATTTATACCTGCACAAAAACCTACACACAAGTGTTTACAGCAGCTTTATTTGCAATTGTCAAAACTTGGAAGCAACTAAGATGTCCTTCAGGAGGTAAATAGATAAATAAACCATGGTACCTCCAGACAGTGGGATATTGTTCATTTGGTTCTAAAGCTATCAAGCCATGAAGACACCTTAAATACATATTACTAAGTGGAAGAAGCCGATTTGAAAAGGCTATGGTTCTAAATATGTGATTCTGATAAAAGCATAACTATGTAGAAATATATCAGTGGTTCCAGAGGGATGAATAGGCAGAATACAAAGAATTTTTAGGGAAAATACAGTATGATAATCTAATGATAGATGCATTGTCTAAACCCACAAAATGTATACCACCTAGAGTGAGCACTCAGTTCAGTTCTGTCGCTCAGTCGTGTCCAACTCTTTGCAACCCCATGAATCGTAGCATGCCAGGCCTCCCTGTCCATCACCAACTCCCAGAGTCCACCCAAACCCATGTTCATCGAGTCAGTGACGCCATCCACCCATCTCATCCTCTGTCGTCCCCTCTTCCTCCTGCCCCCAATCCCTCCCAGCAATAGGGTCTTTTCAAATGAGTCAGTTCTTCGCATGAGGTGGCCAAAGTACTGGAGTTTCAGCTTCAATATCAGTCCTTCCAATGAACACCCAGGACTGATCTCCTTTAGGATGGACTGGTTGGATCACCTTGCAAGTCTAAGGGACTCTCAAGAGTCTTCTCCAACACCACAGTTCAAAAGCAACAATTCTTCTGCTATGGGACTTTACAGCAAGAATACTGGAGTGGGTTGCCATTTCCTCCTCCAGGAGATTTTCCCAATCCAGGAATCAAAGTCCTGTCTAGTGCATCTCCTGGATTTTAGGTGGAGACTTTACCACTTGAACCATCTTAGAAAGCCCCAAATTTTGCTCAACATTTGCAAATTTTGTTTTGAGCTTTCTAGCAACAATTGAAAAGATGTAAACACATTATCAGAGTCACAGTATTCAGAAGATTCAAAGAAATGGATTTCTAAAGAGAAACACAGTTAATCTTGGTATTAGGAGCCAAGAAAAATATCTGGTCTTTGTAAAAGGAAGACATTGGGTAATGGAGTGTACAGTTCCCTAGTGATATCCTGGCCATAAATACAACTATGATTTGCATAGCTCTATTTCTTTGCGTGAGTTATTTGCATGACAAAAACTTGGCCCAGGTAAATTTCAGGATCTTACTGTTCTAGCTTCTATGCAGATTGAACTTGGAGCAAAGGGGATAAATGACCTATCTGCTTGATATTTGTCCATTCACAGTATTTCTCTGATCTGAGCTTTGGGAAAGTGTTAAGCAGTAACAAGTTCTAGGTCTCTTACTCTATGGGAATCTGAAATGCAGATAGCCATGTGGAAATCTGAGCAGTGAGGGATCTGCTGCAGACTCTTAGAAGTCGCTCTGCTTTCACACAAAGTGATCCCAGGAAAGACTTGCAAACAGGACCTAAACTGTCATTCAGAACTAAACTGGGCTTTACTCTTAGCAAACAAACCAATGACTGATCAAGATCTTTCAACTTTCATCACCACAGTGCCTGTGGCAATAACTTGACTTCAGAAAAACTGTAAAGTCAGTGTAACCAAATAGTTATCTTAGATCATTAAAAAGCAACACACACAACATATTAACAACCAAGTCTGTCAAATAGTAAGCCATGTAAATTTAAAGTGTTCCTCCAAAATAAAAGGTTTGCATAATTAATGCAAAAAATAAATAAAGGCATTCATCAGTTGTTTAGTGAAAATGCTAATTGCTCAGTCATGTCCAGCTCTTTCTGACCCCATGGACTGCCAGACTCTTCTGTCTGTGGAATTCTCCAGGCAAGAATACTGGAATGGGTAGCCATTCCCTTCTGCAGGGGATCTTCCCAACCCAGGGATGGAACTCAGGTCTCCTGCATTGCAAGCAGTTAGGTATGTAAGGTGATATATGATATGGAACATCTACCCAAAATGATGAAATTATTTCTGGAATACTCGATTTCCTTTTACTTCTTTCTGGCAGTAATTGGTTAATACAACTAGTTGTCAATTGAGTCAAAGCCTTGTCACCTGCACATGTAACTATATGCTCTTTTCCTACTTGCTCTAGTGAAGTAACATGCTTGAGGTAAATGAAAACAATCCAGATTAATTAAGATAAGGGAACAAGAAGCAATGTCCCTGTTTTACCTTTCTGATAAAATGCCTGACCTATGAAAGAAATGTTTCTACTGAGCCTGAACTTCAAAAGGGATTCTGTGTAAACATTAAGAAATATGGTTCCGTGAGTGCATGGATTTTAGCCTGGAGGTTATTACTGTCTCAGAAAAAGGCTGAAGAAAGGTCACTTAGAGTAACCACATGTTATATTTTATTCCAACAAAGTGATAAGGAATATAACTGCAGAGCAACCACAGAAATGAAGAGGTTATGAGGAAGTTGATAGTTACCTTGAGTCCACTCTATAGATTCTTGGTCATTGGGATCACCAGAAATGTGGAAGGAAGCATCGTAAATCTAGGAGAATATCATGCTGAAAGATTGCAGCCTGCATGTGAGACATCCTCCCCTTAAGGTTGTCAGATAAGCTATAAGCTATCCGGTTCCATTTTAATTTCAGATAAATAAATTATTTTTCCAATATAAGTATATCCCCAAAACTGCCTATGGCATACTTACATTAAAAGAGAAAAAGTTATCTGAAATCAAAATATAACTGAGTGTCTTGCATTTTTATTTGCCGCGTTGAGCAACCATATTCCCCCATTCTCTCGGGATCCTTTTAAGTATTCAAGAAATAGATTGTGTGCATGCTAAGTTGGTTCAGTAGAATCTGACTCTTTGTGAGCCTATGCACTGTTCCCCACCAGGCTCCTCTGTCCATTGGGATTCTCCAGACAAGAACACTAGAGTGGGTAGCCATGCCCTCCTCCAGGGGATCTTCCCCACCCAGGGATCGAACCCAGGTCTCTTACATCTCCTGCATTGGCAGGCATGCTCTTTACCACTGTCACTATATGGGAAGCCCCAGAAAATAGAATTAAAACGTAAAAATGTGTTAGGGGGCCATCAACTAAAACCACCCACCCTAGCCAGACATGACAATAACTACTTGCATGAATTATTTCATAATAGGAGGTCCTAATAAGGAACAGGGAACTGACAATTTGCCTCCAGATGGAAGAATTCAAGTATTTGGGAGAGGCCAAAAGGAAGGAGGATATGCTTTAGCCTATAACATGGCCTGCAAACCTCCCAGAAATCTTCGCACTGGAATACACCTTGACTAAGAGATGCACACAGTAGGAAAGACCATGAATCAGACCAGATATGGACATGGGCAAGACAGTTAGCCAGAGACAACCCGAAAGGTGAACCCTGTGAAATGAAAATATCTCTCGCCATATCAATAAACAAGAAACCCATTATCGATTTCTGGCCTCCAAATGAGAATGAGCACTCCCGAAAGTGTGATCCAGTGGATGCTACCCCTCCCTTCCACCCACAGTAATTATTGAGGAGCTGGGGAATGCAGGAAGTAAGGAGAAGAAGGAAACAGATTGGCCCCAGGTAGCTGAATTACATATGAAAGGAATGAATTCCGTGAGCCCAGAGGCTTGCATCTTCCCAAGCACAGAATGCTAAATTCTTTGACTTGACACCTGACCATTGTTGTTCAGATTGTTTGCTCCCTTTGTTGCAAACTTGTAAATAGCCCAACTTTGCATCCTGCCTCCTTGGAGCAGTTTTCTCAGAGCTACTGAGATGCTCTTTCCCAGGCTCATTGTCCTAAGCATTCCCACCAAATAAAATAACTCTCCATTCAGGTTGTGACTATGTTTTTTAGTTGACAACCCTACCACCATAAACCCTGAGACTGTGAGTCACGTGGCAGAGCAGTTCTCCTGGGTCCCCTTACACTGCCACTCTCTGCCCAGGCTCTCCTTTCCAATTAAGGCTCTCGCTTTATCAGCAGAGGTGTTTCCTTAGACGATTCATTTCTGAGTATCAGACAAGAACCTACTCTTGGGCCCTGCAAGGGATTTCCCTTCCAGTAACAAGTGCACAATCGCAATGTTATGGCCATGCGTTCCGGGAAACAAACTCACTCAGAAGGACGATGAAGATAGTGGAGTGCAGTTTATTACACCGGTGGGCCCAAGGCAGAGTCTCCTCTTAGCCAAGGACCCCGACCAGCATTTGTGAAAATCTTTTATACCCCATGTGTACGTGTCCAAACCCACCACCCCAAATTCCTTGACACTTACATAAACAAAGGAAGGGTAAATACACCTACAGTAACCCCATCATTCACGTGCTATGTGTTCAAACAGTTAATAATCAATAAGCCTGTGGTCACGTTCCAACCAGTTAATAATTGATAAGCCTGTGATTACATCCCGATAGATACAGAAAAAATTTATGACCTGTCTGGAGGCAGGGGTGATTACGGTATGTTTCTTCTTAGGCAATGAGTAACCTGGATGTGATCTTCAAGATTCCCCTGCCCAGAGGGGGGTCTTATCCTTCCATTATCATTCCCATAGGCGCTAAGCACAGAGTTCAGAGTCCACTGGAGAGGTGGCCGCGCACGACCAGCACGGACAGGCCTGAGATGGAGACCAGGCCCTATGAATTCCTTCTTCAGCAAAGGGAATACACGTTGGCTGAGAGGTCCACGGAGGCATCAGAAGAAAGTAAAAATTCTACTTGAAAGAAGGTGGATGAGATGACATTAGTAAAGCACATTGTAGATACTTTCAGCCTAACGTGCCTGCGAAGAAGCTGCAATGAAGGAAGCAGCCAGCCTGCTTGGCAACATCTTTGGAAAGGTCTGGACCAAGGAATATGAAAAGAATTAACAGAAAGTCTATATCTTGAAGAACTAATATTCTACACCTCCCAGTACCACTTGCAAGAAATGTAGACTGCAAAGATTTTACATCTCCTAGCAATATGACAAAAGTAACCGTAACAATAAATATTACAGAGAGAAATCAAAAGACCTGTTTGGCAGGAATAAGGCAGCTATGAGGGAGTGGGTGCCCTCTACCTGCAACTAATTTCTCGACATCTCATCCTTAAAGCAAGGTCTTTGAGTACTCACACACTCAAAGATCCAATTCAATTTTTCTCTCTGGCATACAGTAAGATCTCAAAAAAGGTTAGCTATAATTATGATGAGAAAGAGCAGGATATACTGGAGCAGTAAGTCAGACCCAGTGGAGACAAAAGTTCTTTGAGCATTTCTAAGTGGTAGCTCAACCAAAGAGAAATGGGATTGTTCAGACTTGCTTCTCTAAGATAGAAAAGAAAGCCTAGATTCAAGATAGATGTGTGTGACTTTGGTGAGAATAAATTCAGGACTTGATCTCTTGAGAAATTAAGATTTTGGGGAATGAGTTGAGGCGGGAGACTCAAGGATCTCTAACATGCATTTTAGCTGCTTTTTATTGTTTAGCCACCAGGGTACACGGTTTTGCCTCCTAAAGGAGCAAGTGCCCCTTTACCACTTAAGGGGAATTCAGAAGTGAGGCTTTGTAAGATTAGGAGTCTTAATCAAAAATATCCCCATTGGCTAAACTGAATGTTTCTTTCTAGTGTATCCATAATTAATCAACACCAAAGAAAAGCCCAGAGGGACCAGAGGCCCTTTCCAAGCTATTAACGAGAGTGCATTGTAATTAAATGAAGTCTTTTCCAGCAGTTTTCTGCATAAATATTTGAAAACAAGATTTTAGTAACTAAAAGTACCTAAGGAAAATATGGAAAAGGGAAAACACCAAGAGTTTATAAGGTATGTGTATGTCCCCTGGGTGAGATTTTTATTTTATTTTCACATGAAAAGTCCTCACTCTGCAGTCTCTATGAGGCCACACTGAGAGGAGCAGATTCTCCTGAGAGTCTAATGACACACCTCCAGAGAGATGAATAGCAAAAGTTGGTAAGATTGCTTGCTCCTTTAGAAATTGTTTATGTGAAAAATTACACGCGTTACAGAAAACCTATGGAGGTTGGGGGTGAAACTGCTGACCCACATACCCAGTCTGATGCTTTAATTTAAATATCTTGAAATTTCAAATGAAAAATGAATGCCTGAGGTCTCTGAGAAGAAAATCCACACTATTTCAAGCAAACAAGTTCCCAAAACCAAAAACCAAGGGTAAATTCATTGTGAAACAGGAAGAAATTGCTGAGTTCCATAAACAGGATATTCTAGGAGCTAAATAACCTCTCTATTCCCTGAATGGGAAGCAAACAAAGAAAAAAAATCATTCATGATTCTTCTTGCAAAGTTTCCTTTCTTTATTAACTGAAACTGCTTCGTTACTTGTTATATGCATTAAGTAATGAAATTTTCCCATCCAGAAGTGACCACAGGCAAAAGAAATAATAATAATAATAGTAATAAGTAGTATTGGTAGAAAGCTTGCTGATACCAAGCACAGAGTGTACTTCTTTGCTAGTTCAAAAAAGAACCAAAGGTTCTGTATGTTAGCTTTCATTTTTAAATCTACTTTAAGTAAAAGTCACTGCAGAAGCAAAGGTATATTCTGATGATTAGAATCACATATCAGATCTCATTTATTTATCATTTTATGTGTATGAAAGCAGTTGATTTACTTGCAGAAGATCTGAACAGCAAGAATTAAGGTATGGACCATGCTTTCAAAGATTTATATTGTGAAACTGATTGAACCAAATTCAGTGCTTAAAGCTAGAAAATTTAGGAAAATCTTTATTAAAGCAGCAACAGGGCAAGGGCTAGCATTCCCACAAAGGAAGATGTTAAATTTTAAAATTGTCCCCAGTCCTTTAAAATTGTCTCAGAGTCCTTTTGCAGTGTCTCCCTTCAAAATGTGGAATGTGTTTCCCCTGCCTCACGCTGATCTAATGACTTGCTTGGGTCAATAGAATGCAGTGAAAATAATGATATGCCAAGGCAAAACTGGACCTCAGTGGTCCACTCTTTTTCTTTTGGAACTCTGCCCCGGCATGGGGGAAAAAAAATCTAGGCTAGATTGATAAACTGAAAGATCATGTGGAAAAGACCCTAGTTGTCCTAAATCTGTCTGCAGCCAGCTGATTCTGCAGCATGTGAGACAGTCCAGCTAAGGTCAGCAGAACCACCTAGTGTCTAATGACAGCTGACCACAGGTGTGTGCTTGAGCCTGGCTGAGGTCAAAAGAACCATGCAGCTGACCTGTAGCCTCCTAAGCAGTGATAAATGCTTTTGGTTTTAAGTCACTGAAATTGAGTTTGTTACCCAGCAATAGCTAACTGATGCAGGAGAGCACAAATAGATACAGATACAAAGACACTGGAATGAGATGTCTTTTATTTTTTTTAAATTTGTGGAACCAAACTGAACCCTGAAAGTTCTCCAGAGTATGAAATACATGTAAGGAGCCTGTGCAAAGTTATCCCTGGGGATCAGGAAGAGAAGACAAAGCAATTCCACGAAAAGATGGATCTCTTGTTTTTGTTCAGTCATTGTCATGTCCAGCTCTTTTCAACCCCATGGACTGCAGCACGCCAGGCCTCCCTGTCCACTATCTCCTGGAGTTTGCTCATACTCATGTCCATTGAGTCAGTGATGCCATCCAACCATCTTACCCTCTGGTGCTCCTGTCTCCTTCTGCCCTCAATCTTTCCCAGCATCAGGGTCTTTTCCAGTGAGTCAGCTCTTCCCATCAGGTAGCCAAATATTGGAGCTTCAACTTCAGCATCAGTTCTTCCGATGTATATTCAGGGTTGATCTCCTTTAGGATTCATTCATTATATCTCCTTGCTGCCCATGGAACTCTCAAGAATCTTCCCCAGCACCACAGTTCAAAAGTATCCATTCTTTGACACTCATCCTTCTTTATGGTCCAACTCTCACATCCATACATAACTACTGGAAAAACCATAGCTTTCACCATACAGAACTTTGTCAGTGAAGTGATGTCCCTGTCTCTTCATATGTTCATAGTTTTTCTTCCAAGGAGCAAGTGTCTTAATTTCGTGGCAGCAGTCTCTGTCCTCAGTGATTTTGGAGCTCAAGAAAATAAAATCTGGCACTGTTTCTACTTTTTCCCCATCTATTTGCCATGAAGTAATGGGACTGGATGCTGTAGGGAAATCAATAAAAAGAAAAATCAAATGCAAAATGAAATCAATCTGTAAGGAGATGACAGACACATGATCTTTTCTTGAGGAATTAAGTAGGTTACAACTTAAAAGTCTACAGTCTGATTTCTGCATGCCAGAGACGTCTTTGAAGGTTGCCTCCTGGTGGAGAAAATGAAGAACTACTTGTCCTGGCCCCAGGTTGGTGAAACAAAGAAATAGTGAGCAATTTGTTATTCTTCGATATTTTGAAGTATTTACTTTATTTCTAGGAGTATTTCCTAAAACCCCCTCAGTTCCCACCTTGAGACTGAGAGGGATTATTCCCCACAGAACAAAAAATATAAGAGTACCTGACATTTGATACTGGTAGAGTCCCTCTGGCAAACAAAAATAGGTATTCCATATACTTTCTAGAAGAATACATGTTATTTTTTGGAAATGACTGAGTCATTCTTGCCATCATCTTTCTTCTCAGATGAATAAGATCACATTCTCATTCTTTTCCTAAAGAAATGCTTAATATCAGTTTTACAATTTAAGACATGATTATACTTAACACTGAAATAGCTATATGTAAATAAATTCATCTCTCTTACTAGTAGCAAGAAAGTTTGTTTTTTCTCCTTCAAACATCAATTCATGTTACCCTTTTATTATAGCTCTTACTCTATCTGCAGTTCCCTCCTATACTTTCTTATTCCTTCTTTTCTCTTTTCCTTCTTTCTGTCTTCCTTCCTTCTTTCCTCCCTTCCTTCCTTCCCCCACTTTCACTTTTTTGCATTGAAAAAGGTGTGGAATAAAGCATCTTCCATTTTCTGACAAGGCTTGTGAAAGTAGACTCACTGGCCAAGTGATACTTAATACTGAAGAATTGAAAAACTATCATAGGAATTTCTAAAATATTGACAGAAAGAGTATATTAGTTTCGTAATGCTGTTGTAACAAATTGTCACAACTTAGTGGCTGAAAGCCACACATTTATTTCTTATAGTTCTGGCGATCATAAATCCAAAATTGTGTCTCACAGGGCTAAACTCAAGGTGCAGGCAGGGAGGTCCAAGAAAGAAGCTATTTTCTTGCCTTCTCCATTTCTACAGGCTGCCTGCATCCTTTGGCTCATGGTCCCTTCACTCCGTTTTCATGACCATCTTTTCTCTCTGGCTCTGTTTACCTCTGCTTTGCCATCACATTGACTTCTTTCAAACTCTGATCCTACCGGTGTTGTTGTTGGCCAGTTGCTAATTAATGTCCGACTCTTTGTGACCCCATGGACTGCAACATGTCAGGCTTCCCTGTCCTTCACTATCTCCTGGAGTTTGCTCAAATTCATGTCGGCTTAATTGGTGATGTCATCCAACCATCTCATCCTTGCCAATCTCTTCTCCTTTTGCCTTCAACCTTTCTCAGAATCAGGGTCTTTTCCAATGAGTCTGTAATTCCCATCACCTGGACAAATTATTTGAACTTCAGCTTTAAAATTGGTCCTTCCAGGAATATTTCAAGGTTGATCTCTTTAGGATTGACTGCTTTGATATCTTTTCAGTCCAAGGGACTCTCAAGAGTCTTCTCCAGCACTACAGTTCAAAAGCATCAATTCTTTGGTATTCAACTTTCTTTATGGTCCAACTCTCACATCCATATATGACTACAGGAAAAACCATAGCTTTGACTAGATGGATCTTTATCGGCAAGGTAACATCTCTGTTTTTTAATATGTTGTCTAGGTTGGCCATAACTATTCTTCCAAGAGACAAGGGTGTTTTGATTTCATGGCTGCAGTCACCATCTGCAGTGATTTTGGAGCCCCCCAAAATAAAGTCTGTTACTGTTTCCATTATTTCCCCATCTATTGCCATGAAGGGATGGGACCAGATGCCATGATCTTCATTTTCTGAATGCTGAGTTTTAAGCCACCTTTTTCACTCCCCTCTGACTGTGTGGATCAGAGTAAACTGTGCAAAATTCTGAAAGACATGGGAATACCAGACCACCTGACCTGTCTCTTGAGAAATCTGTATGCAGGTCAGGAAGCAACACTTAGAACTGGACATGGAACAAGAGACTGGTTCCAAATAGGAAAAGGAGTACATCAAAGCTGTTTATTGCCACCCTGCTTTATTGCTCTTCAGTTCCTCTTTGCTTTCTGCATAAGGGTGGTGTCATCTGTGTATCTGAGGTGATATTTCTCCTGGCAATCTTGATTCCAGCTTGTACTTCATCCAGTCCACATTTTGCATGATGTACTCTGCATCTAAGTTAAATAAGCAGGGTGACAGTATAAAGACTTGATGTACACCTTTCCCTATTTGGAACCAGTCTGTTGTCCCATATCCAGTTTTAACTGTTGCTTCTTTACCTGCATACAGATTTCTCAAGAGGCAAGTCAGGTGGTCTGGTATTCCCATCTCTTTAAGTTTTTTCCACAGTTTGTTGAGATCCACATAGTCAAATGCTTTGGCATAGTCAATAAAGCAGAAGTATATGTTTTTCTGGAACTCTCTCACTTTTTTGATGATCCAACAGATGTTGGCAATTGATCTCTGGTTCTTCTGCCTTTTATAAATACAGTTTGACCATCTGTAAGTTCTCGGTTCATGTACTGTTGAAGCTTTGCTTGGAGAATTCTGAGCATAATTTTGCTAGCCTGTGAGATGAGTACAATTGTGTGGCAGTTTGAACATTCTTTGGTATTGTCTTTCTTTGGTATTGGAATGAAAACTGATCTTTTCCAGTCCTGTGACCACTGCTGACTTTTCCAAATTTGCTGGCATATTGAGTGCAGCACTTTCACAGCATCGTCTTTTAGGGGTTGAAATATCTCAATTGTAATTCCATCACCTCCACTAGCTTTGCTCATAGTGATCCTTCCTAAGGCCCACTTGACTTCACATTCCAGGATGTCTGGTTCTAGGTGAGTGAGCACACCATCGTGGTTATCTGGGTCATCAAGTTCTTTTTTGTGTAGTTCTTCTGTGTATTCTTACCACCTCTTCTATATCTTCTGCTTCTGTTAGGTCCCTACCATTTCTGTTCTTTATTGTGCCCATTAGAGTGGTATCATCTGCATACCTGAGACTGTTAGTATCTCTCCTGGGAACTTTGACTCCAGCCCAGCGTTTCACATGACATACTCTACATGTAGGTTAAATAAACAGGTGACAATATACAGCCTTGTTGCACTTCTTTCCCAATTTTGAACCAGTCAGTTGTTCCATGTGAGGTTCTAACTGTTGCTTCTTGACCCCCATGAATGTTTCCAGTGGTCTGGTATTCCCATTTCTTTAAGAATTTTTCACAGCTTGTATAATCCACACAGTCAGAGGCTTTAGCATAGTCAATGAAGCAGAAGTAGATGTTTTTCTGGAATTTCCTTTCTCTGTCCTCCATTGGATGTTGGCAATTTGATCTCTGGTCTGTCTTGTCTATACTCAGCTTATGCATCTGGAAGTTCTTGGTTCAAATACTGCTGACGCCAGCAGGATTTTGAACATGACCTTGCTTGCATGTGAAACAAGCAGAATTGTATGGTAGTTTGAACATTGTTTAACATTGCCCTTCTTTGAGATTGGGATGAAAACTGACTTTTTTCAATCCTGTGGCCACTGCTGAGTTCTGCCTCCCTCTTAAAAGGACTGATATGGCACTGGGCCCACCCAGGTAATCTCTTTATCACAAGAACCTTAACTTAATCACATCTGCAGTCTTTTGCCATAAAAAGTGACATTCATAGGTTCCAGAAATTAGGTTGTGGAACTCTGTAGGGGCCATTATTTGGCCTACCACGAAGAAGTAACCAGAAAAATACTTCTGAAGCAACATTTTGAGTGTGAACTGTATGAAAAAGTGAAAGTCACTCAGTCATATTTGACTCTTTTTGACCCCAGGGACTGTAGCTCACCAGACTCCTCCATCCATGAGAATACCAGGCAAGAACACTGGAGTAGGTTGCCATTTTCTTCTCCAGGGGATCTTCCCAACCTGGGTACTGAAACCAGGTCTTTTGCATTGTGGTTGGATTCTTTACCATCTGAGCCACCAGGGAAGTCCCACAAACTGTGTATTGCTGTGCTGTGCTTGCTAAGATGAGGCTCCTGAGGCTCAAAAATGTCACAGCTAGCTAAGGACAGAACCAGGACTCAAATGAAGATCCAGCTGGTTCAGAAAACTACATTTTCTACCATAAAAGAGGAGAAGCACAAACATAAAAGTATTGTGAAAAGGTGGCTTAGGGAAAAATATATTACCCATAAAGATGGACAGTAAGTTTGGCTGGGTCATATGGAGCTAAATTGTGGAAGGATTTAGATGTCAGGATAAAAAGATTAGTGTGTGTGTTCATGCTGAGTTGCTTCAGTCCTATAGACTCTGCGTGACCCTAAGTACTGCAACCCACCAGGCTCCTCTGTCCGTAGGATTCTCCAGGCAAGAATACTGGAGTGGGTTGCCACACTTCTTCTCCAGGGATCTTCCTGACCCAGAGATTGAACCCGAGTCTCTTATGTCTTCTGCATGAACAGGTGGCTTCTTTACCACCAGCGCCAGGAAGCATTTAAGAACTTCCCATACACTATTCAGGTTTCCCTTATAGCTCAGTTGGTAAAGAATCTGCCTGCAACGCGAAGACCCTGGTTTGATTCCTGGGTTGGGAAGATCCCGTGGAGACGGAATAGGCTACCCACTCCAGTAATCTTGGGTTTCCCTTGTGGCTCAGCTAGTAAAGAATCTACCTGCAATGCACCGGACCTGGGTTCGATCCCTGGGTCGGGAAGATCCCTTGGAGAAGGAAATGGTATTCCACTCCAGTATTCTTGCCTTGAAAATTCCATGGATGGAGGAACCTGGTAGGCTACAGTACATGGGGTGGCAAAGGGTGGGACATGGCTGACCGACTTCACTTTCACTTTCACACACTATTCTATTTATGCTTCTAGAGCTCATTGAGATATGAATTATTTTTCCTTTATACAAAATTAAACAAAATGTTATCAAAATTGATTTCACAGAACTAAAGTTAATATAAGAATATCTCTATACTTGTACAAATTTTTCAATTAAAAATTAATCATTCAAATATATCTATTTTAATATAATTTTCAAAAGTCTTATAATGTTTCAGATTATTTGAGCAGTAGTTAACATAAGATTCTTTTTTTTCCTATTACTTTTTTGCTTGGGTTGACCTATGTCTTAATGAACAATAGCAAAATAGCCTTAAATATTAACCCCAGATGAATGTATATCTGTGTTTTATAATAACTTTATTCAAATTTAAATCTGGGCAATACTTTTTATTTCCCATCCATGAACTGGTATAAAATATTTTCTGGAATTTTAGCCTTTGAAAAATGGCAATTTCATAATTTACATATGGTCATTCTTTTGTTTTTCCCAGCCCTTGATGCTGGGAAAGATTGAAGACAGGAGGAGAAGAGAACAACAGAGGATGAGATGGTTGGATGGCATCACCAAATCAATGGACATGAGTTTGAGTAAGCTCTGGGAGATGGTAATGGACAGGGAAATCGGGCATGCTGCAGTCCATGTGGTCACAAAGAGTCGGACACTACTGAGTGACTGAAATGAACTCAACTAAATCTTTTGCTCCCTTTTGAAGACAAAGGTATTATATTGATAAACCACATGTAGAAAAAGATATTCTATAAAAAAATTATTCAGAAACCATCTTGTTCTATTCTTTTTCAAGGGGAACTTTTTAATAGATCTTAAATATCAATTCTTAAGACTTTCTGATGTTCTGATTTCTTGTAGATACAGAAGAATTCTGTATCTTCTGGTCCAAGATACATAAGCTAACTTTTCTGGGTGTTTTATCTATCCTGCCGCTGCTTCAGAATCGGGGAGTGAGACGAGGAGAGGATCAAGTTAGAGAAACACAGTGCTTAAATAGTGTTGCTCGTTTTTAAAACCGCGAGTCTCACTGTGACGATGTGGGCACCCAGTCTGAAGGTGTAGTCTGTCAGTACTGTTCATTCACCAATTTCATCTACGTGGAAATACTCACTCAAGCTACCATGTGCTCAGTCTCTACATCCTGATGTCATTTGAAAGGATCTCTGAGACACATATTGATGTAAAAGGCCTGAGAATGAGCAGGCTCTAAGAGCTGGAGCAGAGCAATAGAGTTGTCTCTAAGAAATGCCCTTGCCCTTGGTGTTCAAACACCAAGATGACAGTATCTGCCAACAAGGATAATGCTGCCCAACAGCCTCAAGTTACAGGATTTGACGGCAAACCCGAGTCACGTATCTTACTGCATTGGAGTCTGCTGCTAGGTAACTTAATGAGAAATGCTGGTTTCTCTAGCCAAGTATACCATTTCCCTTACAGGAAAAACTCAATTTTTCATACTTCATATTTAACCTGGCATCAATATTCATTCTATGTTTTGCTGATTAATACTTTCAGGGTAAGTGAAGATCCTTACTTTCTAAAAATCAAGAACAAATATTTTGGATTCTCAGATTAAGGGACCAGGTAGTTTAACCCCAACTATATTATACAGATGACTATTTTATTATTTAATATGTCTTTTGACAGAAAGACTAAATGGTAACAGAAACAGATATTCTATGAAGACCACTGTAAACTAGCGTAAATAAAGCACCAGCATGGTTTATTTTGTAGTAAAGAGTCTGTCTTACTTTAAATAAAGATGTTTTTCATAATAATGCATAGACCATAAAAAGTTCAAATTTAGGCTTACTGGAGAAGCAACCTCTTTTATTCCTATAGTCAGGTTTGGTCCCTGGTCCTGGAAGATCTCCTGGAGAAAGAAATGGAAACCCACTCCAATATTTTTGCCTGGGAAATCCCATGGACAGAGTAGCCTGGTGGGCTACAGTCCATGGGGTCACAAAAGAGTCAAATATGACTGAACAACAGCAGATGGGTACCACAACGGCACTAACTGGCCTCTTTTTCATATGCACTCTTCAACAAGCATTTCTTTGAGTACCTTTACACAATGAACTTGGCTTTGTGCTAAGCTCAGAGAAGACATATGAAATAATTTACTCCCATCCTTTAACAAAGGCATACAGGAATTTAGTGCCCATCTGTATTTTAAGGTATTTTAAGCAAGTGGCCAGTAAGAAATATAAACAAAGAGGGATGAGCAAGAGTGAGAGTCAGGAAATAGATGAGAAGGGAGATAATGCCCTTAGCACAAGGGGCTCAAGATCAACTTGGTAAGGCAAGACATATATTAAAGGAATTAAAATAACACATTCCCAGGTGGAGCTAGTGGTAAAGAACCTGTTTGCCAGTGCAGGAGATGTAAGAGACATGACCCAGGTTCAACCCCTGGGTCTGGAAGATCATCTGGAGGAGGGAATGGAAACCCACTCCAGTATTCTTGCCTGGAGAATCCCATGGACAGAGGAACCTGGTGGGCTACAGTCTATGGGGTTGCAGAGTCAGACACAACTGAAGCAACTGAGCATGAAGTGAAAGTGAAAGTCACTCAGTCGTGTCTGACTCTTTGTGACCCCATGGACTATACAGTCCATGGAATTCTCCAGGCCAGAGTACTGGAGCGGGTAGCCCTTCCTTTCTCCAGGGGATCTTTCCAAACCCAGGGATCGAACCCAGGTATCCCACATTGCAGGCAGATTCTTTACCAGCTAAGTCACCAGGAAAGAAACTTAGCATGCATGCATGCAATATAGAATAAAACAGGGAAGTATAGAATGAGATACAGTGGGGATGACAGAAGCATAGAATCATAGCCAAGTTAGTAAGGAGCCACCTAACTTTGGTCCAAAAAGCATGTTGGATGAATACACACATTCTTTAAAAATCAAATTGTCAACTTGCACTGCTTGAAACATATCCCCTGCTTTCTTTCTCTGATTCTTATTAAAGACTGTGCCCATTCAGCAAATATTCAGACCCCTCTTTCTCCTTTAAAGAGTGTCCATTTTGTTCCGCCATCCACCATCTTCCACATGGCCCCGTGCTTCTTTGGCAGGCTATGAATCTCCTGCTTTTCGGTACCATGCTCAGTTTAAGCATGATCATAGGAACATGTCTTGTCAATAAAGACAGAAGAACGTGGAGGCTTCTGGGAAAGATGTGCTTGCCTCTCCCCACCACCAACAATTGACCCAGTGGATAAAAAAATTATCCCTCTTTTCATGGAATTTGTCAGGTCTTCCTATAGGACTGCAGATGCAATCAAAAGGAGGACTGCCTGAAAAATAAAGTCATTCCATGAAATATGGCAGAGCAAAAAATTGGATCTTTGATTAAGTTATTGAGCCACTAAATTTGCTCACCTGGGAGTTAGCCTCTTTTGACAACTTAGATGTGCTGTAATAGATTTTCTTAATGATATGAGATACTTTGAGTTGACTGTTTTCTTTTATTGCATGCATCCAAACACATCCAAATTAGTATATCCTTGAACTTGCTATTTGGCAACTTCATGCTTCATTAACATTTTTATATGGTGATACACTAGGGCAATGAAAATCCACGGAAATGAAGTTAATGCATTTAATAGTTTATTCAAAGAATTGATAGCCTAGGCGGGTGACACTACTGACCAAAAAAAAAAAAAAAATAGGGATTATTTATAGACTGAAAATAGGAGCCATGAATCTCTTTCACTTGTTATCTTAAAAATTAACAAAATTATCTTCTACTGGAATGATATATAGATTATGGCATTTGATATTTTCCTTACAAATTGACTAAATCAGATACACATATTTGATTTAAAATCTTGAGACATATATAAAGTTTCATGATCTATAAAGAAAAAGAAGACAAATATATAAAGTGCATAAATGAGATCACATTATATTTTGATGACAGGATATTTTATGAGCTTAAGCTCAAATTAGAGTATTGTATCTGGTGTTTCCCATGTGGCACCGCGGAAAGGATCCACTTGCCAATGCAGGAGACTCAATCAGTTTCGATCCCTGGGTTGGAAAGTACCCCCAGAGTAAGAAATGTCAAACTGTTCCAGTGTTCTTGCTTGGAAAGTTCCATGGAAGAGAAGCCAGGAGGGCTGTAGCCCATGTGATTGCATAGAGTCGGACACGACTGAGTGAGCACATACACACATCTGCGGCACAGGACTTTTTTGATCCCTGAAAATATCAATGAAAAAGAGAACACGTTGTTCCCTTGACGTTATGTAGATCAGTCTGGTAGATATTCAATATCCCTTTATGTTGATTCAGCTTCAAATATCCATAGCATCAATGATTTGGGAGTTAGCCTGCATTTCCTAATTCTTGAAACAGAGTTTCAAGTGCCGATGGCATTGCCTCTCATAACTTCCTAGTTTCAATATGCATATTTATTCACATGGCTGTATGCATATCTTGAATAGAAACTAATGAATGAATGAATCTATGTATAATTTGTAAGCTGTTAATTTTCCATTAGCTGTATCTATTTTATTTGTATTTCATTTGTTCATTGGTATCTATTTAGAAAGAGCATGGTTGTCATTTTCCACAGGAGAAAAAAGAAACCTAATCTACTATATCACTTTAAAATGAATTTGTGGGTGCTGTGAAACAAAGCAACATCAGTTCAGTTCAGTTCAGTCACTCAGTCATGTCCAAATCTTTGCTACCCCATGGACCGCAGCATGCCAGACCTCCCTGTCTGTCACCAACTCCCAGAGTTTACCCAGATTCTTATCCATAGAGTCAGTGATGCCATCCAACCATCTCATCCTCTGTCATCCCCTTCTCCTCCTGCCTTCAATCTTTCCCATCATCAGAGTATTTTCCAATGAGTCAGCTCTTTGCATCAGGTGGCCAAAGTACTGGAGTTTCAGCTTCAGCATCAGTCCTTCCAATGAACACCCAGGACTGATCTCCTTTAGGATGGACTGGTTGGATCTCCTTGCAGTCCAAGGGACTCTCAAGAGTCTCCTCCAACTCCACAGTTCAAAAGGATCAATTCTTTAGTCCTCAGCTTTCTTTATAGTCCAACTCTCACATTCATACATGACTACTGGAAAAACCATAGCCTTGACAATGCAAAATAATAACTACCTAGAAGCTACTTAATTCTCAGAGGTTGCATTACAACCTGTGCAATCCCTATTATTTTCAGAAATGTAATGATGGTTTTGTGTTTTTATTTTGATAGAAAGTAATCAAATTGCTTTTCCCTCCCCACCCCAAACTGTCAAACAAAATGACATGAGGTAAGACCTTGGAGCTATTATGTAAAAACTAAGCCCACAAGTTCACTTATTTATGGAGAAAACAGAGAAAAATGTGTCAGAGTCATAAGGAGAGAGAGTTTTAATTGGAAATTTGCATTTGCAGTATAATTTTTAGTCTCTCAAGATTGTTACTTTCTGAGTAGATAGAGGGAAGTAGAGTAATTGAGAAAAGAAAAACTAGCTTTCTGTCAGCGTTTTGGCCATGCACTGAAGTGGTACTGCCCAGTGAATAGAACTGTTGAAATTCAGCAGAGGTGCAAAAAGACCTCTTCCACTATGAAATAAGCATCACACCAGTGAGTTGAACTGATAGCTTTTATCCTCTCATCATTTCCCAAGCACACAGTAATGTTAGCATTTTGTTCTTGCCTGCTGTTTGATAAAGTTATGTTATATCTGACTCCAGCCAGGTTTTTGGCAGAAACTATGTGAATAACTGCCTGCATAGCCATTTAACTTTATGTAAGTTGGCAACTCTCAATTAAATTGCTTATTTAAAGACAAGAAAATCAAGTTAAATATTTTAATAGCAATGTGAAGAATATGATTTTTTTGTTTAGATATTTCATCTTCTTTATGTGTTTTTCGTATTGCAAATCTTTGAAATTAAGAGGCATCTTATAAGTAATGATGTGAAATGTTATAGTTGACAGTTCCCCCTTATTGAGATATTAAACAATTGTGCAAATTATTAGTACTATCTAAATTTAGATTAAATATACTAGCTTTTATATAAATGAGGGCTGGGGTAATCAGCAGCTCTCTGAATTGAAGTAATATGGCAGTTTTAGCTACCTGTCCAATCTATTTGGACTTTAAAAGATGAATTTTCTTCCTCTGTGGTTTTCTCACAGTCCTCCTTCAAAGTTCATTCTCCTTGGCCACCCAGCATTTCCAACATTCAACTGAAGGTAGATTTCAAGTGTCACCTCTTCCTAAAAGCTCTTAGTGGTTGTTCCAACCAACAAAGCAGATGCCATAGATTTTAATGCCCCAAGATCTTTAGAATTTTTTAACTCTGAATGTGAAACTTTAGCTTGTATTACATGTTATGGGTTTTGGTTTATGGATTAAGGACAGGATACAGGAGAATGGATATGTAATTATAGGAGAATTATACGAGAATTATAGGAGAATATAAATCTGTGATTTATATCCATTTTTTTTTGCATGAATTTTGCCTGGCTCAATTTGAATCAATGAATGATACATAAGGCTGTGTATTAATTTATTCATGTTATAAGCAATGTTTTTTTCTTATTGTTATTCTATTTTATTGTTGCAAATATGACAAAAATGGGTTAACATAAGATCTTTATTATTGACCTTCTGGTAAATGGTTTTGGACACATTCTCATTTTATAGCTAAGTGAATAAATATCAGATAAATTCACCTGTTTATTTTTACATTTCAAGCACTAAATGTTACAGGAAATATAAACCAAAATAAATTAACTGATTTTGATTTACCTAAGTAAAAGGATACAATTATAGAAAATTATATTTTCAGTTGTCACTTTTTTGAAAGGAATATACTTAATATGGGAGCTATAATATCAAAGCTCATTTTCTGTCTCACTTCATATTTTCCATTAAAATATTTAAACATCTTTACCAATTATGATTTTTACAAGTTGCAAAATCATATCCAGTAGTGTTTTTTTTCCTTCTTTTTTTTGTTTCTTTTTTTTAATGTTTGGAAAGAAATGGGATATTCTTTATTTGAAATGCATAGAAATAAGCTTAAAATTTTGCTGAAGACCTGTTGTAATTGCTGGTGATTTACAATGGTGTTTAATCCCTTGATCCAAGGAAAATAGACTTTGAGTCAGTAAGCTTAACTGTTAGGTAGAAATGCTGCCAATTGAAAGCAATCCTGTATATATGTTCCATTTATACAAAGCATAGAAGAGAATGTCAGTTAGTACTACATGTTTATGATTTAGAATAATAGCTTCTTGCTTGATAATTTGCAATAGTTAGAAATTTTTCTGATGATAGTTGAGGAAAAAATAGAAACCTCTACTGTAACAAATTGTTCTGAAGCACCTTCTGACATTCTCTGAAAAAATAGGAGTAGGAACATAGGCTCCTGATTTAAAAACTTGAATCTGGCATAGTTTACTCCTTAGGTTTTCTCAAATTATTTTAGCTTAATGAATTGACATTTGTTTAAAATTATGTGGAGAACTCAAAAATCCAGGATTACTACATAGTTCTTATGTGGAAAAATAGAACTACTAAATAACCAAACTTCTTGAGGATTGGTATATAATTTGAGAACTAGATTCCTAGAATTATCTATGACTCTGGTCATTTGACATCATCTCCAGGGCTTCATAAAGCTCAACATTCAAAAAAATAAGGCCATGGCATCCATTCCCATCACTTCAATGCAAATAGATGGAGAAACAAGGGAAACAGTGACAGACTTTATTTTCTTGGGCTCCAAAAGAAACTGCAGCCATGATTGCAGTCTTGAAATTAAAAGATGCTTGCTCCTTGGAAGAAAAACTACGACAAACCTAAACAGTGTATTAAAAAGCAGAGGTATCACTTTGCCAACAAAGGTCTGTCTAGTCTAAGCTATGGCTTTTTTAGTAGTCGTTTTTCAGATGTGAGAGTTGGACCATAAAGAAGGCTCAGTGTGAAAGTATTATTGTTTTCAACTGTGGTGTTGGAGAAGACTCTGGAGAGTCCCTTGGACTGAAAGAAGGTCAAATCAGTCAATCCTAAAGGAAATCAACCCTGAATATTTGTTGTAAGGACTGATGCTGAAACTGAAGCTCCAATACTTTGGCCACCTGATGAAAAGAGCCGACTCACTGGAAAAGACCCCAATGCTGGGAAAGACTGAGGGCAGGAGGGGAAAGGGATGACAGAGCATGAGATGGCTAGACGGCATCACCGACTCAAAGGACGTGAGTTTGAGAAGCTCCTGGAGCTTGGTGTGATGCGGTCCAAGAGGCCACAAAGAGGTGGACACAGCTGAGAAACTGAACAGCAAATAGTGCTTCATTAGAACTACCGTGATTTGTTCCTCAAACACCGACTTTCTTTTGCCTCATTCTAGTTCTATTATGGCTCAACTTCTCTCCCCATTTCTACTCTTTCTATTTACACTGACCATTTACTTGTTTACTCATTCTCTGTAACTCTTGCATTTATATTCCAAGAGACTTTATTTGGTTTTAGTATTAATAGCTGCCATCCCATCTAGATTGCCCTGTCTAGCTTGCACCCTAGTCCACTCCATAGATGAATGGATGATGTTGAGTCAGTTATCTGTTCCTTGTCCAGCTGGCTATTACCTTAGTGGTGAAGACAGGTAGTAGAGAATACGATGCCCTGAGGTAAGAGGCCAATTGGGTGCTTTCTCAGCAGGAAACTATCTGAATGGAAGTCTCCCAGAACAAATTAAATTATTCACCAGCATAGGCTGTGTTTCATCCAGTTTGGAAAGTCTGGGCTGTGTGCTATGTGTAGTTGCTCAGCTGAGTCCGACTCTTTGCAACCCCATGGACTGTAGCCCACCAGACTCCTCTGTCCCTGAGGATTCTCCAGGAAAGAATATTGGAGTGGGTTGCCATGCCTTCCTCCAGGGGATCTTCCCAAGCCAGGGATCAACCCCAGGTCTCCTGCATTGCAGGCGGACTTTTTACCAGCTTAGCCACAAGGGAAGCTCTTGGAAATCCTAGGTTATATGAAATCAAGATTAATAACTACTGAAACTTAAATTGCAAGGAAATACTAAGGCTATACACTTCGAAATATGTGGTTACTTTTTTTTTTCCCAAATGATAAGCTATTTAAAAAAGCGTGAGCATTGAAAGTCATGATTCATTAATATTTAGGGAGTCCTTATCAATGTTATATATTAGTAAAAATAATGCCCATTTATATAATAAAGACTCTTTGTTCAATGTTTTGTTACTGGACTCTCAAAAAGAATAAATGGTGAATGAAGGACAAATAAATGAAGGGATAAATGAATGATTATGGTTTCCCCTCATTTACCACCTTATAAAGATAATTGTTATCATTATTATCCTCATAATAATAATCCATTTGTTTAAAGAACGTATCTAGAGTATCTATTTTATGCCAGGCACTTTGCAGTAGATATTGTTATTCCTGATTTGTTGTTGTGATTGTTGTTGCTTTGTTATTATTATTATGGTTTCTATTCCCATTGCAATAAATCTAGAAATCAGAGAAATCTCAAAGCATGCACTTGGTGAAGCTAAAATTTTCATCCACAAACTTTGAATCAAATCCCAGAATTTAAAGCTGGCTTTTTAGTGTGGTGGTAGACCAATCTTTCCCAGGAATTTACACATGCTCATCTCCCTCTACATTCTTGCCCGGTTAATAACTGTTCATTTTCAGAGTTCAACTCAGAAGATAGTTCAGGAAAGTCTTGTTCTGCTTTTCAGACTAATTTAGATTCTCATGTAGCACACTTTCATTATATCTTGAAAATTTCCTTCAAAACGTTTTACACAAACACTGTTAACAAATTCACTAAAAGCTTTTACTATTGGGTTGGTCAAACTGTTTGTTCAGGTTTTTTGGTAATACCTTATTTTTTATAATATCAGTATTATAATATAATAATAATATAATATCAGCTCTCCTAGTATAGTGCAGGTTTTTGAGGGCAAAGTCTATGTCTGTTTTACTTACTCTTAACCTGTAATCCTAGAGCAGGAAAATATGAAAGGTTCAACAAATTGGTATTATTGGATATATGAATGTGCTTGATAAATCATAAATTTTAAAGTCAAATACATGACTTCAGAAGTGATCTTAAGGAGCTCATCCAACCCACCCCCAAGAAATATATAACTTTCTTTATCTATGAAATGGAAATAGTGAAATCTAATTGATTATGAGAATAATTTTAAGCTGGATTTCTGATACACAGTTGATACTCGGTGAATATTACAAAATGTGAGACATTTTGTCTGTTTGTTAATTACAACTGAGGTTGAAGAAAACATCACCATTTACCTGACTGAAGCAAAGGAAATCAGGCATGAAGTCTAGAAAAACATAAACGATTTTTAAAGGATGAAAAGCCCAAATGTATTCCATAACTTTAAACATCTAGACTATTCTTGCTTCACAGACAGGATGTTTTACTTAGCTTTATACTTAGCCTTGAAATTGAAGTAAGTAATCATAACACTGAAGATAAAGGACAAGTTTTAATAACATAAAGAAATCCTCCAGTCCATACCTAAGTGAAGTTCATCTAATACCAACGGAAACAGAAATTGTTTACCATCTCTGTTTATGTTCTAGAAACCAGAAATTGCCTCAAAAGGCAACCAGGACTTGTATATGTGGGGCGGGGGTGATGGATGTGGTAGAGGAGTGGGTGGGTAAGGGAGGAGATTTTCTTAGAGATTATATGATTATCTCTAAGATTATCAAATTTGCTTCTCAAATTTAATGTGCACAAAAATCATTGTGGATTTTCTTTTAAAATACACTTAAAAAAAAAAATGCAAATTCTGATCATGGTGGTCTTGATTTGACTCGACATTCTGCATTTCTAACAAGCTCCTAGATGTCCCCAACAGTGGTTCAATAGTCAACAAAATATTGAGATATTACTAAGGAATGAGCAGCCTGAGTTAAAACTGGGGAAAATAAAATTCCACTTACTTTCGTTAGAGTGCAACTAGAAACTGAAAAATAGACTCTCCAAATTTATTTTGACCCCCATGTTTTGACAAGTGATTTTGAGAATGCATTACTCAATATAGTGCAAAAGAAACCATAAACTTCTCAAATTATCTTTCTTGATCTTCTGTTTGAATGTAAGATTACCTCAAATTTTCAAACACTCTAAATTCAGTTCAGTTTATTTCAACAAACCCTTGTTCATGGGTATCATATGCAAAAGATTATTATGAGCATTTAGGGGTTTGTCCAGAAAAATTATGCATGGTCCCTGATCTTTTGTACTTCATCATGGGAGAAGATACTCATAAACAATTCAGTTTCAAGAAAGACTGTAGTAAATACTAAGTTCGAAAGATAAACTAAGTGCCATATTATTATGGGAAAGAGAGATCTATGCCCCCCTCAGGACAGCTGAGATGAAACTTTCTGACAGAAGTGGAATTCAAATTGGCTTTGAAGGACATTCAGGTATGCTACAGGGGCCTTCTGGCTGAAGTACTTGAAGTGGAAGAACACAGGGTTTAAATATGTGTGCACCTTTTATTGGCAAACCCAATATTGGGTTGAATTCTAATAGAATTCTGCATTAGAAGGAAAGAAGGTACAGAAAACATCACATTAAGTTTGGATGTCTTTAGAGTTCGCATATACACTGAATACATTCTCTGAAAACCATTTTAACATGTGCCTGCGTGCTCAGTCACATCCAACTCTGCGACCCCATGGACTGTAGCCCACCAGGCTCCTCTGTCCGTGGGATTCTCCAGCCAAAAATACCAGAGTGGGTTGCTATTTCCTATTCCCGGGGACCTTCCGAGCCCAGGGATAGAATCCATGTCTCCTGCAACTCCTGCACTGGCAGGCAGGTGCTTTATCACTCTGCCACCATAATTTTAATATAATTAACTTTATTTAGTTTAGTTAGTTTTCAACATAATTAATATGTTATTTTTTAAGGGAAACAATCTTTTAAAAAAATATTTATTTGGCTGTAGCTGGTCTTAATTGTGGAATGTGAGACCTTTGATTTTTATTGCCCTATGAGACATCTTTAGCCGGGGTGTGTGGGATCTTTACGTGCCTCACGTGGGATCTAGCTCCTTGACCAGGAATCAAACCCATGACCCCTACTTTGGGAGAATGGAATCTTAACCACTGGACGACCAAAAAAGTCCCAATATAAGTTATTTTTTAACAGTCAAAGATAATTCCAAAATTCGGTGATTAAGCTCATGGAAAGTGGTTATCCTACGTATTATATTTAAAGTATACATAGACAATAAAATAAAAGGAAAAAAAATACTTTAGAATGCTGTAACTCCAAAGTGGCATTTTCCAGGTGGTGCTAGTGGTAAAGAATGTACCTGTCAATGCAGAGACTCAAGAGATACAGTCTTGATCTCTGGTTTGGGAAGATCCCCTGGAGGAGAAAATGGCAATCCTCTCCAGGGTTCTTTCTGGAAAACCCCACAGACAGAGGAGCCTGAGGGGCAGCAGTTCATAGATTCACAGTGAGTGGGACAGGACTGAGTGAACGGGCCCACGCATACAGCCACAGAGTGTGTTCAAGGGTGATGCAGACACTAAACCTTCAGGTAATTAGTAATGGCATCTAGTGAGGTAAGCTTTAACAATGAACTCGAGTATTACTTTAAAAGCATTTTTTTTGTCTTATTTCCATGTAGTAATTCTGGTTTCTTATTAAAAAAAAAAAAAAAACACACATGGGAAGGAGTCTTATCAATTCAGTGGCCTGGTTTTCTGATTGCTCTTCTTTTCTTGAAGGAAACCATCAATACTAAAATGATGATTTGAAATGTCATCATTTGCTTGTTTTATAATTTGGGGTATAGTTTTACATCTCAGATATTTTTAGATAAATATTTAAAACAAATAACTGAATAGTGGCAGGCAGTTTGGACTTGTGATCTACAATATTTTTGCTCAAATGTTATTTTCACCTAAAACATATTTTAGCATTCACTTACTTGTTTTTTTCACACTTCTACTGGGCCGCTTCCAATTTTAATATATGACAAAAAAAAGTACCATGGGAAATGATTGCACTACTTTATGAGTTAACACCTTCATAGAAAAAGAGGATTGTGTTTAGGAAGGTAGTACTTAAAATAACTCTGACTTAGGTCAGTGAAACCTAAGTTTATAGGCTTATAATCTTTATTTTGCTCTTATGACATATTTAATTCATTCAGAAGCGAGAACATGGTGCCCTCTAAAGAAAATCTAGCCAACTGAGTATTGTAAGGAGGACCATCTGCTCAAATAAGCTCCATTTTTAAACTTCAAAATGTTGTAACTTATCACTTATTTCTCTCCTTACATAATAAATTACATAAACCCTGATTTTTTTTTGTTTTTTTTGCTAGTTAGACAATTAAGTGTCTTTCACTATAATGTAACCTCAGCCCAAATGAAAGTAAGAAAAGGTATCTTGGTACCAGTTGGGATGGTTTTGATGGCAAATAATAAGAAAACCAAAATGGGAATTTACTGAATTCCAAACCAAGAAGTTCAGAGACAGAATGACTCTGGGGTTAGTCATTTTGGTGGCTTCACACAGCATCAAGGATCAAGGTTCTTCCTGCAATGGCAGTCCCACCACTCTCTCTGTGATGACCTCTTCACAGTCTAGTTTACCCCGTAGTTAGGGGGCTACTGCAGTTCAAGATACCACAATGACATGACAAAATCTACAGGAAGAAGAGGGCTACCTCTGCCAATATGTGTTTCTATGAGGCAGGGACCATTTCAAGGAAACTCTAAGCATACATCCTTTATAGCTCACTGGCCAGAGCTGAATACCAATCATTGTCCTGTAACTAAGATATGGTTAGCTTAGACTAGCAGTCCATAATGTATGATCTACAGACTCCTGGCTGTCCCCTAAATTCTTTCATGTATTGGCAAAGCCAGTCAATCCTAGAGGAAATCAACCCTGAATATTCACTGGAAGGATTGATGCCAAAGCTGAAGCTCCAATACTCTGGCCACCTGATGTGAAGAACTGACTCATTGGAAAACATCCTCAGGCTGGGAAAGATTGAGGGCAAGAGGAAAAGGGGGTCATAGGGGATAAAATGGTTGGATGGCACCACCAACCCAATGAACATGGTTTGAGCAAACTCCAGGAAATAGTGAAGGACAGGGAAACCTGGCATGCTGCAGTTCAAGTGACCACAAAAAGTTGGACATGACTTAGTGACTGAACAACAACAATAACAATTGGCAAAACCAAAACTAGTGTCATGAAAATAATGCAGTGTTATTTGTTTTTGTGTGTGTGTGTTGTTGAAATTTGCACTGACATTGCAAAGGCAACAATGGGTAAACCAATTGCTGACTTAGCACCACTTGAGCAGTGGCATCAGATTGAAAAGTTACTGTATTCTTCACTACCGTATACTTACAAAACTTAACTGATGCAAATAATTTAAGAGCTTGCTTTATTTAAGAATCTCCTTGATGAAGCAGTAAAAATTATTAACATAGTAAATTTTGGTACATCAACTATATCTCAATAAAAATTTTTGACTTGTACAGATTTCTTATTATTTTCTGTGACAAAATGGAAAATGGAAAAAGCAACAACAGCAAAAACTTCTATTGTGGGCCACAGTATGATGCTTACATTTAGGAAAAGTTCTTATTCAATTGTTTGCATTATGCACTGAATCAGCAAGTACTTCTATTGTTGTCGTTTAGTTGCTAAGTCGTGTCCGACTCTTTTGCGACCCCATGGACAGTAGCCCACCAGGCTCCTCTGTCCATGGGATTTCCCAGGCAAGAATACTGGACTGAGTTGCCATTTCCTTCTCCAGTGGATCTTCCCATCCCTGGGATCGAACCCATGTCACCTGTATTGCAGGTGGATTCTTTACACTGAGTCCCATGGAAAGTCCACTGTTTTCACAGACCACCATTTTTTCTTGAACGAAACCTGATGGATGTATTGTGGTTACTCAGACATGAGCATTTGCAGATATTATTTGTAAAGAAAAAAAAATGTGTCAGTGATGTCAAGGAAAACCACTGACACTAATTGTAGCCAATGGTAAAAATTGGAATTTGAGTATACTATTTTCTGTTACCAGGAGCTGTACAGCTTCCTAGTACTTAAAGATGTTTCTGATAAGATTGCTGATGTTGTTAATAAATGTGATCTTTTGCTATTGTTAAATTAAATGTAAAATTTGGAAGATATTCATGACACTGAACCATTTTCTAAATGACCAGTGAATATTGTTGCAAAATTATGCATGAGTAAAAGATTCATTACTAGTGCATATAAATTATATGCACTATTATGCATATAAAACTGAAGAATTTTAATTTAACCAGGACCCAAAGTTTTGCAAATATGTTATCAAATTTCACAACACTATTGTTAAGAAATGATCACTTGTTAAGTTTTGGTTCTGTCAAAGAAGAATATCCACAATTCTATGAAAAGGCTATTGAAATAATCTCGTCTTTCCAACAATCTAACAGCATAGGTAGTTTTTTCAGTCTTCAAACAAAATGACATAATACAACAAACTGAATGCAAGGCAGGTGGGAGAATCTAGCTATCCCCTATTAAGAGAACTATTAAAGAAGTTTGGAAAAATATAAAACAGTGCCACTTTTTAAACAAATTGCTTTGATTTTGGAAAATGTAGCAATTTTTCATATAATATATTATTTATGTTAATGAATATTAATAGCCTTATTTTGATATTTTAATGAAAACTTAATGTATATATTTAATGAATATTTTCAACATTTCCCAGGTTTAACTTCTAATATATTAAATGTTGATAGATATATAATCCTAAATGCTCTTTGGGGTCCTCAGTCTTTGAAGCTATAACAGAGTCTAGAGATAGTCTGAGATTCCATGGACCAATCAGGAATCCCCCTTTGGGTCCAGAGGTAGAACATTCTCACTTGAGGTCATGATTACCTGGAAGAGGATGGAATGGAAACATAGAACTGTTAGAAGGGTTGAAAATGGGAGAATGGATGTTGGAAAGCAAGCGACAGTACTTGTTGAAATCTATAAGATCACTACATTTCATCGGTAGTGTCTTGAATGGCTAATGAAATCAGTTGTTTTCAAACTGTGCTGTTTGGAATTTTTTTTAAATGGAGGACACACACGGGGAATCAGATTTTCAGGCTCTACGGCTCCAATCAGAACCACTGCAAGTATATATTTTTTACATACTGGACTTCCTCTTAAGATTCATTTAAGAAATAATTTCTGGAAGAATATGTTTGAATACCACTGCTTTAACATTTCTCTTGCGGACATGTACACTTCTGATATCTAATCTCACAAATTAGGCCTTAAACTTCTTAAGGATCAGATTACAGTATTATTCTCCATCTTAGGCTAAACATCAGAGCCCAGTGCTTTATACTAAATGACCATAATGCTGGTTAAATTCAAATAACTTTTCAAGTGGGCATTTTCCCCTGTTTTTGCAGGCCATACTTGTAAATCAAAGAATTTTATCTTGGAGATAACTGTGTCCAGAGATTGGAATGGTAAAATCTGTGTGTATTTGAGGTTTGAGTGTTTTATAAATGGTAACTGTGAGTCTGGATGTTTTAGGGGAGTATTTCTAGAACGCATAATAACACTATTTAATTTGAAAAAGAACTTAATCTTCAAAGACATTTGCAAAAATGGTAGGTAATTGATCTCTGTAACAAGACTTTGAAATGGGCATTCTTATCGTCCAAGGAGAATATTGAGACTCCAAAGACGAGTATGGCTTCCCTGGTGATTCAATGGTAAAAGAATCTGCCTACAATGCAGGAAATCCATATTCAGTCCCTGGGTTAGGAAGATCACCTGGAGAAGGAAACGGCAATCCACTCCAGTATTCTTGCCTGGGGAATCCATGGACAGAGGAGCCTGGCGGGCTACAGTCCGTGGCATTGCAAAGAGTCAGACATGACTTAGTGACTAAACAACAACAACAAATCTTATTAATCATGTAGAAGTGAAGGAAATATGCTTATGTAATGTGGTCACAGTTGAGCAAGGTAGTTGAGCATTAAAGACCAGTAGAAAGGGGCCAACATCACAGTGACTTCAATTCTAATCAGGGTGTTCCTGGGGAGACAACCATAGCACTAGCCTTCAGGGTAGACCAGAATTACAGGGAAAAAAGTGTCTGTGATAAATATAGTGGGCCAGAAGATATAGTAGCTCAGACAAGGACCAATAATATCAATGTTGAGCCACTCACATCTGTGTTAAACTATTTTGTTAATAATTGGATAGAATGCAAAGCTTCACTGAATCATAATTCTGAATGTGTCCCCCATCCCCTGTTAATACCCTATTTCTGCTCTTGAAGATCTCTTCTTACCAAATACCTGTGTATTTAATTCTTTGCTCTAAAATGAACATATTCACTTATTACTGTTTGTGGTGGTGGTGGTTTAGTCACTAAGTCGTGTCTGACTCTTGCGACTCCATGGACTATAGCCTCCCACGCTCCTCTGTCCATGGAATTCTCCAGGCAAAAAGACTGAAGTGGGCTGCCATTTCCTTCTCCAGGGTATCTTCCCAATCCAGGAATCAAACCCAGGTCTCCTATATTGCAGACAGATTCTTTAGGGAATGAGCTACCACTGTCTTAAAAAAAGAAAAAAACGTAAAAACCCAAATGGACATTTTGGCCAACTCAGTATATTCTAAATATTCATTTCAAAAAAAAAAAAAAACCAAATAATGTATTCAGGTTGTCAAACCATGATATGAATGATATACAGGGAATACATTATGGCTGATTCATGTCAATCTATGGAAAAATCCACTACAATATTGTAAACTAATTAGCCTCCAGAGAATAAAAATAAATGGGAAAAAAGGGAATACATTATTTTTCAAAGTTATAAATATCCCTTAGCGTAGGGACAATCTTTAAGCACACCACAGAGCCTAGCATCTCCACAAAAGTAGTTCTCATGATGTCTAACATTTAAGTACCCCCCCCCCCCCCAATACAGGCACTGTTCCAAGCACTTTACAGATACTGACTCATCTGAGTCTCACAACAACTTAATTCAACCTCCTGCCCTTAATTGTATTTTACAAATGAAGCTGAGACTATATTGTTCTCGGTTACACAGCCAGGGAGGGGTAGAGCTGGGATCTAAAATTAGGTAATCTGGCTCCAAACTCAGCACTCCCCACCACTATGCACTTTAATTAAGTGTGCAGTGGGAAGAATGAACTGGGATAGAGAAAGAAAAATATGACTTTGGCTCTTGGTTATTGTTACTATATGTAGTTATCGTTTCGCCAATGGCTCAGCAGGTAAAGAATCCACCTGCAGTCCAAGAGACATAGGAGATTTGGGTTCCATCCCTGGGTCGGGAAGATCCGCAGGAGGACGAAACAGTGACCCAGTCCAGCATTCCTGCCTGGGAAATTCCATGGACAGAGGGGTCTGGTGAGCTACAGTCTATGGGGTCCTAAAGAGTCATACAGAACTGAGCATACTTGCACGCACACTTACTGAATGAGACCAAAGATTCTTTTTCCCTCTTATCTCACATCAAAGAACCATGAGGACCATTCACTGGGTGACCGGATGAGCCCATCCCCTGGATGGGATCAATTGCTGTGTTCCAAGGCATCCTTAATTTACACTGAGATTCATACTGAGTGTTGCAAAAACATATTAATCAATATGCATATTAGTATTCAAAGATCACTATGTACCAAGCTTTTCTTTCTTTATTTACTTAGAGGGTTATTCTCCTTAGTGTACCCCTCCAAAAACTTGCAGATTCAGGTGTTGATGTCAGAAGATAATACTTTTAAATTTCCTGCTTTATCACCATGACTGCTCTATGCAGACTGATCTTTCTATGACGCTTCAGCAATGTGGAGTTACATGACTTGCATAGCAGGAAGGAAAAGCGTGAAGATATTCAACCACCACGTGATATCTCACCTCGACTTATCACCACCACCATCACTAACGAGTTGAGACAGCTCAGTGGGTATTTACCTTTAATCATTATATATCCAGATGCATGCATTTACACCAGGGTGTGAACAATCTGGAGATTTCTGCCATTATCATTGTGGTGCCAAATGTAACTCACAGGGGAAATTTGCAAAATTTCAAAAATATTGAATTACAATTTGTGCCTTCCTCTCCAAAATATTCTAAAGCATGCATGAATCTGATGTTCCAAACTTAAGATTACTGTTGGAAAAACCTGAGTCATATCCCAATTCTCCTTCTTCTTAGTTTTATGGCTTTATGCAATTGACTTAATAGCCTTTTCATTCTGTTCCTTAACTGTAAAATGAACATAATATTACCTCTCAGGATGATGTGAGGATTTAATGAGAACATGACCATAAAGTATTGGAATAGACTAAGGTCAATTCAGGCTATTTATTTTTGAATGAAGAGTTTCAGCATATCAGAGACAGTTTCTCTTTATGATAGTTCATAGAATCTCTTCCCCATTGAGACCATGTTCTGCAATCCTTAATCTCAAAGGACAATGACAATCCTTAATCTGTCATCATGGACAGTGACAGATCTGAACTAGCCCAATTCTCTCCCACTCTGTTTTTCAAGAGTTAATTGATGCCATTATAATCTAGATGGATGAGCTATTACCTCATTTGCCAGCCACACATTGGAGAAAATCTCATCTTATTCAGACTTCAAACCTCGTTGTCCTAGCAGAGTCACCTGGGGAACGTTTTAAAAATACAGATTCATCAAGCTCTGCCCACTTGGATCGTGAAGCATGGGACCTATTAGTCTGCATTTTTATTTATTCTCCAGTGATAAGGGGGTCCCTGGAGGAGGAAATGGCAACCCACTCCAGTATTCTTGCCTGGAAAATCCCATGAACAGAGGGCCTGGTGGGCTACAATCCATAGGGTTGCACAGAGTCGGACTTGACTGAGTGACTTAGCATGAAAACATAATAAGGGAGTGGCCAGGACTTCTCCAGTCCTCTGACCCCTTTTTAAAACTCATTGCCTTAGCTCTTTGCTTCTCAGTGTTGTCCATGGACCCCCAGCAAGAACAGCAGCTGGGAGCTTGTTAGAATTATTAGAATAAAACCCCAGGCCTCCCTGCCCAAACCAACTCAATCAGAACCTGAATTTTAACATGATTCCCAAGGATTTGTGTGTGTGACATCTGAGAGCGCTAACTTTGACTTTGCTTTCTTACTTTTCTCTCCACTACCCTGAGCCTATAAATTTCTTTTGAGTCATTCCTCTAAGAAGTATTTGGCAGGCAACTAAGAAAAGTTGAGGGTTTCCCCAGTGGCTCAGATGGTAAATAATACACCTGCAAAGCAGGAGACCTGAGTTTGATCCCTGGGTCAGAAGGATCTCCTGGAGAAGGAAATGGCTACCCACTCCAGTATTCTTGCCTGGAGAATTCCATGGACAGAGGAGTCAAATCTTTAAAAAGTCTTGGTTCTGTGGGTTCTAATTCCTAACTCTCTGGACTTCTCTAGTGGCTCAGACACTAAAGAATCTGCTTATAATGCGGGAGACCTGGGTTCGATCCCTGGGTTGGGAAGATCCCCTGGAGAAGGGAACAGGTACCCACTCCAGGATTCTTACCTAGAAAATTCCATGGACAGAGGAGCCTGGTAGGCTACAGTCCATGGAATCACAAAGAGTTGGACACGACTAAGCGACTTTCAATATCTATCTATAGTCTATCTATCTATGTATATCTGATATATATTATCTATCATCTATCTATTTTATCTATCTATCTATTGGTGTGGGTGGGACCTTAGGTATGGGGACTTCCTTCAAGTACAGGATCTTACTGTTGTGGATTTGCCTGCATGGGTTTTCATGACTTCATGGTTAAACTTTTAAATATCTGCTCTTCTGGAGGAAGAATTTATTGATGTTCCTTTGGGGACTAATATTCTAGTATAACAGAGCAGAGGTGGGTGAGAAGGACATATTTTGATAGCTTAGAGAGCTGAATGAGGCAGCAATAAAAATAATATTTCAAAACAGTTAAGTTGTCACCCTAAGAAACTCTAAATGGCATGTCAAACTAGAAAGCACTCTACCAAAGTAATTCATTATTGAATGCATATGTCTGTAATTTGATTTGCAGGAAGTAGAATACAAAATGTTATGGAAAGACTGTTTTCCCACACTTCATAATTATTGCTATTACATTGACATTGACTGTATTTGAGTCTTTGGTGAGTGAAGGATATGCCTATATCTGTGGTATAATTTCTGCAGTTTTTCAGGACTTTCTGGAGTTCTCGTTAAGTGTACATAAGAGATCTAGAGCAATTTTAATATTAAAAAAAATTCCTCAAATATCATATATTAATGGGTATACATGGAATCTAGAAAAATGATACTGATATTTGCAGGGCAGGAATAGAGATGCAGACTTAGGGAACAGACTTGTGAACACAGAGGGGAGGGAGAGGGATGCATTGAGACAGTAGCATTGAAATGTATGTAGTACACGGTTTAAAACAGACAGCTAGCGGGAAGCCGCTATAAAACGCAGGGAGCTCAGCTTGGTGCTCTGTGATGACCTAGGGGGTGGGATGGGGGTGGGAGGGAGGCCCAGGAGGAAGGGGACGTTTGTGTTCGCCATGATTCACACTGTTGTCCAGCAGAAACTAACCCACATGGCAAAGCCATGCTCTTCAGTCTCTCAGTTCTGACCCCACGGACTGCAGCACGCCAGGCTTCCCAGTCCTTCACTATCTCCCAGAGCCTGCTCAAACTCATGTCCATGGAGTCAGTGATGCCATCCAACCATCTCGTCCTCTGTCATCCCCTCCTCCTCCTGCCCTCCATCTCTCCCAGTATCAGGGTCTTTTCCAATGAGTCAGCTCTTTGCATCAGGTGGCCAAAGTAATTATCTCCCAATAAAAAATAAACGGAAACAAAACAAAATTCTTCCAGCTCTGTCAAGCTTCAACCTTGATGACAATGGAATAATGTATATACAGCGCATCCTCCAAGCCCATGCAGGTAACGGATCTAAAGCTATTCATTCTTTTGAGTATATAGCAATATATTTTCCCAGTGGTGAATTTTGCATTGATGAGCAAGAGTAGCTACTTAACTATATGCTAAGCAAATCTGCAGTATGCATTCTTCTTAGTAAAAAGGCACACCTAGAGGACTGGAAAAGAAACATCTATGTCTCTGTTTGATTTGTGAGGAGGCTGCTTTCTTGTAACTTTTATAATCGCAGGCCCAGCTAAGAAGGTATCAAAATTGAAATCATCTCACAATTTTCATTTCACATGCCACTTTCCTATAACCTCCTAAACTATCCTTATTAAATTTGTCCTTGAAGAGAATGGCTTCCTGTAAACATAAACAACTGAGAAATTAAATAGAGGGACAGGGTTCAGTTGATTATGCACGGTTAAATTGCATTTTATTCACCTGGAAATAGAATATGCATAGGTTTTCATTCAAAGTGATGGAAGATACTTTAGATATCTAAGATTAGCAAGCATCTTAATGTGGCTTCTTCTATTTGAAAAGAAAAAAAAATCAGCTTGTGTTTGACAGGTGTCATGTTTTGAATTTGAATGAGATGGTAGTTGGATGTGATGGTTGACTCCCTACAACAAAAGAGCTGTGTCAGCCTCCATGAAGACTTATTTCAGATTGCAATGAGTTGTCTACAAATGAGAACCTTCAACACTCAAATTAACCCTTTTTCCCCAGTAGATTTATTCCCACAGGCCTTGCAACTCTCCCCCCTCCCCCGCCCCGTTAATTGTGTTCTTATGATGCAACACTGACATCGTATGGTGAATAAACTTAACCCCAGAGAATAACTTGTTCTCTCAAGTTCTGGTGGACCTTGCAGGCATAGAGACTCTACCAAACCCTTGCTTTTCCTTCAGGGCTGTCCATTCAATTTTTTTGAGGGAAAGACATGAAGTATTAAAAACAACAGAAAAAACCACATAATCATGGAATAGTAATGACTAAATTCTAATTATTTTCAATGCACACATGGGTGAACACACATGAGTGCACGCACATGACACGGATGTCCTTGGGGTTATTTTGCCCTTTCATTGATTAATTTCAGAAATGATTACTGTATTAAGTGTTAGTCACTCAGTTGTGTCTGACTCTTTGTGACCCCATGGACTGTAGCCCACCAGGCTCCTCTGTCCATGGGCTTTCCCAGGCAAGAATACTGGAGTGGATTGCCATTTCCTTCTCCAGGGGATCTTTCCAAGACAGGGATCAAACCTGGGTCTCCAGCATTGTAGGCAGATTCTTTACCATCTGAGCCCCCAGGGTAGCCTGGCTATTATTAAGAAATGCTTCTAAACATACAGAAATTTTAAAGCAATGCTTCTGAGATTTGACAAATAAGCCAAGTGCCACACTATGAAGTGATTCAGGGCGATATTGCATGCTGAATGAGATCAATAACATTTTGTTTCAAACAGCTGGAGATGCAGAATCTGCAGACTTCATAATCAGCCTCCGTGTTTTGACTTAATGCATAGAATACAGCAACCTGCAGTAGTAGGGTGATCAGCGACTAAGGAAACCACTTTGATTCTCTCCACTCCCCTCTAGGAAACGGCAACCCACTCCAGTATTCTTGCCTGGAGAATCCCATGGACAGAGGAGCCTGGCAGGCTACAGTCTGTGGAATCACAAGAGTTGGACACGACTGAGTGACTAAACCACTCCCCCCAGATGCAGCTAAGAAAACTCACATGGAAGCACAGATAACTAGCAAATAACAGATGTGAAACTTTGGGATGCTAAGTAATAAAATGAATAATAAAGAAAATATGTAGTCTTTCATCATTTTCTCCTACATTTTAAAGAAATTTCGTCAAGAATTATTCATTTGACTCTCATGTGTTTCTTATTTTTTTCTATTTAGAAATTGATGCAAAGGCATTTAATAAAAAGTGTCGATTTCATTATCCTAAAGGAGCAGCAAAGAGGATAAATAAAAGTGTCAATTTCTTTAACCTAAGGACTAGCAAAGAGTCCGACTCAACTCAGCATCTAAAGAGCAGCAACAGCAAAGGGGATGCTGAGTTTTTTTAAAAAAATTAATGAAGATCACATTTTCAAAGGAATCTATCAGATTGTAGTGATTTCTAGTTCATTCAGGCATAAATAATTTTAATTTTTTTACAATTGTATTTGAAAAAGTAATCATTTTTTATTAAAATAGTAGGTGATTATTTGAGAACTACCAATGGTAGTAATTAAAACAGTTGATTTAGAAATTGCTATCCAGTGGCTATTAATGAGGGTAAAGGCATAAAAGAGAATAGAATAGCCAGCACAATATCTAATACACATAATGTAAAAATTGCATTTGCTTCGTATGATTGTCATGCTGATATTAGGATACTGCCCTTTGCCCCCTGGTGGTTATAGAGTTGACTAACACTTGCTGATTCTATCGCTCTTAGATTTGTTTCAAAATTCTGCAAAAGTAGTTGACATTGTAACGTATAGTTCATTGAGCGGAACATAAAAGCTATGAAAGTGACGCTGCGCTTTGATACCCCTAGTTCCCTTGTCTTCTGCAATATTCCCTCAAAAGAAGCATTTTTCTTCTTATAGTCAATCCTGGTTATCTTCAACTTTCAGCTCAGGCAAAGTCCTTTCTAAAGACATCTGGTGTCTCTTGATCTCTCACGAGGTAGACCGAGAAAATTCCGATAAAGTCAGAGTAACACACGGAGTTTCTGGGATGACTGAATAGCATCACCCTGTCACTACTCCTCTCGCCAGGCCAGCCTTCGGAAAAACACTGATCACCTTGGGATGGATTAAGGTTTGCTCACATAGTTTCCCATGGTAGCAGTAAGATGCGATTTAAAATATAAAGATAGTGATGAGCTCGTTCCTTTATATTTCCACCATCCTAATGGCAAATATTTGCAAAATATGCAAAATGGCAAAAAAATCAAAGCAAGTATTTCCCCAACAGCTTCTCACCTGGTATTCTGACAAAACTCAGGTATTGCTTTTCATGATCTCTTTGCATTACCTCAGATATTTACATGTGGATTTATTCTGTCAACTCCAAAAAAGAAAGGAACAGGGAAGAAAGAAAAAGACTTGCTTTTATTTAGCTTGGAAATGATCACACATCAGTGATATTTCATCCGTGAAGATTATATAAGATTGTCCCACGTGCCTCCCCTCCTTTTCAGGAATTGTGTCTGTTTGGATATTCAAAGTCTTCCCTGGGAAAGCAAGTGAAATTGTCATGGATGTCCTACTGGGACATCTATTTTCCTATTTCTAGAGCATGTAAGTTTTCGCCTTTCATAAGAACTTAATTTTAGTTGCCTGTGTGTATGCATCATCTGGTTTCAGTAAAGGGCTGGGGGATTAATCTGTACTATAGTCCAGTGTGGTAACAAGCGAGAAAACAGAAAATCAGAAAAAGAAAGCCATTTGGGCGCCCTCTTGTGGAATAAGGCAGCACTGCAGGGATTCAAATTGGCCCATGACGTTTAGCGTCTGGAAATAAGTATCATGCAAGAAAATAAAGAAACCCGAGACAGAAAATACGAGAAAAGACAAGGAAGATGAGCGGGCACTTCTTTTAGACAACTGTTGAAAAATAACACAAATGTTTGCAACATTTCTAATGGACATTTAAAGAATAAGGTACAAAAAAGCATCCAGGTTTATAATAAAAACAATAATCCACTCTATTGGTACTTTTCAAGATTCTGATGTTACATAAACCCTTGTCTGTTTGTTCCAAAATTGCCAGTTTACCCTTGATTAACTTGTGTCAATAATAAATACGCCCGGGTAGTATGTCCTTTTGTAAATGAGTGGTGATGGCCATTTCTATTGAAATGGAAAAATAAGGAAGCTCTCTCTGCAGTGTGAATTGTAGAGTGCATCTCTGAAATGTAGTTCACATTAAAAATGCAACTGCTAATGAAGAGGACAAAAATGTGACTTTAAAAGACAATGGCGTGTGTATTCCCAGCAAAATCACGACACTGGTAGGTATTATAGAAAAGACAAAATTGTCTAGTATAAGTTTAATAGTGAAAGTCACTCAATCGTGTCCAACTCTTTGCAGCCCCATGGACTTGTATAGGAGTCCATGGAATTCTCCAAGCCAGGATCCTGGAGTGGGAAGCCTTTCCCTTCTCCAGGGGATCTTCCCAACCCAGGAATCAAACCCCGGTCTCCCTCATTGCAGGTGGACCAGCTGAGCCACAAGGGAAGCCCAAGAATACTGGAGTGGGTAGCCTATCCCTTCTCCAGCAGATCTTCCAAATCCAGGAATCAAACTTGGGTTTCCTGAATTGCAGGCAGATTTTTTTACCAACTGAGCTACATAAATTTAATGGATAATGGAAAAAATAAGAAACTAAAGCTTTCATGGATGTCATTGTTAAAGTGTAAATAGATTCCAAACATCACTGAATCTGGGTTAATGAAGTAACAATGCTTATGCAACTAAGTGGGCTGAATGTGTCTAAAGAGGAGGAAAATGCAAGAAACTAAAGGTAAGATAAAGGGTAAGTTGCTAAATTAGTATTTCTTTCTTTGTTTTGAAACTAATAGGAAAGTTGCATAAATAGTATGGAGAAGATACCTTTAGGAAGAGTAGAGTAGGAACTACTGAAAACCTACTATAAAAACAAGAACATTGCCCCAAATAATCCAAATCAACCTTTTAAAAACTTTTGAAAAGTGAGAGTTGTCCCCTACTCTTTGCAACTCCATGGGTTGTAGCCTGCCAGGATCCTCTGTCCATGAAACTCTCCAAGCAAGAATACTAGAGTGGGTAGCCGTTCCCCAACCCAGGGATCGAACCCAGGTCTCCCACGCTGCAGGCAGATTCTTTAATGTCTGAGCCACCAAGAAAGCCCAAGAATACTGGAGTGGGTAGCCTATTCCTTCTCCAGAGGATCTTCTTGACCCAGGAATCAAACCGGGGTCTCCGGCATTGCAGGTGGATTCTTTACCAGTTGAGCTACCAAATATTTACAGTGATATCAGGAGCTTTACTCCAAAAAAAAAAAACACAGCTACCTGTCATAAATTAAAGTGAGCTTTGTGGGATTTTTATCTATTCTATTCCTATCCCTCCATTTTTTTTTTTTTTTTTTTGAAAATCAAAAGCCTTACTACCATGGTAGCTATGAAAAATAACAGCTTAGCAATGAAGAGAAAGGGAGTAGAATGGGCTTGAATATGCCCCCAAAATACATCCCCAGAATTAACACCACGTGGAAGCTTCCTGTAAAGTTATCACTCATAGATAGAGCTTGTCTTTATTTGACCCAACTCAGACCTTTAGTGATAAAAATCCTGTTTGAGGGTGTTTGTCAAAAAAAAAGCAGCAATTATTAAACATCGCAGCAGCTTAATGCAGTGATGTCAGTTGGTTAAACCAGAGGCTGGATAAAATACTTCAAAGGAAATTTGGGGACATGAGATGTCCATGCTGCTGCTGCCAAGTCGCTTCAGTCGTGTCCGACTCTGTGCGACCCCATAGATGGCAGTCCATCAGGCTCTGCCATCCCTGGGATTCTCCAGGCAAGAACACTGGCGTGGGTTGCCATTTCCTTCTCCAATGCATGAAAGTGAAAAGGGAAAGTGAAGTCGCTCAGTCGTGTCTGACTCCTAGAGACCTCATGGACTGCAGCCTACCAGGCTCCTCCGTCCATGGGATTTTCCAGGCAAGAGTAATGGAGTGGGCTGCCATTGCCTTCTCCAGAGATGTCCAAGGGGATTTCAAAAAGTTTCTGCATATTACTGGAAGTCTAGAAGTCCATTCACATAGTCAGAGTTGCGTCTATGCCTAAGAATAACCTGAGATGGCCCTAATCTCTCACCTTGGGCAGACTTGGAGGTACTGCCCAAATAGGAAGTGAGGGTGAGAATTAGGGCAGATAAAACAGAAGATCTGACAACGTGTTCAAAACACATGCAGTGTTTTAGGCACACGAGTGTTTCAGCAAATAATAGAGAGTATGTTGGCTCAAAGACTTCAGGGACTCTCAATCCAGCCGTTATCTGACCACCATGCTGAGCAGTCTTCAGTGGCTGCATGTGACAAGGGGCACAGATTTTGCAGAATTAGTCCAAGAAGGCGTGTGTGCTCAGTCCTTTCTGGCTTTGAGACCCCATGAACTGTAGCCCGCCAGGCTCCTCTGTCCATTGGATTCTCCAGGCAAGAATACTGGAGCAGGCTGCCATTTCCTCCTCCAGGGAATCTTCTTGACCCAGGGGTTAAACCCATGTCTCTTGTGTCCTCTGCATTGGCAGGCAGATTCTTTACCACTGTACCAGCTGGCAAAGGACTAAACAAATTATCAATAAAAGCAAACCTTGGGTCAGGAGGGTAACTGGTGTCTAGGATTGCCATTTGATATTGAAAGCGTCCAACTTCCAACATCAACAAATAACTATAAGACTCAGACAGAAAATAGAAAGAACAGGGACTTCTCTGGTGGTCCAGCAGTTAAAACTTTGCCCTCCAATGCAAAGGGGTATGGATTTGAATCCTAGTCGGAGAGCTAAGATGCCTCTCAGCCAAAAAACCAAAACACAAAACAGAAGCAGTATTGTAACAAACTCAATAAAGGCTTAAAAAAAGAAACTAGAAATTATGATCCGTACATATATTTTTTAAAAAGGCAGTCAATAGAAACTGTTCTGAGGACTTCCAGAATTTGGAATTATGAAACAAAGTCTTTTAGTCAGATAGTATACATTCAAAGCACTAAGAAAAAAATTAAAGAATTATAGGAAAGTATGATTACATTATACATTTACAAAAAAGAGAGTATCAAAAAAGACATAAGTATGAAAAGGAACCAAATAGAATTTCTTGAGTTACAAAGCAAAATAAGCCAAATGGAAAATTCATTAGAGTGGCTCAACAGCATATTTGGACTGACAGAAGAAAGAATCAGAAGATAAGTCAACATAAATTGCTGAGAGAGAAAAAGAAAAGGAAAAAAGAAAAAGATCCTTGGAGACCCATAGGATATCATCAAGTGCACCAAAATATGCATGACAGAAATCTCAGAGAAAGAGGAGAGAGGGAAAAGGGGGGGCAAAAATATATTTAAAGATATAACGGCAAAAATCTTCCTATATATCATGAAAAACATTAAACTTTCAAGAAGTGCAACAAATCCCAACTGTGGATAAACTCTAAGCCACACCTAAACACATCATAGCCAAACTGACAAAAGACGGAACCCTGAAAAAACCAAGAGGAGCTTCCCTGGTGGTTCAGGCTTTGTGATTCTGTCCCCAAGTGCAGGGCTAGTGGGTTCTATCCCTGGTCAGAAAACCGGGGTCCCCCATGCTGTGGGGGTCCCCCATGCTGTGGGGGAACTAAACCTGCACACCGCTGAAGCTGCTGAGCCCACGTGCCTCAACTAGAGAGCCTGCAAACCACAGAACCCACACACTCTGGGCCTGCTCGCCACGAGAGAGGAGCCTGTGTGCCGCACAAAGAGCCTGCCTACTGCAACTAAGACCCAGTGCAGTCAAATAAATAAATATTTTTTTTAATGTACTACCTTTAATTTAAAAAAAAAAGAACCAAGACAAAAGTGACATTGAAAACATTGAAAGAAAAAAAAAATCTGTTAACCACATCCAATCACGCCATCCTTCACAAATTAAGGAGATGGTAAGACATGCTTAGAAAAACAAAAACTGATCATTTGTTGCTGGAAGACATTTCCTGTTAAGAAATACTGGAAGTCTTTCAGGCTGAAATGAAGGCATACTAACTTTATTTCATGTGAAAAAAAATAAATAGCACTGGTAAAAGTAACTATATGGGTGAATAGAAAAGGCAGTATGTGTGTGTGTGTGTGTGTGTGTGTGTGTGTGTGTAAATTCCCAGTAATCCCAGGAGAATCTTCAGAAATATAAGATATATAATGTGCATGTGTGTCTGTGTGTATGCTGAGTTGCTTCAGTAGTCTCCAACTCCGCGTGACCCTGTGGACTGCAGCCTGCCAGGCTCCTCTGTCCGTGGGATTCTCCAGGCATGATACTAGCATGGGTTGTTGCACCCCCCTCCAGAGGATCTTCCTGACCCAAGGATCAAACCCATGTCTCTTATGTCTAACTTGCTTTGGCAGGGGGGGTCCTTTACCACTAGCATCACCTGGGAAGCCCAGAGATATATAATACTATATATTAAAAATATGAAAGATACATACAATTATATTTGATATCATGTGCTATATCAAAAGCACAGTAAATTTTTAAAACAAAACTTTAAATGAACTCCAGAAAATATTACCTTAACACAAAGAAAGAAATCATGAATAAATAAAGAAATATAAAATGACTTTAAACTTGTAGAGATCAAACAGCCATGTGGCAGATGTAAATCCATTTTGTCAGTATTAACAATAAGCATGAATGGTTAAACACTCCACACATAAGGCAGAGTTTAGCACAACGTATTGCAAAAAGCATGACCCAACCCCGGACTGCGTGGGAGGTGGAGGGCTCCTGCCGCTTCCTGGGTTGGCTGTGCTTGCTACGCCATCTCTCCGGAATGCCCACCCACAGCCGTTCATCCATCTCTTACTGTGCACCATCGATGTGGGGTGGGTGGGGTCTGAGTCTTCCTTTCCACCTCCTTCCCACTGTAACCAATCTTCTCTGTAACTTGTTAGTGTCAAAAGTGTTTTTAAACACAAGAAGAAAGCTGGCTCCCTACCTCATACCATCTCAAAAACGATCTAAAAAATTATCATAGAACTCTGTGTAAGAGTTAAGACTACAGAACTGTTAAAGAAAGAAAAGAGCAAATTTTTGTGATCTTGGACCAGGCAGTGGTTTCTCAGATTTAACCCAAAATCCCAAGGGACATAGGTAAATAAGAATTCATCACAGTTAGGAGTAGGGGAATAAGAAATGCAAGCTACTATGTACAGAATAAATAAGCTCTCAGGATATATGACACAGTATAGGAAGTATAGCCAATATTACATAATAACTTTAAAGGAAGTATAATCTATAAAATTTTGTATCAAAATGTTGTACACCTGAAAGTAATATAATAAATCAAATATAAAAAGAAATAGTTCAGTCATGTCCGACTCTCTGCGATCCCATGGACTGTAGCCTACCAGGCTCCTCAGTCCATGGGATTTTCCAGGCAAGAATACTGGAGTGGGTTGCCATTTCCTTCTCCAGGGGATCTTCCCAATCCAGGGATCAAACCCGGGTCTCCCGCGTTGTAGGCAGACGCTTTACTATCAAAATCAAATATACGTCAGTATAAAAAAAGAATTCATCAAAATAAAAAAACAAAAACAAACAAGCACTGTGTTTTAACACCGTGTTTTGTGACATAACCAAGAAAGAGAAGACAATCTTACAGAATTGGGAGGAAATAGCTACACTTGATATAACTGAATAAGAGACTTCTCTCTAGCGTATATGAAGAACTCTCACAACTCAAAACTAAAAAGGCAACTCAATTTTAAAAAAGGAGCACCATTTACAGTCACTATTTATTTCTATATTATTGAAAACCATGAGTTAACACTGGTAACTCCAATCCTGAATTAGCTACAAAGGATTCATTCGGATTTTCCTTCTTTCCATGTATTTAAATCCACCTCTCTCAGCTGTGACAATCTGGCTCCCATCACCTTAAAATACCAATTTTTTGCATCAGTCATGTTTGTATGTAACCATTTCACCAGCAATTGGTCATGCCCTCAGCCACCAAAGAGGCCCTGTACCTTTTGTTCAGGTTCTGACACCTCTGGACCAACACCAGTTGCATAGCCTAAGGGTCTTTACCATCTAAGCATTGGGGCCCCTCCTTACCCTGTGAGGTTTTGCTGCCTGTGTCCAAGCTTCTGTCTCTGGCTGCCTTCCCCCAGTATAGACCCCCTCATCCTCCTCTGCTAATGTTGACCATGCAATCTGCAATGCCTTCCACTCAGATGTCCTGCTCATCACAGCTCAGCTGAATCGACCGTGACTGAGTGATCGTGACCCCTCTGTTCACCCGCCGTCCACAGATTTCTTTGGCTGAGCGCCCCACTCTGGACCAAAGCCACGCTGGTCCTCACCTTTCCATAGACACGCTCTCATGTACCCAGGTTCCTTCTTAACTGCAGTGACCCGTATTCTGCACTCTAACTGCCAAGATGCCCTCCGTGTCACACGGACACGTCCAGTACACTGCTGCAACCTTCCACCTGTGCAGATGTCTCTTGCACATATTCCCATGCAGTGGCTTGGACTGAAATACAGAGGAATAAATAAAAGAAGAGATGTGGAGGAAGGGAAAAAAGGAGAGAGGCAGAAAGATAAAGGGTGGGCGGGAGAGGGGATCATTTTACATCAGCAAGCATTTAGGATAGGATCCTAACCTACCTTCCTCTTCTTTATCTTCCAGCAAGAAAAGACTCTATCTCTGCCTCTGGTGGGTATGACTCCTCTAAGCTGATCGTCTATTAATATGACCCCTCTAAGCTGATCGTCTATTGTCATCCAAAGAATGAACACTAAATTTTCTAGATAAATTGAGAAAGCAAGTCACAGCATTTTGAGGGGGAAGCACATGGATAACAAAAATTAAGATTATTAGTAGTGTTTGGAAAATTGAAAACCAAGCCACCTATAAATTACATCATCCCTGTCAAAGTAGAAAATAGCAACTTCTAAGAAAAAGTTAATTTGCCCTATCTTAGCTTTGTGCTATAAATTCTATTGAGGAGAGCCTTGCTTGCTTTTTTTAAAATGTAATTTTGCTTCACAGTAGAATTCCTTTCTCTGTCATCTCGAGTAGACTTCCTCAATCTTGTAAGGATCAGGAGGTGGCAGAATTACAAGTGTTATGCACACAAGACAAATGGAGATGGAGATCAGCTAGCACATTGTTTCCAGATCATATTTGGAAGTGGGTGAGTAGGTGCAGGAAGAGGGTTCTAAATTATGCGTATCTACCATCAGAAGAAAAGGAAGAAACATTCATCAATTCCATTAGCCCACTAAATGGTATTTTTTGTCCAGCTTCCATCATTTTGTATCCTTCATCCCTGTCATCCTGTGTCTTTGATCTTTTGATTGGTTAACCCAAGATAATTGGTACCTTCTGGTCCATGTGTGAGAATTGCCAGCAGTCAATTCTATTTGCCTTTTGACCACAGGAGAGTTAATTAATGAAGCTTAGAGTGACTTACACAAGGGAAGGTTGTTTTTGTGAAACACTTGAAAAGGATTTAGATGTTTCAAATCTCAAATCAAAGCAAGCAACAAGACATTAAAATGCTGAATTGAATTAGGAAGCTGTTTATGAAAATACATTTCAGTCTGGAGATTTATTAAATCAGCCATGCTACTGCACTCCATGGGAAAACAGGTTCCATCTATCAATTATTCCAAATTCATCCGATCTTGGAAAGTCACCAAAAGCTTTCCTGGACATAATAGATTTTGAATTTTGTTCATTTTAACATGTTGTTTTTCCAAGTAAAATAAATTGTTCTGGCACCTCTCATATGTTCTGGTCTAACTAGTCTGACAAATTCATCATGTGGTCTTGGTCTTAGAATTGATTTTAAAGGGACAGGATAAGGATGCTTGGAGGGCGTGTCAGAAACAGGTGGGTTAAAGTTTTATCGCGAGATCTGAATGCCTGCTGACAAGAGAGGAGAAAGAGGGCTTCCCCCACCGCATTTTGCTTACCTCAGGCATGAGAGATGCTTGACCACATACCAACCTCCTGGTTGACTAACACAATCTGTGCTCTCCTTTGAGGATAAAAAATTAGGAAGGGGCTGCTCTACTTCAATTTCTCAAATAGTTACAGATATTTATTCTTCTAATAGCTGAGATGCAGTGTCAATATTCCTCTCACTAGTTTCAACTAGGAAAGTTCCAAAATATAAGCTGTATTTAGAATCATTTTATAGACGATGTTATCTATCCTCATCACACATTGCTTTTTTTTTTTTTTTTTTTTTTAAATTTTGGACCTTTTTTATTCTGTTATTTATGAAGTGAAGTGAAGTGAAGTGAAGTGAAGTGAAGTGAAGTCGCTCAGTCATATCCGACTCTCTGTGACACCATGGACTGTAGCCTACCAGGCTCATCCGTCCATGGGATTTCCCAGGCAAGAATACCGGAGTGGGTTGCCATTTCCTTCTCCAGGGGATCTTCACAACCCAGGGATCGAACCCAGGTCTTCCGCATTACAGGCTTTAACCTCTGAGCCATCATGTATAGAGCAAAGAGAGAGAGCTACATTCTCTACAGAGAACTGAAAGCATTCTGAAAAGCTTTTACAATTTATTTTCTTAGGTAGTAAGCCTCTAGCTAAAAAGATTTAGGGGTTTTGCTGGTCTTCCAGTGGTTAAGACTTTACCTTCTTCCAGTGTAGGGGGTGACGATTCAATGCCTGGTCAGGGAGCTAAGATCTGAGATGCCTCCTGGCCAAACTGAAACATAAAACAGAAGCGATATTGTAACAGATTCAATAAGGACTTTAAAACCATCTACTTCAGAAAAAGTCTTTGAAAAGGACTGCAACAGCATTTGAGGGCTGCTGAGAGGGTCTGAAGAAATTTAGGAAGAGACATGGTGTCACTCAAATGACCATTATTGGCAGCGATGGCAGTGACTGGACAAAAAGAGGGAATGAAAAAACACTCTGCACAGTTCTGTGTATAGCTGGGAATTAATGACTGCTGTTGAACTCCATTGATTTGAATATCTACCACAATGCCAAGAAGCTATAGGGCGTTGAAGAAGCATTTGGTTATATCTAGTGACTGTGCTATTTCAAATCCTGAAAGATGATGCTGTGAAAGTGCTGCACTCAATATACCAGCAAATTTGGAAAACTCAGCAGTGGCCACAGGACTAGAAAAGGTCAGTTTTTATTCCAATCCCTAAGAAAGGCAATCCCAAAGAATGCTCAAACTACCACACAATTGCACTCATCTCACACGCTAGTAAAGTAATGCTCAAAATTCTCCAAGCCAGGCTTCAGCAATACATGAACCAAGAACTTCCAGATGTTCAAGCTGGTTTTAGAAAAGGCAGAGGAACCAGAGATCAAATTGCCAACATCTGTTGGATCATCAAAAAAGCAAGAGAGTTCCAGAAAAACATCTATTTCTGCTTTATTGACTATGCCAAAGCCTTCAACTGTGTGGATCACAATAAACTGTGGAAATTTCTGAAAGAGATGGGAATACCAGACCATCTGACCTGCCTCTTGAAAAACCTGTAAGCAGGTCAGGAAGCAACAGGTAGAACTGGGCAGGGAACAACATACTGGTTCCAAATAGGAAAAGGAGTAGTCAAGGCTGTATATTGTCACCCTGCTTATTTAACTTACATGCAGATTACATCATGAGAAACACTGGGCTAGAAGTAGCACAAGCTGGAATCAAGATTGCCGGGAGAAATATCAATGACCTCAGATATGCAGATGACACCACCCTTATGGCAGAAAGTGAAGAAGAACTAAAAAGCCTCTTGATGAAAGTGAAAGAGGAGAGTGAAAAAGTTGGCTTAAAGCTCAACATTCAGAAAACTACGATCATGGCATCTGGTCCCATCACCTCATGGGAAATAGATGGGGAGACAGTGGAAACAGTGTCAGACTTTATTTTCTTGGGCTCCAAAATCACTGCAGATGGTGATTGCAGCCATGAAATTAAAAGATGCTTACTCCTTGGAAAGAAAGTTATGACCAACCTAGATAACATACTAAAAAGCAGAGACATTGCTTTGCCAACAAAGGTCCGTCTGGTCAAGGCTGTGGTTTTTCCAGTGGTCATGTATGGATGTGAGAGTTGGACTGTGAAGAAAGCTGAGCACCCAAGAATTGATGCTTTTGAACTGTGGGGTTGGAGAAGACTCTTGAGAATCCCTTGGACTGCAAGGAGATCCAAACAGTCCATCGTAAAGGAGATCAGTCCTGGGTGTCCATTGGAAGGACTGATGCTGAAGCTGAAACTCCAGTAGTTTGGCCACTTCATGTGAAGAGCTGACTTATTGGAAAAGACCCTGATGCTGGGAGCGATTGGGGGCAGGAGAAGAAGGGGACCGCAGAGGATGAGATGGCTGGATGGCATCACCGACTCGATGGGCATGAGCTTGACTAAACTCTGGGAGCTGGAGATGGACAGGAAAGCCTGGCGTGCTGCGATTCCTGGGGTCGCAAAGAGTGGGACACAACTGAGCGACTGAACTGAACTGAACTGAACTGAACTGAAGGACTGTGCAGTAACGGAGATGTTTAGGTTATGGGGTGTTGCTTGCATGTTTGTTTGCTTTGATGAAGTGGCAAAGCGTGTGACATGGATGGTACAAGGGTTTCCCTTTTAAATTGATCTTTATCTGTTTCTTCATTTGCTATTATTTTCTCCCAATCTGAGGGCTGTCTTTTCACCTTACTTATAGTTTCCTTTGTTGTGCAAAAGCTTTTAAGTTTCATTAGGTCCCATTTGTTTAGTTTTGCTTTTATTTCCAATATTCTGGGAGGTGGGTCATAGAAGATCTTGCTGTGATTTATGTCAGAGAGTGTTTTGCCTATGTTCTTCTCTAGGAGTTTTATAGTTTCTGGTCTTACATTTAGATCTTTAATCCATTTTGAGTTTATTTTTGTGTATGGTGTTAGAAAGTGTTCTAGTTTCATTCTTTTACAAGTGGTTGGCCAGTTTTCCCAGCACCACTTGTTAAAGAGATTGTCTTTTTTCCATTGTATATCCTTGCCTCCTTTGTCAAAGATAAGGTGTCCATAGGTTCGTGGATTTATCTCTGGGCTTTCTATTCTGTTCCATTGGTCTATATTTCTGTCTTTGTGCCAGTACCATACTGTCTTGATGACTGTGGCTTTGTAGTAGAGTCTGAAGTCAGGCAGGTTGATTCCTCCAGTTCCATTCTTCTTTCTCAAGATTACTTTGGCTATTCGAGGTTTTTTGTATTTCCATACAAATTGTGAAATTATTTGTTCTAGTTCTGTGAAAAATACCATTGGTAGCTTGATAGGGATTGCATTGAATCTATAGATTGCTTTGGGTAGAGTAGCCATTTTGACAATATTGATTCTTCCAATCCATGAACACGGTATGTTTCTCCATCTGTTTGTGTCCTCTTTGATTTCTTTCATCAGTGTTTTATAGTTTTCTGTGTATAGGTCTTTTGTTTCTTTAGGTAGATATACTCCTAAGTATTTTATTCTTTTTGTTGCAGTGGTGAATGGTATTGTTTCCTTAATTTCTCTTTCTGTTTTTTCATTGTTAGTATATAGGAATGCAAGGGATTTCTGTGTGTTAATTTTATATCCTGCAACTTTACTATATTCATTGATTAGCTCTAGTAATTTTCTGGAAGAGTCTTTAGGGTTTTCTATGTAGAGGATCATGTCATCTGCAAACAGCGAGAGTTTCACTTCTTCTTTTCCTATCTGGATTCCTTTTACGTCTTTTTCTGCTCTGATTGCTGTGGCCAAAACTTCCAACACTATGTTGAATAGTAGTGGTGAGAGTGGGCATCCTTGTCTTGTTCCTGATTTCAGAGGAAATGCTTTCACTTTTTCACCATTGAGGGTGATGCTTGCTGTGGGTTTGTCATATATAGCTTTTATTATGTTGAGGTATGTTCCTTCTATTCCTGCTTTCTGGAGAGTTTTAATCATAAATGAGTGTTGGATTTTGTCAAAGGCTTTCTCTGCATCTATTGAGATAATCATATGGTTTTTATCTTCCAATTTGTTAATGTAGTGTATTACGTTGACCGATTTGCGGATATTAAAGAATCCTTGCATTCCTGGGATAAAGCCCACTTGGTCATGGTGTATGATTTTTTTAATATGTTGTTGGATTCTGTTTGCTAGAATTTTGTTAAGGATTTTTGCATCTATGTTCATCAGTGATATTGGCCTGTAGTTTTCTTTTTTTGTGGCATCTTTGTCTGGTTTTGGAATTAGTGTGATGGTGGCCTCATAGAATGAGTTTGGAACTTTACCTTCATCTGCAATTTTCTGGAAGAGTTTGAGTAAGATGGGTGTTAGCTAATCTCAAAAATATACAAGCACCTCCTGAAGCTCAATTCCAGAAAAATAAATGACCCAATCAAAAAATGGGCCAAAGAACTAAACAGACATTTCTCCAAAGAAGACATACAGATGGCTAACAAACACATGAAAAGATGCTCCACATCACTCATTATCAGAGAAATGCAAATCAAAACCACAATGAGGTACCATTACACGCCAGTCAGGATGGTTGCTATCCAAAAGTCTACAAGCAATAAATGCTGGAGAGGGTGTGGAGAAAAGGGAACCCTCTTACACTGTTGGTGGGAATGCAAACTAGTACAGCCATTATGGAAAACAGTGTGGAGATTTCTTAAAAAACTGGAAATAGAACTGCCATATGACCCAGCAATACCACTTCTGGGCATACACACTGAGGAATCCAGATCTGAAAGAGACACGTGCACCCCAATGTTCATCGCAGCACTGTTTATAATAGCCAGGACATGGAAGCAACCTAGATGCCCATCAGCAGATGAATGGATAAGGAAGCTGTGGTACATATACACCATGGAATATTACTCAGCCGTTAAAAAGAATTCATTTGAATCAGTTCTAATGAGATGGATGAAACTGGAGCCCATTATACAGAGTGAGGTGAGCCAGAAAGATAAAGAACATTACAGTATACTAACAGATATATACGGAATTTAGAAAGATGGTAACGATGGCCCTATATGCAGGGCAGAAGAAGAGACGCAGAAGTACAGAACAGACTTTTGAACTCTGTGGGAGAAGGGGAGGGTGAGATGTTTCAAAAGAACAGCATGTATATTATCTGTGGTGAAACAGACCACCAGCCCAGGTGGGAGGCATGAGTCAAGTGCTCGGGCCTGTTGGGCTGGGAAGATCCAGAGGAATCGGGTGGAGAGGGAGGTGGGATGGGAGACCGGGATGGGGAATTCGTGTAACTCTATGGCTGATTCATATCAATGTATGACAAAACCCACTGAAAAATAAAAATTTAAAAAAAAAAAAAATTGATCTTTATTTGGCATCAAGCTGCTTTACAGCACTATTTTAGTTTCTACTGCACTGCAAAGTAAGTTAACTCTGTGGATCCAGCCAGTCCATCCTAGGGGAGATCAGTCCTAGGTGTCATTGGAAGGACTGATGCTGAAGCTGAAACTCCAATACTTTGGCCACCTGATGCGAAGAGCTGACTCATTGGAAAAGACCCTGATGCTGGGAAAGATTGAAGGCAGAAGGAGAAGGAGATGACAGAGGATGAGATGGTTGGATGGCATCACCAACTTGATGGACATGAGTTTGAGCAAGCTCTGGGTGTTGGTGATGGACAGGGAAGCCTGGCGTGTTGCAGTCCATGGGGTCGCAAAGAGTCAGACATGACTGAGCAACTGAACTGAACTGATCCATTTATCCTCTCTGTTTTGGATTTCCTTCCCATTTAGGTCACCCCAGAGCACTCATCAAAGGTATGCAGACTGTGGTCCCTGGACCAAATCTGGTCCATACACCTGTTCTTGTGAGCAGAGGATTACTGCCACGCAGGACGGACAGGATCGGTTATTTACATTTTGTCTACGACAGCTTTTGGGCTACAATAGCAGAGTTCAGTAGCTGTGATAGAGGTCATATGGCCCACTAAACCTAAAATATTTACTCTCTGGCCCTTAACAACTACATTCTCTGCTTGAAAGGGAGGTTTTTGAAGTGAGCTCAATATTAAAAACTCTCCTTTAGACATTTAATTTTCCCTAATAGTATGAGGAAATATGCTCTCTGCATATATGCATCATCTCTTTGTGGTTGAATATTAATAAGAAAGAACATTGGGTTAATTTTCTTAAGAAAGTGAGCCTTTAAGGTCCTGTGATTTTTTAAACATACTAAACGGATTAAATGATGTTCTTGAAAGTGAAGGGAAAGTGTTAGTCGTTCAGTAGTGCTCCACTCTTTGGGGCCCCATGGACTGCAGTTCACCAGGTTGTTCCGTCCCTGGAATTTCTCCAGGCCAGAATACTGGAGAGGGTAGCCATTCCCTCCTCCAGGGGATCTTCCCAACACAGGGATCGAAACTGAATCTCCTGCATTGCAGGCAGATTCTTTACTGCCTGAGCTACCAGGGAAGCCCAAACATGTCTAACAATGTTCTTAGGGTAGAGCAGATTACTCCTTGGTGGCTCAGTGGTAAAGAATCTGCCTGCAGTGCAGGAGACCTGGGTTCCATCCCTGGGTTCCATCCCTGGGTTGGGAAGATCCCCTGGAGAAGGGAAACGGTGCCCACTCCAGTATTCTGGCCTGGGGAAATCCAAGGACTGTACAGTCCATGTGGTCGCAGAGTCAGACATGACTGAGCAATTTTCACTTTAGGGCAGAGCAAATATCCCAGGTCAGGGGCTGAAGCAACATAAACTGAGTTGAAAAGTTATCTTGATCATGAGCCCTTCAGTAATCTTGGTAGTTGTATGCTGCTGGTTTTCAGCAAACAAACAAACAGAAAACACATTTTAAGAAATTGTGAAGGGACAAACATTGCTGCAGGAAAAGACACTAGGAGACAAAAAGTTCTTCAGCTTTCTCTACGATGCTATTTACCCCACTGGCCATAAAAGACACTCGCTATGTTGAAATCCCTTTCTTCCACTTAGGAGAAATGTATTTTTGTTTGATGTGTATTGCTTATGGTTTTGTATAGACTTTACTTCTTGGGATAATTATAGGTTCACAGTGAGCAGAAAGCACAGACTTATACTATGCTCCCTTCTTCTCCCCCAACACTCTCCCCACTATCAACACCCCCATACACACACACACAGAGGGATATTTGTTACAGCTGATGCGTCTACACTGACACGGCATCGTCATCTGAGTCCATTGTTTACATTAGGGGTCCCTCTTGATAAATATGCCATGGCATATATCCACCAAGGAACTGTTTTTGTTTTCACTACTTTACCTGGTACCCAATGCCTAGTCTTTTAAGGAAGTTTAGGTGAGTTTTCACTATTTTCTTTTCTATTTTCCTCCTTCCCTCCTTCCCTCTTTCCCTCCTTTCTTTCTTTCCTCCCTCCTTCCAACCCTTCCCCCCTTCCTCCTTTCCTTCCCTCTTACTGACTGAATTCAAGTAAGGCTGTTAAGCCAGAGAACTGGAGTTTGTTGAGCCCTGATTTGTGTGTGTGATGGTTAATTTTACATGTCAACTTGACTGGGACAGAAGGCGCCCAGGTATTTGGTCACATGTGATTACCAATGTCTCTGTGAGGGCATTACTGGATGAGATTAGTGTTTAAATGGATAGAATAAGCAAGGCAGATTGCCATCCCCAATTTGGGTGGGCCTCATCCAATCCCTTGAAGGTCTGAATAGGAAAAAAAAAAGGGGGGAAGAAAATGAGGGAGAATCCACTCTCTGTTTTCAAGCTGGGACATTTGCATTCTCCTGCACTCAGGCTGGAAATTATACCACTAGCATTCTTGGTTCTCCAATTTGCAGATTGAAGATTGTGGAATTTCTAGCCTCCATAATAATGTGACCTATTGTGTATAATGGGCTTCCCTGGTGGCTCAGCTGGTAAGGAATGCACCTGCAATGCAGGAGACTTGGGTTAAGAAGATCCCCTGGAGAAGGGAAAGGCAACCCATTCCAGTATTCTACCCTGGAGAATTCCATTGACTACATAGTCCATGGGATCACAAAGAGTCAGACATATGTTTAGGTGCATTTACATATGTGTGTGTGTCTGGGTATATACACATATATCTACCAATTTTGTTTCTCTGGAGGATCCTGAAAATACAGTGTGTATTAGCTCAGGAAATTAGTCCTTACATTCCTCCAAGGAGGTAGACTTATCATCCTTTTCTTGCAGGTGGACAATTTTAAAAAAGAAAGAAAATCTGTGATTCAGAGAAGTGAAACTTGTTTAGTATCCTGCAACAGAGTGCTACTCTGGCAGAATCCAGATGCAAATCCAGCTTATGATTCCCAAATCTCTTTCTTTTTCAGATCTACCAGGACATAGGTCAAGGAGCACATATTATTCATTTTTGTTTCCTTGTTGTTGTTCGGCCACTAGGTTGTGTCTGATTCTTTGTGACCCCATGGACTGCAGCACATCAGGCTTCCATATCCTTTACTGTCTCCTTGAATTTGTTCAAACTCATGTCCATTGAGTAGCTGATGCCATCCAACCACCTCATCCTCTGTTGTCCCCTTCTCCTGCCCTCAATCTTTCCCAGCATCAGGGTCTTTTTCAATGAGTTGGCTCTTGGCATCGAGTGGTCGAAGTATTGGAGCTTCAGCTTCAGCATCAGTCCTTCCAATGAATATTCAGGGTTGATTTCCTTTAGTGTCTCATCAATAGTACGAATATGTGAATAAGTAAATAAATAAATAGAAAATTAAAAAAAAAATCTACCAAGACATTGTATATAGGACAGAGCTTTCTAGATTTGGGGTAAATTGAGAACCATTTTTGTAAAGAAGAAAAAGATCTTAGTACTAGATTCAAGATTTATTTCCAGGGTGGAAGCTGCAGCCAATTGTCACAAACAAACAGTGGCCAGTAATGTGGGTACATGGGGCCTGATGGCACATGACCAAGAATCAAAGCAGAGAGTCTGGCAAATGAGACAAGGAGCTGAAGCTAATAGTGAAATCCATTTTTCTATTTTGCATGGAGCTTAAGAGAGAAAAAGTCAGAGGCTCAAGATGCTGCTGAACATCAGGAAGTTTCTGCTTCTCAAACACGGAGAGCTGAGTCTTCATGTGGTTCTTCAGTAGGTGTTACTGCAGCATTATTGTAGGGGAAAGTGTCCTGGCCAGCCTTACTGCAGAAGCAAAAGAAGCAGCACGGTAAGATCATTCTCCTTTGACATCTGAGCATCAGGCTACGTAGTTGGTGAGTGTAGTAGTTTCCTACTGCTGACATAAAGAATTATTGGGTTAGCCAAAAAATTCTTTTGGGTTTTTTTTCCACAAGATATTACGGAAAAAAGCAAACACAAAATCTTACAGAAAAACCCAAACCCAACACCACAAACTCAGTGACCCAAAATAATACAATCTATTATCTTTTAGTTATTAGTATATACAACCATATAAACTTTACTTACATATGCTGGTTCCACTAGGCCAAAATTATGGTGTTATTTTTCTTTGCAGGCCCTAGGGTGAAGTCCATTTCTTTGTCTTTTCCAGCATCTAGAATTGCGTCTGTTTCATGTCATAGCTTGTGGTCTTTCCTCCATCTTCAAAAACATCAATAGAGCATCTTGCTTTGGTATCCAATCACCTTCTTAGTCTGCTGCCAAATCTCCCTCTGCTCCCTCTTTTTTAATTAATTAATTTTTATTGGAATATAATTGCTTTACAGTATTATGAGTTTGTGCTGTATACCATCATGAATCAGCCATGTGTATACATATATCCCTTCCCTTTTGAGCTTCCCTCCCACCCTACTCCTCCATTCTACCCATCTGGGTCATCACAACCTCCATTTTACACAGACATTTGTGGTTACGTTTAGGAACCCCCTGAATAATTCAGAATAATCTCCCTATCTCAAGATCTTTAACTTAATTACATATGTAAAGTCTCTTTGGCTATATAAGGCAGCATTCATGGCTTCCAGGGACTCAGACATGGACATTTTTGAGAGCCAATATCCAGGTTAGCACAGGGAAGTATTTGACCAGAGTTTTCTCTCTGAGTAAAGCTCTTGGGCATCTTTTTCTGCAGTCAGAGCCAACAGGCTCAGGGCCATCCTGAGAGGAGTACAGAGTTGATACCTACCAACAATACGCTGACTCACTAATCCCTCAGTAACTGTCACTTTTCTTGAGATTTCCATGTTGTTTTCCATTTGAGTTGGAAGAAGAGGCATCACAGTTTTTACTCGGAAGGAACACCTCATCTATCAGTTAGAACCTTAGCCTGAATTCCTTGATAATCAGTTAAGAAGGACAACACAGAACACATGACCACGATGGAGACTGGGGTGAAAATCCACAGGAAGGAAAGAAAGTAAGCTGGTAGGTGAGAAAGTCAGTCGTGGCTCAGTGCACCATTTTATGTGGAGGGTGACCCTGGCACTGTGACCAAAAGCCACCATAATTTGCTGCAGACTGCCAGGGCTTGGCTTGACTCAGCACTGGGGAGCATCCAGAGCAAGGGAGAAGCAATAGACCTGAAGGCACACATTCAAGACAAAGAGGATGGTTGAGAAACTGTGTGGGAAGTTATTGAGCCATGGGACACATCCACAACTCACTAATAAAAATGCATAAAAATGAAGAAAGCCAAAGGAAAGGCATCCAGTTCCACCAGCGTGGATGTTCCTCTAAGTGATTCTATGAGAACAATGAAGGTGAATTCATGAAAGAATGGAGAAGTGGCCTGGCATCCGGCCCTGCCAGCATGCAGCAAATATATTCATTTTCTTAAACTATGCAGACAGTGTATCTAAAATGCAGTGTCGGGGCTGGGGGCTCAACCATTGAACAGGCTCTGCAGAGGAAGGCAGTGTTTTTAGATGCACAGCAGATGCTGGTGAGTGGGATTTAGTTAGTCTTTTCAGGTAGATGAGGTGCCTAAAACTAGAAAATAGAGCCCCGAGAGAAGTTAGGAGACTACTGTGTCCACAAACCATCACTCTTCTGTGCGTTGAGGGTAACCTAAAGTAGTATTTGTCAAACTTCAGTACACGTGAAAATGACCTGGAGACCTTTAGGTCCACCACTAGAGCCTCAGATTCATCAGGGTAAGATGACCAGAAAGCTGGTTTGCCCAGGACAATAGGAGTTTCCAGGATGCATGAATTTTACTTTGAAAACTAGGATAGGCCCGAGCAAACCAATACAATGGTCATCTTAGTATGGAGGTTCAGAGATTTACACGATTAACAGGCTCCCAGGTGATGTTCATGTGGCTCAGATGGTAAAGAATCTGCCTGCAATGAGGAAGACCCGGGTTTGATTCCTGGGTTGGGAAGATCCCCTGGAGAAGGGCATAGCAACCCCTTCCAGTGTTCTTGCCAGGAGAACCCCATGGACAGAGGAGCCTGGCGGGCCACCGTCCAGGGCTGCAAAGACTCGGACACAACTGACCGACTGATACTTTCACTTTCAGGTGGCGCTGCTTTCAGTAGGCATGACTTTGAATAGCGATGAGTAGGCAGTGAGCTAGTATACTCACAGCAATTCAGAAAGAAAATAGAACTGTTTAATACGTAATAGAAAATTTCCTCTGTCATTTAATCTCAGTTAGAATTTGGAATGAATCTATTGAGAATTCAAAAATTCTAACTACTGTGGAACATGGGGTGGGGCTCCAGTGAAGTCAATAATTTAAACAAGAGGGGCAAGTCACTGTTAGGATTGCATATTGTCCATGTGCCAGTTGAGTCCTTGGCATATATATTTGAGGATTGTTTGTATTTTCTAGAAGGATTTAGAAAGAGCATTTCAGAAAAGAACACTGAAATTGCTTTTCTTTTCTTTTTAAAATTGCATTTCTCCCTATATGTTCATATTATCTTTCTTTTCCCACAAAGGAGTTCTGAAGTATTGTCTGTTTTCAAAGGAAGACTGGAAATGGCTATGACAGTCCATCTATTGAGAATTCACTGGCATTAGCTAGAGACTACGATTTCCTCTGATCCCTCCATTCTTCAAGGTCATTCCCACCTGATGGCTTTCAAGAAACACTAAGGCTGGGATTATCAGGGATTCTTTATGGTGACTCAGTCAGTAAAGAATCTGCCTGCAATGCAGGAGACAGGGATTCGATCCCTGGGTTAGGAAGATCCCATGGAGAAGGGAACGACAACCCCCTCTAGTATTCTTGCCTGGAGAATCCCCATGGACAGAGGAGCCTGGCAGGCTACAGTCCATGGGGTCTCAAAGAGTTGGATACAACAGAGCAACTAACACTTAGGATGGGGTGTTTTATCTTCTTCATAGTGGGTGACATTCAGGCTGAAAAATGGTCCACCCAGTTGTTTTTGGCAAATATTATATTATGTTTACTTTGCACAGAGCACTGTCCTTAATGCTTTACAAATATTTGCTTAATCCTCATAAGTACCTTATCATTTCAAATACAGATAAAGAAACAGACAGTTAGAAGTCGTGCAGATGCCGCCGTGTGGTAGTGGGGAAAGGATCTGAACCCGGACAGTCTGGCAGCTGAGTTAGCTGAGTTTTAATAGGGCCATTGGCCCCTTTGCAGGATTTCACTATGGCAATTTCACTGCTCTCTGAGGTTGCAGGCAGCTTGTTGAGAGTCCACAATTAAATCTGTATTTTCATCACAAAACAGCTCATTTCCTGACCTGGTCCAATAACAGTTTTCACACTTTGCCTAACATGGGAATGCCTTGAGTACTTCCCTGTGAATTTAAGTCTAATCCACTACACACAAGCTAAGCTTTGGGCAAAGGGGAAACCAATAGAATGGTTTAGTCACTGAATCGTGTACGACTCTTGCGACCCCACGGACTGTAGTCTGCCAGGCTCCTCTGTCCATGGGATTTTCCAGGCAAGGATACTGGAGTGGGTTGCCATTTCCTTCTCTAGGGGATCTTCCCAACCCAGGAATTGAACCCAGGTCTCCTGAATTGCGGGCAGATTACGGATTGAGCTAGAGGGAAGCTCAAATGGTAAATACATTAGGATTGGTTGGGGCTCTTTCAAAGGCAAGTAATAAAGTCCCACTCAAGTCAGCTTAAGCAACAGACTGAATTGTTGGCCCATATCTGAGAGGAAAATGCCAGAGGGCGGGAGCTGTAGGCATGTGCGTCTCAGGGATTCTCAGCACTCTTTCATCTCTGCCTGACTTTGTTCCCGATTATTTGAAGAATCAAATAATAGGTGACAATAGTAGTAAAAAACCCACCTGCCAATGCAGGAGACACAAGAGGTGCAGATTCAATCCCTGGATCGGGAAGACCTTCTGCAGGAGGCCACAGCAACCCACTCCAGTATTCTTGCCTGGAGAACCCTATGAGGAGCGTGGGGGGCTGCAGTCCACAGGGTTATGCAGAGTCGGCACGACTGAATTAGAAGGCACGGGACGACACACCCAGTTCTTCCTTCATGTTGCCCATAGACCCTCTTCACAAGGTGAGAGCTATCACTGTGGCAAATCTCCTCTTGGAATCCTCAATGGGGAAAGAATTCCAGCCCTGGGCGGGGGTCGGGGGATCTCTGATTGTCTCTGCTTAAGTCACATGACTACCATTACCCAAACACTCTTGCCAGGATGGTGAAGAGTGTGAGGCATGGTGAAGCCTGACCACCTTCACACACCTGAAACAAGTGCCCAGAGTCTAAAACCAGAGAACTTGGAACACATTAGCATGACGGTCAGAAAAAGAAAGAAATCAAAATCACTGAGACAAGGACTGCTCTATCACCCTGTGGGGTGTGGGCAAGGACTGCTGCTGCTGCTGCTGCTAAGTTGCTCAGTCTTATCCGACTCTGTGCGACCCCATAGACGGCAGCCCACCAGGCTTCCCCGTCCCTGGGGTTCTCCAGGCAAGAGTACTGGAGTGGGTTGCCATTGCCTTCTCTGTGGGTAAGGACAGATAGTTGGAATTTAGAATTTTGTTTCTCCCCTCCCTCCACTCCAACTGAGAAATCTGACTCATCACACTTTTTCCCTGGATAGTTTTAGAGTCAGAAAAGAAGTATTAATTCAGGAAGAGGCTAAGTAATCGTTCTAAGAAGTGAAGCACAATAAGAAGGAGAAAATGGTTTTAGAAATGATCTTATATTTTGTTATTTGGGATATGGAATTGTAACTCTATTTCTAATGTTTTTCTGTATTTCACAAGTACACATAAATGATTACAAAGAAAATAAAATGAAGATATTAGCTCTAAAATGGAGGGGCTGATAAACGGGAGAAGCTCTGCCTAGAAGCAAGGTTAAGATGAGCCTTACTGAATTTCAGGCCCATATGGAAGGAAAGAAAACTATAATTGCCAACCTTTCAGTGAGAAGTATATTTGGTTGCAAAATCTAGACAAAAAAGAAAATGGAAGTGGGGGAAAAAATTTTATCAAAGAAGCCTTCGGGAATGAATTAGAACAGACCTGAAGACTAATATAAAGAGCCCTTACTCACTGGTAAGCTCACACTGAGATGTTTTGACCTCCTTTGCTCTTTAAGGAAAAAAATCCCTTTTGTTAGTTGCTCCAGAATGGAAATTCTTTAGCAGAAACACCGTTGGAGGTCTGCAAGGTGTGTGTCACAGCCTCTGGCTTGTCTAAGCAGAAATACATGGGAATGGAGGGCCCACTGGAAATAAGCATGGACACTGAATATATCCAATTAAGTCTGTGACACCCTTTCCCTAATTGACACTAAACTTGGGCCTCTCTAACTTTAATGTGCACACTAGTCACCTAGGGATCTTATTCAAATGCAGAATCTAATTTGATGGGTCGAAGGCATTGCTTGAGAACATACGTTTGTAATGAGTGTCTGGGCTTCCCTGATGGCTCAGCAGTAAAAAATCTGCAAGCTAATGCAGGAGACAGGGTTCGATCACTGGGTTGGGAAGATCCCCTGGGGAAGGAAATGGCAACACGCTCCAGTATTCTTGCCTGGGAAATCAGATGGACAGAGGAGCCTGATGGGCTACAGTCCATGGGGTTGCAAAAGAGCTGGACATGACTTAGCAATTGAACAACAATAACGACAGCAATGAATGTCCAAAGAATTCTGATGTTGCCAGTCTTCTGGCCATACTTTGAGTATCTAGGCTCTAGATGGTTTCAGAAAGTCAGTGGATTTTGTAACTAATTTTAAGGCTATCTCTCCAATCTCCCAAGAGGTTTGCATCATAATTAAATGCCATATCAAAATGAACAGATCACTGACCTTCAGTGTTATGAGAGTAACACTCAAGTCTGTTTTGAAGTGATATCTGATTGTGCTTGAAGGACTTTTCAGGAATTGGGAAGATGACTCTCAAATGAAAGAAGAAAATCAACTGACACTGAAGTTCATACCAAAGAGGTAAGTTCTTAGATACACTTCCCCGGAAAGAATCAGAAAAAAACTAGAGCAGTCAGTGCCAAATAAAATAGCAAATGCCTGAAGCAGTCATGTTCAGCCTTTTCTGGACATGAAAATAACCTAGGTAGTTTTAAAAATACTGATACCTGGATCCCATTCCAGGCGTGCTGATTTCTTTTCTCTGGAGTTTAGCCATGGCATTCTTGTTACCATGCATTTTACATTCATGCTTTGACCGCTTCAGGATTTGATAACTCTGGAAGAATTGCCCCTCCTAAGACTAGCTAATTACTAGATAGTGGTTCACAGAGGGCCACCTGCCCTAATCAGCCAGGACCAACTAGGAAGAGCCCCTGTGTCCTAGAGCACACCAAAATTTTTCAAACTAGTCAGTGCCAAGCCTGCTTACCCTGCCTCACCCATTCTTTTCCGCAATAAGCAACCATGATAAGGAACTGCCATAAAGATTCTTGCCCACTTTTTGGCTCTCTCTTCCTCTTGCCAACACTGGTGCTTCTCCACGTACCCTTCCCAGGGCATGGCATGCTGAGAGGGCATCTCTTAGGATCTGTGAGTGTAAAAACTATTTTTTCAATGTTGGTTATATTCTTATCTGTTAACCTTGTCGTATGTAAATAATAAGAAAAATCTACCTTTTAAAATAGTTTCAGAATTTTTCAAATACAATCAGGTGATTCCCAAGTTCACCCAAAGTTGAGAATCACAAGAAACAGAACAAGCCCTGGCTAATAGATGGTATGCAAGTGATATTAGCGTGCTTTTTATTAAAGAAGGACTCCTTTCAAATAAACAAAAGCAGACTGAAAAAAACATGCTTGAACCCATGTGTTTTCCCTCCATTAGTGGGTTGCTGCTAGTCGAATAGTTTTGAATTTTTTTCTTTGTTTGTTTGTTTGACTGCTAAAGATAGCAAAGGTGATAGAGAGTGGGGAAGAAAATTGAAACCAGTCTCTCAGAGCAAGATCTCTACCCACAGTTTGCTCACCTGATTTTCTAATCAAGAAAAGACAAATTACAATACACTGAAAATACCATTCACTAAAAGAATGACACCAAAAGTTTGGGGCACTGGGAATCACTTTTTTCAACATTCCTGCCACTCTTTTCCACTCAACACCCCTTACAGAAGCTGCACTTCTGGTTCAGCTTGGTATGGAATGGGTATAGTATGCACTGGGTTTTTATGTAAGTGCTAAATTTTTCAGGACCAGCTCTTAGCAGCCCCATGGACTGTAGCCAGCCAGGCTCCTCTGTTCCTGGAGTTTTCCAGACAAGAATACTGGTATAGGTTGCCATTTCCTTCTCCAGGAGATTGAACCCGCATCTCTTGCATCTCCTGCAATTCTTTACCACTAGCACTGCGAAGTGAGGTTCTGGTTTTAGTAAGAATATGCATCTTGGGTTCACTTTCTGAAAACTATGTGATATACAAGCTGAGAAGGACTAATACTCTTAAACATTATCTGGGATCAGGGGTTGTCCTAGATAGCAATACCCACTAGAATATAGAAGCCACTAAGGCAGGGATTTTTGTTGCTTTTATTTATTACAAAATCCTAGCATCTAAAATCACACCCAACAGCTAGTAGTTGCTCAATAAATACATATTAAATGCGCAATGAGTTAATAATAAATAGCAAGTATCTGTCTAGACAACAGTCCATAGCACAGAGAAAATATATAGATTAACTGGAATAGGTTCTGACAACCAGAATCGACAGTCTAGAGAGAGTGACCTATGCTGTATAGCATAGCAGTCAGTAAATGCACATGGTAGCTGAGTATTTGAATTGTAATTAACCTAAAATGAGATGTGTTATAAGTGAAGCGTACATTCATGATTTTGAAGACAGTAACAAAACAGAATCTAAAACATTTAATTCATTTTATTAGGTCAACTTAAGTGATATTTTGGATATATTGGGTTGAATAAAACCTAATCTTAAAATTAGACTGATGCTGAAACTGAAGCTTCAATACTTTGGCCACCTATGCAAAGAGCCAACTCATTGGAAAAGACCTGCCTCATTGGATAAGACCCTGATGTTGGGAAAGACTGAGGGCAGGAAGAGAAGGGGGTGACAGAGAATGAGATGGCTGGATGGTATCACCAACTCAATGGACTTGAGTTTGAGCAAACTCCAGGAGACAGTGAGGGACATGGAAGCCAGGTGTGCTACAATCCATGCGGTTGCAAAGCGTCAGACACGAATTAGCCACTGAGCAGCATCAATCTTCAAATTAATTCCACCTGTTCTTACTTCTTTAGATGTGACTGCTGGGAAACTTGATATCCCATGTGTGTCTCAGGTTTAGGGCTCACACTGTTTCTATAGTGTAGGGCTGGACGGCTCTTTCCTTTTCAGGCCTCCTCCATAGAAGTCATTCATTTCTGAGCAAGTGATGAATTACTCTCATCTCACAATTCTGGTATTGTGTGATAATAAATAGGCTTCCCTGTATATTTTTATCTACATGTATACACATTTATCTATATGTATAACATGTATCTATATGTATATTTTCAACATCTGTATGCTTTCTAGGCATTTATCTACATATATATTTTCTATCTTCTCCACAATTTTGTAGGTCCCCAGAAAGGCAAAGACTTCATTTGTGCATTGCTACTCCCAGTGCAAAGAACATTGCCTAATTTCTGGTTAGCATTCAACAAACTTTTCTTGAATGAATGAATGAATCAGTATTCTTTCTTATAGTTCACTCATTTACCAAAGAAATCTGTTGGGAATTATCATACCACAACTAAATCATGTTGCAGTGCCAAGAATTCAAGGAGTGGTCTTGTACTACCCCCAGCCCAGCCCATCCCACTCCATTCTGAATATATAACCTTTTTTTGGCAAACAGAGAAAGAAAAAAGGAATCAAAAACTTAAAAACAAAAAAATTTGCTACTCTCTGCCTTTGTCTTTTTTTCCTAGGTAGCCTTCGGGTAAAATTTTTGGTTACAAATGAAACAATAAGGAACCTCAATTAGTTTTTTGAAATGCAAGTTCACCATAATTAAAAGCTGGAAACTGTTTCAAAATGTCATTTATAGTACAAAAAGTATACCAATTTGATTATTAGCATTTCTCCATATTGGACAAATTCAATTCAGTTCAGTTCAATCACTCAGTCACGTCCAACTCTTTGAGACCCCATGAACCACAGCACGCCAGGCCTCCCTGTCCATCACCAACTCCTGGAGTCCACCCAAACCAATGTCCATTGAGTCAGTGATGCCATCCAACCATTTCATCCTCTGTCGTCCCCTTCTCCTCCTGCTATCAATCTTTCCCAGCATCAGGGTCTTTTCAAATGAGTCAGCTCTTCGCATCAGGTGGCCAAAGTATTAGAGTTTCAGCTTCAGCATCAGTCCTTCTAATGAACACCCAGGACTGATTTCCTTCAGGATGGACTGGTTGGAACTCCTTGCAGTCCAGGGGATTCTCAAGAGTCTTCTCCAACACCACAGTTCAAAAGCATCAATTCTTCTGCACTCAGCTTTCTTTATAGTCCAACTCTCACATCCATACATGACCACTGGAAAAACCATAGCCTTGACTAGATGGACCTTTTTTGGCAAAGCAATGTCTCTGCTTTTTAATATGCTGTCTAGGTTGGTCATAACTTTCCTTCCAAGGAGTAAGCATCTTTTAATTTCACGGCTGCAATCACCATCTGCAGTGATTTTGGAGCCAGAAAAATAAAGTCAGCCACTGGTTCCACTTTTTCCCCATCTGTTTGCCATGAAGTGATGGGACCAGATGCCATGATCTTAGTTTTCTGAATGTTGAGCTTTAAGCCAACTTTTTCACTCTCCTCTTTCACTTTCATCCAGAGACTCTTTAGTTCTTCTTCACTTTCTGCCATAAGGGTGGTATCATCTGCATATCTGAGGTTATTGATATTTCTCCCAGCAATCTTGATTCCAGCTTGTGCTTCATCCAGCCCAGCATTTCTCATGATGAACTCGGCATGTAAGTTAAATAAGTAGAGGATAATATACAGCCTTAGCCCTCTCTATAATTACTGATATGCTTAACCTTAAAATCAGCAAACTGATAATCAAGTTGGAACATAAAGAAATGTCATTGCCATCTCTCAGAAGCACATGAAATTTGAAATGCAATGCTTACATGTGGGTAAAATTTAACTAATAGTATAGGAAATTCCAGTTGCCTGCCCTGCTCACCATTTGGACAAATAGCAAAAATTCTTATGCATGTTGAGATCAGACCATGATGGTATTTGATCTTCAGTTAAGAAGAAAAGTCCTTTGGGTACAGCATCTCTGTATCTAGAAGCTGACTGTTTAAGAATTAGTGTCATTGAGAACTATAGTTTAAAATTTGCGAAACTGGGTGACTTGGCTTTCTTTTGAAGCAGATACTTAAAGTTTTCGTGGACTCATAACTTTGAAAATATTAGGGACAAATCACACAGTAAACTCTTGCAGATGGAGTCAAAATAGTTAGCACATCATAGAGAAAGGACAAGGTCTGCAGTGTAGAATTTCTCAACTGGTTTGCTTCCCGGAAAAAAAAAAAAAAAGGCAAATCAACTGTGGGACTTTGCTCAGATACCAGTCAGAATTTCCAATTTAAGCTTCAAAGATAATCTGGGTGGATTCAAGCAGATAGTGTCCCAAGCCTCCAAAATAAAATTATGAATTGGGGAAAATGCTGTAATGGTACCAACGCACCATTGCCTGAAACATTTAGACAAGCAAACGGGAGATCACCCTAATTTGTTTTAGCACCTCGATCCCCCTTTGGGTCCCAGTAATATAGATACTCCCTTCTCACCTTTCTGACCTCCAGATTAATAGCTTCTCTGTGTCATATGCCCTCAAGGTCCTGTTAGTTGACAGCTAGCTTAGGTTAATCTGTATTAAAATCTTATCTCACTAGAAACAGAAAAAAAAATTTTAATTGATGCCTTCTAAGGACGTGACTTAGCTTCCCTAGGCTTGCACAGATATAGGGGGTTAGAATCATAGGTCTGCCAGTCCACAGAGTAAACATAATCCATCTCTTTGGAGCACGAACTTTACTTGAACATTGTATTTCCTCAGCAAAATGCCGGCTCTGACACAGGGACTGGTTTGGGTACTTGGTATGCCTCTCACAAACCCTGATCCAGATCCTTTCCCATGTCTAGTTGAAGATGGAGAAATAATAATATTAGATTGAATATTTAATAATATTAGACATTATTGTTTCTAATAATGGTTATTAGAAACAATAATATTTAATAACTTCACTCGTGGCTCAGTGGTAAAGAATCTGCCTTCAGTGCAGGAAACTCAGGAGACTCAGGTTCGATCCCTGGGACCAAAAGATCCCCTGGAGGTGGGCATGGCGACCCACTCCAGTACTCGTGCCTGGAGAAGCCCGTGGACAGAGGAGCCTGGTGGGCTAGGCAGCACATGGGGTCTCGAAGAGTCGGACAGAACTGAAGCGCCTGAGCACAGGGCTGCAATAACATTAGATGCAGATGTGCAAGCAAACATTGTCAATATAAAAATTATTCAATATAATGTAAAGTTTAGTGCTACAAGAAGAATCATATTTGGAGTGGACCTGCTTTACACAGAGGTCCCAGTCCTTACAGCTGCTAAGCATGCAGTGTCTGCATGGGGATTTTTAAAATTAATTTTTATTGGAGTTTAGTTGCTTTAATTGTAGTTACATTAGATTCTACTGTACAGGAAAATGAATCCACTGTACATATACATATATCTCCTTTTTCTTGGATTTTCTTCCCATTTATATCACCACAGAGCACTGAGTGGAGATCCCCAAGCTGCACAGTGAGGTTCTCGTTAGTTATCTATTTTATGCACAGTATCAGTCTCTCTCCTCTGCTTTTGGAAGAATGCTTCAGTGAGAATGTTCTAGAAGAACTACATCTTAGCGCCAAGGAATCACATTACTGGTAGAAATTACCAGCTGGTTCGGTGAGGCTATGTCAGCTCTTACAATTGCAGCAAGAGGCTTCGGTTCACTCCTAGTCTATATACCCTGTCTCTGTGACCTGGTATTTGGAACTGTACCTTACCCCCAAAGAGTCAGGCCTTCCAAAGAAATGGGCAAAGGAAAATACACATAAACTGAGTAGGTAAAGAGGTATAGTAGGTTAGTTTCTCTAAAGAAAGCATATAATCATTTGTTCTCTTTTCCCCAGAATTCTACTTTTTTTTTTTTCTTATTCTCCCATTTCCCAGCTTCAAATCACTGACTGTGAAGAGGTATAAATTTGTTCATTTAAAACATGCTCTTTCTCAGAAAAGCCAAAGTATTATTCAGGAATTCATATGCATATGGGAATCTCTAAAATAAACAAGGAAATGTCAAAGGGTTGAGATACACAGATGATTTAGAATGCTCTTTTACTAAAGGTGGATGGTGAGTATGTTTTATTTTACTACACAGCTTTATTATCTTTGTACCTGTGTATAATATACTTCTCAATAAAAATCAGGCCATACATGAAAATAAATTCCAAGTGTTATTTAAATAAAAAATTCGATCCCACAAACTTCAAAAAGAGTAAAACAAAACAAAGACCAAAAAAAATGTACTCTTCCTAGGGACAAAAGGGGCCCAGGACCCATACTCTTGCTTATAATGTGGTGAAAAGAAAATAAAGGTATAGAACTGTCAGTGGGAGATGGTGTCATGAAAGAAGTGGCACTTTGTTCTAACCTCAAATAGTCCTCTGACCAGAGCATTATTCCTGCATCTGTTGTAATTACAGTCCCCTCTGATCTGTCTGATTAGATTTGGTCCACATTGTTTCATGAGACATTATCTATCCTATTATTCAGATGAAAGTTAAAAGCTAAAAGATGAAAGAATTTTCAGCAAAGGTGCAAATTTATATATGTAATATATCATGAAGCCAAAGAAACTTAAACTGTAGGACCCTTCACTTACACTAAATCCATCCAGGCCTTGGGAGAAGCCCTCACCTTGGAACTCTTGGTCACAGGTCTTCCTGTAATTTGCAAAAGTAAAGATGTCAACAACAGTCCCTCCAGTTTGCTAAATTTCTCCATTCCAACTCATGCTTCCCCCTTGTGTTTAGTGACATTGGAATAGCAATTAATGTTTTCATAGTTACTCTACAAAGGGGCATTCCTTTGAGAATACATTTAGTTTGTGTTAGTAGGATATATTTTTGTGGATTACAGTCACATGCATGAACAATTACATCATTGCTAGTGAACTTAGTGAAGGAATGTTTTCTGCAAGTGTTCCATCCACCCACTGCACTGATTCTCCTAGCATCCCTTCAGGAACATCAGAACAACAAGTTATTTCATGATACTGATGTGTTCTACGGCATATGCCCCTTGTAGTATATGGGTAAGCACAAGATAAACAAGGTTTAGAAATGCACAGAGCTAGAAGGCAGTCTGTGGACAATTGTTTCTCACCAAACAAGTTAATATAAGACTGCAAGTTTAGAATTTGTTTATCATTGGTAGTTAGTCAAAATAGAAGTTCTCTTCCATCAGAATTATTCTCAACAAGCATGGTAACATGTATTAGTTCAATTCAGTTCAGTCACTCAGTCGTGTCCAACTCTGCGACCACATGGACTACAGCACGCCAGGCCTCCCTGTCCATCACCAACTCCCAGAGTTTACTCGAACTCATGTCCACTGAGTCGGTGATGCCATCCAACCGTCTCATCCTCTGTCATCCCCTTCTCCTCCCACCTTCAATCTTCCCCAGCATCAGAGTTTTTACAAATGAGTCAGTTCTTCGAATCACGTGGTCAAAACATTGGAGTTTCAGCTTCAACATCAGTCCTTCCAATGAACACCCAGGACTGATCTTCTTTAGGATGGACTGGTTGGATCTCCTTGCAATCCAAGGGACTCTCAAGAGTCTTCTCCAACACCACAGTTCAAAAGAATCAAATTCTTCTATGCTCAGCTTTCTTTATAGTCCAACTCTCACATCCATACATGACTACTGGAAAAACCATAGCCTTGACTAGATGGACCTTTGTTGGCAAATATGTATTAACACAATTACAAATGCACCATATTTTGTTTTTCTTATTTGAACAGAAATGAACATGTTCTTTTCATCCTAAGAGTCTTGAATTGTATTTTAGAATATTTAATGTATCTAATTGAATCAAGACATCATCAACAGGAAACAAACTAGAAAGAAAGATAAAATTGTTATAAGTCAATTGGTATGAACATCACCAGATCATTCAAGAGGGGAGAAACCCCCTTCTTTTTGATGAATCTGCTGACTTCAATAGATTAGTACTGTGATCTTTATTGTGCCCTGTTATAAGGAGAAAAACTTCCATTCAACACTGTTTAAAGGAAATCAGATTATTTTCAAAATCTAGATGTCAATAGTATTTTCAGTGAATCAAACAGAACTTATAATGATCAAAAGAGTTCCTTTTCAAATAAAAAATTAAGACAATTAAAAGTGCACAGCCTGTTATAATCCTTGTTATCTGAATACAAGACTGGAGGTGGCATGTATTATTTTAATTGGAAACTACTTTTATGAAGACCGACGCTAAAACAACCCAGATTCTCTGGATGAATGGGTAAAAGTTCTCAACACACCTCCCAAAGATGAAGTAAGTGCTTACTTGGATTTCATGCAAATAAGTAAAACTATACCAGAACAATGTCTTAATCACAAGGAAGAACAGTACTGTCCTTATTTGAGGCAGTGCAACTACTGCAGTTTTAAGTGAAAGAGATTTGTCCTTTAGTGATTGTTACGAAATTTTACAACCTTAAGATAATGTAAACTTCATGAATAACTTCAAATTAATTGCTGAATTGATTGATCTTTGCACAAGCACTTGGGAAAATATAAAAGTGGACAAAATGGGACAACTCATTTGCCCACAAGAATTAATCAAAATAACTGGACGTCTCCACAAAATTAAATAATGAGACTTTCCTAAAGGCTCAACAGATAAACAATCTGCCTGCAATGCAGGAGGCTTGGGTTCAATCCCTGACTCATGAAGGTCCTCTGGAGGAGGAAACGACACCCCACTCCAGTATTTCTTGCTTGAGAAGTCCCATGGACAGAGGAGCCTGGCATGCTACAGTCCATGAGGTCACAAAGAGTCGTACATGACTGAATGACTAAGCACACACACATACACGTGTGTGCACACACACATACACACACAACTGAAGGAGCAGATAAAATAAATCAGACATCCATTATCATGGCACTGTGGTAGACTCCACAGTAGGTGATGTAAACAAAGATTATTGGTAATTTTTATGTGTTTCTGTTATAGCAAAATATCCTGTTAAGTAATTTAAACTTTTTAAATAACTGAAGACCATGTATCTGTCATGTTATTCAACAAAAAGAAACCAGCTCTGGACAGTTATAACCGTTGAACAACTTTTAAATATTTATCACATTTAATCTTTGGAAAAGACCCATCTCCATGGTGCTTGAAATTGTTGGCTATTTTACTATTTTGTAAACTTTGTGTGTTTTTGCTGCAGGTTTTGCCAGTGGTACTTTAAAATCCCTGCCAGCTTTTCAAATTTTAAAGTCACATATAATATGGCCTACTCTTTATGACACTGTTGCAAAACTTAAAGGACCCTACAATATGTTTTGGATACTTGAAATAAGCTTGAAAAACCAAGATGCAAGGTTTTATTCAAAAGTTGATAAAGCCTAAATATATTATTTATACTTGAAAAGTTATTTTTTAATCTTTTGATAACATAAGTGAGATAGTTTGACAATTTTGATGCATATGAAGAGTCTCTTCTTTTGTCTTTTTAAAATGTGTTTATTTAAGCTTTGGGAAAGATTGAAGTAAAGTGAATTAAATGTGAAGTGGAAGAGCTAAGATGTAATTAATATAAATTACACTGATATAATGAAAGAACTGAGTTAAAAATGCTCAGATCATATCAAAGACATAATTAAGATAATGAAAAGTTTTAAATGGAAGTAATGAGTAGCTCCTAAATTGCTTGATAAGTCAATTAATGAAGATTGATTTGACATGAAATATTGACAATGTCAATGGTACTGCAATGAGGACTTTGGTAGAAACTGTTTTGTGTATGTCATCAATTCAAAATACCAGTCAATGCAGAAGAACATGTACAACGCCCTGAAATTATACAGCTCATATAAGAAGAAAATATGAATAGGGCTTTGACAGGGCCTTCTGAAAACATGACAAAATTTCAAAACATTTAAATCTGTTACCAATAACAAATTGCGGAAAGAAAGTGGTCTAAATCATCAGTAATACAAATTTCAATCAATCATGCAAAAGACAGAATTCTCTATTTGCTCAATAGAAAATTATATGCTAAGATAATTGCCAGACAAAGGAAAAATTAAAAGGTTAAGCGGCCACATTATGTAGGAAAAACTATTAAACAGGTGAATTGAAGGTTAATTAATAAAAGATATCATATTTTTTGAGAGAAGGATTTGTTGTATCTTTGGCAGCTTCCCTGATGGTTCAGGGGGTTAAGACTCCACCTGCAATGCAGGAAAACACAGGAGATGTGGGATTGATCCCTGGGCTGGGAAGAACCCCTGGAGAAGCAAATGGCAACCCACTCCAGTATTCTTACCCGGGAAATCCCATGGACAGAGGAGATGGATGGGCTACAGTCCACGGGGTCGCAAAGAGTCGGATACAACTGAGCACACACACGTACGTATGTACTAATTTTTTTTATTTGTAATTTGTTGATAGTATTATTGTAAGAAAGCATTTAATTTTCCTTATAAAATTGTTTTAGTTTTCTTAAATAGAGCTTCTCATATTAATTACATGTTCAGTAGCTACAGAAACTTGGATCCTGTCCCGATTTTACGAGTTTGGGTAGAAGAAGGGAAGATGTGTGTGTGCTCAGTCATGTCTGACCCTTTTTGATCCCATGAATTGTAGCTCCTCTGTCCATGGGTTTTCCTAGGCAAGCATACTGGAGTGGGTTGCCATTTCCTCCTCCAGTATACCTTCCTGACCCAGGGATTGAATCCACATCTCCTGTGTCTCCTACAGTGGTAGGCAAACTCTTTACTACTGAGCAATCTGGGAAACATTTAGTCCATATTTTGGGCATTTCAGACTTACCCATTTTAACCTGTGATTGTAGGGAAATGGTTTTCGGGAAATGAGGCTTCTTCAAAGGTGCTTCACAAAGAAAAAAGAAATGAGGTTAATTTACAGATCATCCGCTCCTTAATTTTCTCCTCCAGTAGACACAACCATGGCTCTGGTGACCCCTTCTTTACAATAGCTCAGGAGACAGCATGTTTTTCTTTAATAAGGAAGGTTATGATGTTTCCACTTGGATGAAAGCACTATCTTTAATCTGTATGGTCTGCTGAATCTCCACCTCAATCACGAAACGCTTGACTCTCTCTTTCTTCTTTCATCGTGCATCAGCCACAGGGTCCCTGAGTCCCTTGCCTCCAGCACAAGTGCCTATTATCAGTACAGGATGCAAAAACAATATGAGCGTGAAGCTAAAAAGCAGTTCAAGAGGACTTTGAAAACCAAATCCTTATTCAGTCACGAATGTATTCATACAACTAACATATTTATATATATATGTTGAGGGCCTCTTATAGATCTTATCTATAGGAGATGTGAGAAAACCAAATATAGCTTCAAGGGTTCAACAAATATAGCAAATGTTAAGATTTGGCGATAGGAACCAACGTCTGCAGAAGTGCTGGACGTTGACCAACCGGCCTGGTGTGACTGGTGGAAGTGAAACCAAAAAGTCTGCTGTTCACCATTTCTTTCTCCTCATTACCTGCCGACCCCGCTCCTCTAGAGATCATTGTGGCCCACGCCTCAGGATGGCAATGAGCTGCATTATGTTAAAGTCAACTCGGGGGACTTCTCTGATGGTGCAGTGGATAGGAATTCACCTGCCAATGCAGGGGGAAGTGGGTTGCACCCCTGGTCTGGGAAGATCACACATGCAGTGGAGCAACTAAGTCCGTGCGTCATAACTACTAAGACTGGGCTCTAGAGCTGGGAGCCACAGCTTCTGAAATGACATGCCTCAACTACTGAAATCCATGTGCCCTAAAACCTCCACATCAAGAGAAGTCATCAAAATGAGAAGCCTGCACACCACAAGGAAGAGTAGCCCCCGCTGACCACAGCTGGAGAAAACCCGTGTGCAGCAATGAAGACCCAGTGCAGACAAAAGCAAATAAATAAAACTTAAAAAAAAAAAAAAAAAAGGCAATTTGGGTAATCTTGGAAATGCTGCTGCTGCTAAGTAGCTTCAGTCGTGTCCGACTCTGTGAGACCCCATAGACGGCAGCCCACCGGGCTCCCCCATCCCTCGGATTCTCCAGGCAAGAACACTGGAGTGGGTTGCCATTTCCTTCTTCAATACATGAAAGCAAAAAGTGAAAGTGAAGTCGCTCAGTCATGTCTGACTCTTTGCGACCCCAAGGACTGCAGCCTACCAGGCTCCTCCATCCACGGAATTACTTTCTCCAATTTCTGTTTGTTTTCTCTTTTTTCCCTATGGTATGTAATATTTTCAGATATTTGTTCCAACTGCTGTCTTCAAACTGAATAACTGTATTCTCAGGTCGGTTATAACATTTTTTGCTATGACACAGACGCAACAACTTTCCATAAAATACTACAACTCAGCCTGGGCCATTCCACTTGGGTCACTGTACATTCTTGGTGTCTTACCATTCCTTCTAACTTGTCTCTCATCAGAGCTTCAGGAGGAATGGCTGGTGGCTTTTATCTGATATTACAAATTCCCTCTCCGAAATTTCACTTGTATTGACTCTGCTGACAATTGTGGGAGACTAGTTCATCTAATAAATCTCTATCCTGTAACACTAATAACGGCTCTGAATTCCTCTTTGAATTCTAACAGATAGAGTGATTAGTCCCAGAAGTGGTTCCAAGAACATAAAACTTTAAAGATGAGAATCTGGAATTGGTTTTCTCATCTTCCTAGATGAGAAAAGTCATAGTCAAAAATGATAGTCAAAGCTATTGTTTTTCTGGCAATCATGTATGGATGTGAGAGTTGGACCATCAAGAAGGCTGAGCACTGAAGAATTGATGGTTTCAGATTGTGGTGCTGGAGAAGACGTTTGAGAGTCCCTTGGGCAGCAAGGAGAGCAAACCAGTCCATCCTAAAGGAAATCAATCTTGAATATCCCTTGGAAGGACTGATGCTGAAGCTGAAACTCCAATAATTTGGCCACCTGTTGCAAAAAGCTGATTCACTGGGAAAGGCCCTAATGCTGAGGAAGATTGAAGGCAGGAGAAGAAGGAGGCAACAAAGGATGAGATGGTTGGATGGCATCATTGACTCAATGGACATGAACTGGAGCAAATTCAAGGAGATAGTGAAGGAAGCCTGACATGCTACAGTCCATGGGGTCAGAGTCAGGCATGACTTAATGATTGAACAACATAGATACAATAGCCTTGAAAATTTTATTTCCACGGTAAGTAGTAAACTCTTAGTCCAAGGTGTACAGTGGCAAACAATACTTAAATTATCATCAACAGTCACATAGGACCAAGAGCCTTTACAAGGCAAGATTATGGAAGACCAAGTAACTGCTGACATAGACTATTATAGGAAACTAAAAAGTGTAAAGAATGTGGATTTGGTTGGTTGCTTTTAAATATCCTGAAAACTAAGAAAAAGAAAATGATGAACACAGGGCTTTAATTGCCTAGATTAAGGTCAAATTATAAACCATAAAACTTCTATGATTATCCCTAAAAGAAATTCCTATTTCCTGAAGCTGCAAGGCCAAGATTTTGGAAGACCTTAAAAAACAAAGTTTTTTTTTCAAAGTGTCATATAATCTTTTATATTAAAGTTAAGGTGTTGATTGGAAGGGAGTGGGACCTTAAAAAAGGGAATGGAGACCTGTAGGTAGTTTCTGATGCAGTTGAGGATCTTAACCCCCAATTTTGCTGGTTGCCCTTCTTTTGTCAGTGGAATCAATCTTTTCTTCCCTCCCATGAGGTAGTTTCCTTCCAGCAAAAATCTTCCTTTGACCCACTCTCATCATATGTTTTGCCTAACAGTTCAATTGAGATATAGTTCACATATCTATAATTCACTCAAAGTGTACTTCAGTGATTTTTAGTATATTCCCAGAGTTGAGCAGCAAATGCTACAATCAACAGTAAAATATTTTCATGACTACAAAATAAGCCTTTACCCCTTAGTTGGACTTCCCTGGTGGCTCAGCTGGTAAAGAATCCACCTGCAAAGCAGCAGACCTGGGTTCAATTCCTGGGTTGGGGAGATCCCCTGGAGAAGGGAAAGACTACCTACCCCAGTATTCTGGCCTGGAGAATTCCTTGGATTGTATAGTCCATGGAGTCGCAAAGAGTCAGACACGACTGAGTGACTTTCACTTTCACTTTACCGCTCAGTTATCATCCTTCCAATTCCTCCATTCCTCTTTCCTGCACACCCACTACTAGGCAGCCACCAATCTATTCTCTATCTTTATAGATTAACCTATTCTGGGCATTTCATCTAAATGGAACCATAGGATGTGTGATCCTTCTTGATTGACTTCTTTCAGTTAGTATAATGGTTTCCACCTGCCAATGCAAGAGACATGGGTTCAATCCCTGAGTCAGGAACATCCCCTGGTGGAGGAAATGGCAACCCACTCCAGTACTCTTGCCTGGAGAATCCCATGGACAGAGGAACCTGGCAGGCTACTGTCCATGGTGTCGCAAAGAGTTGGACGTGACTGAGCGCAAACACACACACACACACACACACACACACACACACACACACACACACACAATTTATCAGGTATTATGAAATAAAGCTGCTGTAAACATTTGTGTACAAGTGTCTGTGTGGATGTATGTTTTCATTTCTCTTGGTTGTACCTACAAAAGAAATTTCAGGATCCTAGGGTATCATAAGCTTAGGAAAACTAAAATACTGAAGTTGGTTTATTACAATATTTGCTCACTTTGCCTCTAATGGAATTCTGCAGGAGATTCCAGAAAGTAACACATTTCAGAAATAATTTGCTAGCTTTGAGAAAACTTGGTGAGGGAGCACCAGACTCTTTGAAAAGGTCTGTAGTGATTATTCTCTGCTAGCCAGGAATGAGAGTGTAAATTGCTGCCACCAAACTAAGCTTTCTAAATTAAATGGAAGTAATGTGTCTTAGACTAGGGGTCAACTGTTGACACTCAATTGCTAGGGCCAATGTGTTCCTGATTTTTGTATTGGACAGCAGAGCAAAATCAGTAATCAGAGTGCTTTGACTTACACAGAATACTGATGTTATTTCATTTGCCATTGTGTCCATAAGGAATTAGGTGGTCAGTTTATTAAAATTTATTTGATTTGTATAAGGGGAGAGTAGGTCTGAGAAACAGAAGATTGATTTAAATCGCTACAATAGAGACTGATAGGCCTCTATTCCCCATCTTGAGTTAGTTCATATTTCCAGAGTTCCTTGAATGAAGGAAAAACTAGGTTATTATAAGGAAGGACCCTGTTATATTACCAAAATATTGTTCTATGGGTCTTCCTATTAACATTCTATAACGAGAACTGCAGATGTTTATCAGGGTCACTGTGAATAAGGGAAGAGAAACTAGCTACCTTTTGGGTGACTACTGGTCACTGGCTCCAAACCAACTATTTCCTTGAGATCTACATTTTTGTGGTCTACCAGTCAGAATGGAAAAACATGGAAGTGAACTGATGATGAAGTTCAGGTTTAATTACATCTTTCAGGAGGCCAAATGGATCCCCAAACTCAACCCAGCTGGTATTTCCCAACTCTGGAACGCCTGGTTAAAAATGACATACTCAGCAACTGGCCGAATGCCCACACTGACATCTTGATCTGAGTTGTGAGGCCTGTTAAGATGAGGAAGGCCAAGTGGAAGCCACTAGAACTGCCTCTATCTACCAAGAGAGCTAACTAAAAGCAACACCACACTGAAGGAGGGGTTGTCATGATTAAGGCCACCATCAACAACTTGAAGTGTCCAGGGATGGTGATTCCCTGGACATATTTATTCAATTTTTCTATTTGACCTAGGCATAAGACACATGGATCCTGCAGAACAAGATGGAGTGCAAGCTTTATCTGGTGATGATTCCAACACAGCTGATGTTCCAGATGTGGTCTTGTTGAAAGGGAAAATGAACACACCCCCTAACATTTGATAGGAGCCTATTGAGCCCATGAATGATGATTCTGCTAGTTAAAAATCCTTGGATCAGTTTGCTTTCCTCTAACAGGACTAGCAATAATTCTTCACAATCCTATCTAAGGCAAATCCCCAGACTTCTGTTACAGTCTAGTGTCCAGGCAACTTGATTGCCTTTCTCTTCCACTGGACATCACTGTAACCCATCACATTGGCCATGCTGATTGGACCTGGCTAATAGGAACTAACCACTTAGCTGGGCAGCTTCATGTACCTATACGCCTAAACCCATTTTTAGATTCTCACCACCTACATTCCTCGAACTAAAACTTCAACTCCCATTAGACTCTTTTAGCCTGTATGTTTCTCTAGGTTCTAGTAGCAACTCCTACCTTCAGATCCTGAGGTGGTTTCTCATTCCTGCTAGTAAAATGGGACATTTTACCATTCTTTGATAATTTCTCTTAACCCTGCTCATACATTATAAAATCATTGTGCATGCTTAGTCACTCAGTTATGTCCAACTTTTTGTGACCCTTTGGACTGTAGCCCACTAGGCTCCTCTGTCCATGGGATTCTCCAGGCAAGAATAATGGAGTGGGTTGTCATTTCCTCCTCCACAGGATCTCCCTGACTCAGGCATCTAATCCGTGGCTCCTCCACTGTAGGTGGATTCTTTACCCACTGAGCCATCTGGGAAGCTCAACCTAATTTAAATTCTTTTTTTTTTAATCTGCATACCAATTAGTCAATCAGTAATCTAGAATTTGCCTTCACCATTTCCCCGCTCCTAAGAAAAGCTACTACTAGGCTAGCATATCCATTTAACTTTACTTTCTTCATGTGCCTGTAACTTTATAAATAAAAGTCTCGTTAAAGAACAAATTTGGCTTTAATTTGAGGCTCTTTTATATTATTTTTATTACTACAAAGCTGTACATTTGCAATATCTTCCCTTCTATTATGATTCTTCTGGTTATACAAGTAGCAGAAGATCTAACTCAAACTACTTTCAATAAGGCAAAAAGCCTTACTGGTACAGACAGCTGAGATAGTGGTACACAGGCCTAGTATATCCTGAGATATACTAGATTTGAACCCAAGAGTTACCAATTTTGCAAAAATTCAAGTATTAGAGCACATGCTTTAGGTACAAGGTTAAATTGAAAGTTTTCTAATACAACTCAAAATACATTTTTCAGTAGTGTTTTGCTTTGTTGATATAGTTTATATTAGAGATGCACAGAACTGGACTTCAGTCACAGATTTGGCCAAAATCTGCTCTTCACCTTCAGTTTCAGTCCCAGTCTTCAGAAGTTTGAAGATCTGGAAGTGTTTTTCAATGCCATTTCTGGCCTACCTAACTGACCTTTCAAGGTTAATGATTCATTGCAGCTTATAGGTGTGAAAGTAAAAGTGAGAGTCACTCAGTCGTGTCCAGCTCTCTGCAACCCCAGGGACTATACAGTCCATGGAATTCTTCAGGCCAGAATACTGGAGGGGGTAGCCTTTCCCTTCTCCAGGGGATCTTCCCAACCCAGGGATCGAACCCAGGTATTGCAGGTGGATTCTTGACCAGCTAAGCCACAAGGGAAGCCCAAGAATACCGGAGTGGGTAAGAACCCACCTGCCAAAGCACCAGATGTAAGAAACATGGGTTTGATCCCTGGGTTGGTAAGGTTCTCTGGAGCAGGACATGGCAACCTACTCCAGCATTCTTGTCTAGAGAATCTCAAGGACAGAAAAGCCTGGAGGGCTACAGTCTATAGGGTTGCAAAGAGTCAGATATGATTGAAGCAATTTAGCATGTGTGCATAGCATATGTGATCACCAAATCTATATCAGAAAAAAGCATAAGTAATGTAGATAAAAATGAATCAATCTAAGAAAGAAATAAGAAGTTTTCTTTGAGGCAAATTTGAGAATTATTATCCGGGAAAACCATATCGAAAATCTGAGAACCATTCCTCCCGTTAGAAGTCAAAGCATAGTTAATATAAGTTGTTTGAGACAGAAGGCTATACATCAAATGATATGTTATTGACAGTTTCCATAATTCAGATCTAAATGTCATCGTGGTGGGTCATGTGATCTCCGTGAGGTACTGAGGTATGGTGCACAGGCTATGAGGTTAAGAAAAATATGATTGTTTAAGGTTTCATCTTGTTGATGCAAGGAGAATGTTGCTTTTTATTGTTGAGCAGGTATTTCTGTTGATGAGGGAGGTCTAGCTGATGCATTAGGTAGATACACAATGCACAGTGGCAGGGAGGAGGTCAAAGAGAAAAGAATTTTTTATGCTTAACTTTTTTCCTGTTTTGCTATAAAATGTGAATTTTATGTTACATTGACTCAAAAGAAGCAGTGTATTTAAATTTACTTGTAATAGTTGACAATTCTCATGCAAAGTTTAGTAGCATTTTAGATAGCCTAGACTAAATATCTCATTATTTGCTTTTGCATTGAAAAATATAAAACTTTCACAGTTCTAATGTGGTAGATGAACCTCAAGCCTATTATACAGAATGAAGTAAGTCAGAGGAGTAATATAAATATTGTATGCTAGCACATATATGTGGAATCTAGAAAGATGGTACTGATGAATAGATCAAACCAGTCAATCCTAAAGGAAATCAGTCCTGAATATTCATTGGAAGGACTGAGGCTGAAGTTGAAGCTCCAATAATTTGGCCGCCTGATGCGAAGAGCTGACTCATTGGAAAAGACAATGATGCTGGGAAAGATTGAAGGCAGGAGGAGAAGGGGACGACAGAGGATGAGATTGTTGGACGGCATCACTAACTCAATGGACATGAGCTTGAGCAAGCTCCAGGAGTTGGTGATGGACAGGGAGACCTGGTGTCCATGGGGTGGCAAAGAGGTGGACATGACTGAGTGACTGGATGGAGAAACAGACATAAAGGACGGACTTATGGACATGGGGGGAGGGGAGGAGGGAGGGGTGAAATATATGGAGAGAGTAACAGGGAAACTTACAGTACCACATGTAAAACAAATAGCCAATGGGACTTGGTCTATGACTCAGGGAACTCAAGCAAGCACTCTGTGACAATTTAGAGGGGTAGGATGGGGAGAGAGATGGGAAGGAAGTTTGGGAGGAAGGGGGCATGGGTGTACCTATGGCTGACTCTTGTGGATGTTTGACAGAAACAATAAAATTCAGTAAAGCAATTATCCTTCCACTGAAAAATAAGCATCATATAGTGATGATTTATTATTGCATGAGGAAAATGCATGACTTTTGTGAATACAGCTGTTTAAATGAATAGTAATAATAGTGAATGAAGAACATTCAAATAGTTAAATATGGAAATAAAATAATCATTGCAAAAATAAGAGAAAATATGTAGCTAAATAACCAAGAATAATACATTAGCTAAGTTAGTTTAAGAATACTTTATTGTTAACAAATATAGCAGTTCAGTCGCTCAGTCATGTCAATTCAGTCATTCAGTTGTCTCCAACTCTTTGTGACCTCATGGACTGCAGCATGCCAGACTTCCCTGTCCATCACCAACTCCCAGAGCTTGCTCAAACTCATGTCCATCAAGTCAGTGATGCCATCCCACCACCTCATCCTCTGTCGTCCCTTTCTTCTCCTGTCTTCAATCTTTCCCAGCATCAGGGTCTTTTCCAATGAGTCAGTTCTTCCCATCAGGTGGCCAAAGTATTGGAGCTTCGGCTCCAGCATCAGTCCTTCAGATGAATATTCAGGACTGATTTCCTTTAATTTTGACTGGTTTGGTCTCCTTTCAGTCTAAGGGACTCTCAAGAGTCTTCTCCAATATGACAGTTTAAAAGCATCAGTTCTTTGGCAGTCAGCTTTCTTTCTGGTCCAACTCTTACATCCATACATGACTACTGGAAACAAATATAGCAAATATATATGGCTATATTAAAAATATATATGAAAAGTACTAATATGAAACAGAATAATAGAAATTAAGTATAAATGCATATTCTAGTCTTATAAACTTGTTTATTATACTACTATTCATAATGTTAAGCAAAATAAACTTTAAAGATTCTTTGTCTCTTTAATGTGCCAAATTTATTTTTCGTTATTTACATTGTGAATCTTAAAAGCCCTATAGGAAAATTTTCACACCCTAGGGGGATATACTAGAAGTAGAATATCAACTTTGCTATTTAAAAGTTTTACAAGATGAAAAAAAAACTCAAAAATGATAATAAAGTATCATTCATGATGCATCATCTTTTAGATAAATGTCACTAAACATATAAAGAATTTAAAAATCTTTAATATTAAATTTTAATCTTAAATCTTTTAAGAAAAGAAGAAAGTAGAATAAAAATAACTGAGGTATCAAAATACATTTTATTCTCACTGATCCGATTTCTGGGTTTTACTAGTTTCTATAAGAATAGTTTAAAAGGATATTTCCTCATAGTTCAGAGTTTATGGAGGACAAATACTTAAAGAAAAAGCTTGCTAAAATTATTGCTATCAACTGCCAAAAATTCAGTAATTGAAAAACAAAGACTATTTTTTCACATTTCTAAGCTAATAATTATCCGGGTCTCCTGCACTGCAGGCAGATTCTTTACTGACTGAGCTACAAGGGAAGCCCTGTAGGTATAATGGTCTTTCTAAAAATGTTTAGAAAAGTCTTTCTAAGAATGTTTGTGCAAAGATATTATTCAAGTTTTTTGAGCATTTCAGGTTAGCTCTTTGTTGTCTATCTATGGAATTTGGCTATCCAAGCAGCAAGTGGTGACTTAAATAAGCACAGTTACCTCCAATAATAAATACTGAACCTTGCAGGTTAAGTCCATTGTGTCAACTTTTCTTCTGGGGACACTGTGATTTTCTTCCGCATCACAAATACGTGCCCTGCTGGAAGCACTGCTTTCCCTGAATAGAGTCTGACTCCACATATGCCTGTGCCCATGAATGCCACAGCAGGAGATTTTTATTGTCCTCTTTGGAGCTTGCTGAGAAAATGATCTCTTCTCCACCAAGTCCAGCATCAAGACTTGCAGCCATTACAGACAGACCTTTTTCTCTTTTGGTTATTTTCCATCTGTCATTACTAAAATCTCCCTGGATACATCTCTTGGGGTTAAAAGCTGTCTGTCTGCAAGGGAAAAAAAAAAACACTCACCAAGATGTCGACTTTAATTTTTATATACATAATAACTATGTTTGCATGTTTACATTTATTTTCACTCATTCAACAAATTTATTAGTTACCTATTTTATCCCACTTTCCCATATACTATGAGACATTTTTGGTTTCCCTTTATAGCAGATAAGAAACTGAGAGTCAAAAAATATCACTAAACTGCCTATCCCAGACCACAGACAGCCTAGGATAAAAATTTGAGTCTTGTTTTGTTTTTAATCCAGTTCAATGATCTCTGCCTTTTAATTAGCTGTTTAGTCCATTTGTGTTTAATGTAATTATTGATATTGTTGGTTGAAGTCTACCAAATTGTTAGTTTTCTATTTAACTTGTTGATTACTCATTCCTTGGGCTTTTCTTCATACATACAATGCTTTTGAATTGTGGTGCTGGATAAGACCCTTGAGAGTCCCTTGGATACCAAGGAGATCAAACCAGTCCATCTTAAAGGCAGTCAACCCTGAATATTCATTGGAAGTACTGAGGCTGAAGCTGAGACTCTAATACTTTGGCCGCCTGATACGAGGAGCTGACTCATTGGAAAAGACCCTGATGCTGGGAAAGATTGAAGGCAGAAGGAGAAGAGGGCAACAGAGGATGAGATGGTTGGACGGCATCACTGACTCAGTGGACATGAACTTAGGTAAACTCCCGGACATGGTGAGGAGCAGGGAAGCCTGGTGTGTTGCACTCCATGGGGTCACAGATTCAGACACAACTTGGCAACTGAACAGCAACAACAATATTTTTAAGAAAATAATTGTTTTAGGGATTTCACTACACATCTTTACTTGATCCTAGCTTACCTTAAAATAATACATAAATTACCTTATGGCTCAGTTGGTAAGGAATTCACTTGCAATGCAGGAGACCAGGGTTCGATCCCCTGGAGAAGGAAAAGGCTTCCCAGTCCAGTATTCTGGCCTAGAGAATTCCATGGACTCTATAGCCCAAGGTGTTGCAAAGAGTCAGACACAACTGAGCAACTTTCACTTCATACCACTTTACGTACAATGTTAAAACTTAGAAGTGTGTAATTTCATCTTCCCATTCTTTGTGATTTTGTTCACATATTTTGCTTCTTCTGATAATACAGTCCCGCACAATATTATAATTAAAATAATATTATTATGCTTATGGATTGAGTCAGAAATTCAGAAATTAATAAATGAGAAAAAATTAATTGAGGGTGTATGATGTCTGAGGCCATTAGTCAAGAAGAATCCAAAGGATGGAGGCTGGAACTATCTGAAGGCTTATTCACTCATAAGCCTGGTGCCTATGGCGGGATGACTCCAAAGCTGTGTCTCCTTACTGTAGTATCTTCAAGTAGACTCTCCAAGTGACTTGGCTTCTTCACAGAACAGCACTCACTGGGTAGTCAGGCTGTCTACAATGCAACCGAGGCTCCCAGCTTGACTGCTGCAGTGAACAAGGCAGAGGCACATCATCTCTTACAACAGCCTCTAAAGGAATATCTCATCATCACCCCAATGCTCTTGGGTGAAGCAGTTCAAGTTAGTTCAGATTCCAGGGGAGGGAACAGAGACCCTCCTTTTGATGGGGTGAATAACAAATAATTTTGAAATCCTAAGGGTGATGCTATTTTTTTTTTAATTGCATCTTTGAGAAATTAATGAAAACTAGGCATATTTCCTTCAGGAAAGTTCTCAGATAGACTCGATTTTGCTATGTTTAGAGCGTTCATTCCTGCCCTTCGCTCTGGATTCAAAATAGAGCCTTAGAGTGTCATAATTCATTTACACTTACCTCATGAAGAGGAACTGTATCTCCCCTCCCCTGAAACTGGGTTGCCTAGTGACTGTTTCAATCAATGCTTAAAAGGAATGGGCATTTGTTTTTTGTTTTATATTTATTTAAGCTAAAAAGTAAAAGCAGTTTACCTCCTTCTCCCATCATCCCCCTCCAGTTCTTACAACTACCGATCAGTTCTCTGTGTCTATAAATTTGGTTTTGTTTGTTTTTTTAATTATTTATATACAATGAATGCAGGAAATCATGAGGTTGAACTCCTGTGTTGGTCTGATCCACTTATACACAGATTTTTTTTTCAATAGATATATAGTCAAGCCTCCACATGTGCATGTTTTTCATCTTCTGGTTCAACCAACAGTGGATTATAATTTTCATCTGAAGTTGGCCGAGTTAATGGATGCAGAACTCATGGATACAGACTGCCTGCTATGGAGCTTGAATGTCCATGGATTTTGTATACCCAGAGGATTCTGGAATCAATTATCAATTCCCCATGGATATGAGGGGTGACATTATACATGTATATATATATATATATATATATATATATATATATATATATATATGTAGTTGCATGTATTGTTGCTGTTTAGTCCCTAGGTAAGTCATGTCTGATTCTTCTGCGACCTCATAGACTATATCCCACCAGGCTCCTCTGTCCATGGGATTTCCCAGGCAAGGATACTAGAGTAGGTTGCCATTTTCTTTTCTGGGGTATATTCCTGATCCAGGGATCACACCTGTGTCTCCTGCATTGGCAGATGCATTCGTTACTAATGAGCCACCAGGGAAGGCCAGTTCTACATATAAGAAAGATCATATGATATTTGTCTTTCTCTGTCTAGTTATTTCATTTAGCATAATGCCCCAGATATTTATCTATGCTGTTATAAATGGCAAGATCTCACTCATATCTTGACTATTGTAAATGATTTTGCAACAAACAGGGTACAAATTATTGTTTTTGTTTTCTTTGGATAAATACCTAGAAATAGAATTGCTGGATCATATAATCCAGCAGTCTATCATAAAGATAGTTCTGTTCTTAACTTTTTGAGGAAGCTTCATACTATTTTCCATAGCGTATATATTCCTACCAATAGTGTACAGGGTTCCCTTTTCTCCTCAACACTTGCTATTTCTAGACTTTTTGATAATAGTCTAACAGGTATAACGTCACTGTTATTTTTATTTGTATTTCTCTCATGATTAATGATATAGATCTTGTTTTTACCTAACTGTTAAGCATCTCTATTTCTTCTTTGGAAAAGTGCCTATTCGGATATTCTACCCATTTTTAATGATAATGGCTTTTTGTTTGCTTGCTTGCTTTTTGAGTAATATGAGTTTTTTTTATAGTTTGCATATTAGTTACTTATCAGATATAGATTTGCAAACATTTTCCCCCACTCAGTATCATTATTATTGTTATTATTTGATGTTCCTAAGTTCTGGAAATAATAAAATACAAGTAAGTTTATTACTTGTATATTTGGTAAATTCAAATTTACTTTCTTCCACAGAAAATAGAACTTTTGTGTTTATTCTTGTCAGGTGCCTGAAACAATATTTGATTAACTGTAAAGATAGTTTTAGTAGGAATTGAATAAATATTGTGAGTTCTCCACTTAGGTATCAAGTTTCCAGATTTAATTTCACCCCAAGACCAATGAATAAAATAGTTTAACAGACCATATTTTATGACCAAAGAAACCAATTAGTGTTAGCCATTTTTTTTTTTGCTTTGAGTTATTTATATGTTCCTAAATAGCTAAATGAGGTCTATGTAAATTTGAGTATTTTAGTTAACATATTGCTGTCAGACATGGTCAGGAGCTAAAAGGATAAAAAAAGTTTTATCCATCAGTGATTCTGGGCAGATAACCTCAAGAGGCCTAGCATCAAAGATGCTAGAAGCTTTTCTCTAGGGACAAAGAATAGAGCAAGCTGATTGATCTCACCTTTCTTGCTAAAATTTCTTTAAACCACTGTTCTGATGCGGAGAGAGAAGGATTATTTGCAACCTTCAAATTTTTGGCCAAGAATCCATACTGTCCTGAGGCAACTTTAAGATGTCTCCTTGTCTTCATTGTGGCAATTTACAGAAATTAATAATCAATTATTTCTAAGTTTATAAAAATCCAATCTGTCCCAATACTTACAAATTATCCAAATACAACATCCTCACCCCACCGTCCACCTCCACACCCTGTAGGTCAGATCTCAGCAATAGGAAAGCAAATTCCAGTAAAATTGATAGTTATTGGCATTATTCTTCTTTAAAATAAACCATGACAATGCCAGGTAGCTCAGTGGTAAAGAATCTACCTGTCAATGCAGAAGACACAGGAAATGTGGGTTCAGTCCCTGGGTCAGAAAGATCCCCTGGAGAAGGAAATGGTAACCCACTCCCACATTCTTGCCTGTAAGGATCCCACGGACAGAGGAAGCTGGCGGACTACAGTTCATGGAGTCACAAAGAGTCGGGTGCACGAATGAGTGACTGAAGCACCCCCGCGTGAGAACCCGGCTCATGTGACTTAGCAAACAGCCGTCCCTGTTTAAATTAAGGCGTATATTGTCTATTTGCATTATTATATTGTAGGGGAAATTTATGAAGTATTCGGACACTGTTGCCCATGCTACAGATAATTTACAACAGAAAAACAGAGTGGGTTAATTTATGGCCCTTCATTTAGGATGTTGAGAAGCAAGGCGTCTATATCAGTCATGAGCTTTCTGCATTTCAGTTTTAACAGATGGATTAAGCATCAATAAAAGAGAGTCTACATCTATCTGGAGCAAGGCAAAGACAGTACATGAACATACACTGAGGCAGAGCCACAGAAATTATGCGTCTCATGTTTGGAAGGAAAAAATGACACAACCAAATAAACAATGTAAATCAAAAGCCTTTGTGAAATGGAACCTGCAAATGCACACATTTGATTCAATGGCCCTTGACACACATTTCTTTGTTTGCCTGCTTAGCATAAATAACTTACAATCCATCAATATATGTTGGCTATTTTTCAGAGAATTTTATCTCCAGCTGTGCAGAAGGGACGAATGAGAGATCTCAAAGCATCTGTGGGAAATGGGGTCCTAGCATTGCTTGTTTTCTTTCTGAAATTACCAGAAGCTAGAAGGGAGATGAGGTGATACAGAAAAGAAAGTGGTTTGCACAATAGATGCAGTTACACATCATCTAAGTTGCGAGTTAGAGAAACAGTTAAAATTTCAACAGACTAATATTTTTCTTTCCTGCTATCCCCATTGACAATGCTTCAAGATTTCCTTTATCTGAGTGTCATAAAGTCCCACAAACCTAGAGTGTTGCAAATCTTCCCACACCTGCTGACCACAAATTCTTAAGATCTTAGGTTATGTTCCTGTATAAAAGGAAGACTGTTACTTTGATGTGTCAAGAAGTTGAAGAATTTGAAGCTGTCTGCTTTTGAGTTGTATTTCTCTTTTTTCCAAAATCAGTTTCTTAGTAAACCATCAAGTCATTTCAAAATTCAGGGTCCATATTTTCCATCATAACTCAAATCATTTATAACAGTAGTTGGCATTTTCAAACATCAGTTTAAGAGAGAAAAATCATACTTTGAATACCTATTTTTTAATTTTTTTATCTTTTAGTTACATAGATAAGTTTTCAGTTACATCTATCTTTTAGTGAGCTAAATATTAACAATGGTTTACATGCCCTTAAATATTTCTCACTACTTAGTTATGATGCCATTTTTTAGCAAGTTATTTTCTTCCAAAGTAAACCAAATTTCTAGTAAGGACATAAGCATAGGTAAAGAGTTTATGCTGGCTTCTCTTTGTGTCATCTTTCCCACCGAAGGAGAAGTCTTATTTGACACTTCATTCTAGGAAGAAATAAGTTCTCAGTGATCATGTTTCAACATTTGGGGTTTGCTGAATTGTCACTCACACCTTTATACTTTTCTTCTGAGTTAAGAACTAAAATTATAATTAATTATAACTTTATGGCTAGCCATAGAAAATACTGGTGATTCCTGATACTTACTGACAGATACTCTGTAGGCTGCAGGCAGAGGTCTGCAAAGGAGTACTTCGATCAACAGACACAACAACAGAATTGGAGGGGTTGTCTCTATAACATAGGGTCAGGGGTTAACTTCTTTATCAGTGGCCTTGAACACCTGGATTCATTTTTTTTTATAATTGTTATGATAAAATTAATTTCAAGAGGCCCACATTACTCTGGTTAGAGCAGTCTAAAGAGGAGGCATAGAGGCACATGAAAAGGTGCTCAACATCCTAATTATTAGAGAAATGCAAATCAAAACTGAGCACTGAAGAATTGATGCTTTTGAACTGTGGCATTGGAGAAGACTCCTGAGAGTCCCTTGGACTGCAAGGAGATCCAGCCAGTCAATCCTAAAGGAAATCAGTCCTGAATATTCACTGGAATGACTGGTGCTGAAGCTGAAACTCAAATCCTTTAGCCACCTGATGAGAAGAACCAACTCATTGGAAAAGATACTGATGCTGGGAAAGACTGATTGATGGTGGGAGGTGAAGAGAATGAGAGGATGAGATAGTTGGATGGCATCACCAACTCAATGGACATGAGTTTGAGTAAACTCCAGGAGAGAGTGATGGACAGGGAGGCCTGGTATGCTGCTGTCCATGGGGTTGCAGTCAGACACGACTGAGTAACTGAGCTGAACTGAAATCAAAACTGCAATAAGATATCACTTCACACCAGCTAGAATAGCCATCATCACAAAAGTTATAACAATAAGTGCTAGAGAGTGTATGGAGAAACGGGAACCCTCCTCTACTGTTAGTGGAGATGTGAATTGGTGTAATAATTATGGAGAATATGAGGTTTCCTTTAAAAACTAAGAATAGAGTTATGATATGATCTAGTAATCCCAGCAAAGTAGCTTCAGTCGTGTCTGACTCTGGGCAACCCTGTGAACCTTAGCCTGCCAGACTCCTCCATCCACGGGATTCTCCAGGCAAGACTACTGGAGTGGGTTGCCATACCCTCCTCCAGGGGGGTCTTCCCGACTCAGGGATAGAACTCGCATCTCGTATGTCTCCTGCATTTGCGAGTGGGTTCTTCCCATGCCCCCTGGGAAGCCCCATGTCTTTCTACAGTTTCTAATAATTCGAACTGCAGAGCAACCTCAGGCCTGTATAAATGCTTCTTCTTCAACCCTCTACCACATCCTCCTCTTTTTCTAATCTTGTACTTTCTCAAGTTAGCAGGTTTTTTCACCAGAAGATTCTCTTCACCAGCAGACCTCCTGGAGCATAAACGGGTGTCCTCTATTACAGAATGCTCTAAACCAGAGTAGTGGGTGGTTTCCATTTGTTTTCAGCCTGAACTTCTTCATGTGATCATTTTTGCTTCAAGATTTTTGAAAATCTTGTGTATGCACATCAATTTCACATTTGATGAACATTTATAAGTCACATGCCAGATGAATTTAGTAAATACAAATACCCTATGGAATTTTACCTCTAATTACAGCATCCTATTTTTACATTTCTGTTCCTAATTACTCATTCTACAGAGGAAAAGGCAAACTCATTTTCAAACTTTAGACTCCATTTAGAAATTTGTGGATTTGGCTTTTTGGATCAGGGCTGAACTAATTGACTTGTGTGAACATTTGCCTTTGGTAAATTTCACTTTCAATTAATTTTAATTGATTTTATTTCAAGAAATTTATAGACATCAAAGAAATTTTTAAAAATTTATTATTAAAGCCCTTCAAAACCTTATGCACTCACTTTGAATGGAAGTCTATATGATTATTTTAAAGAAAAATGCTTAATGAAGTGCATTTTGGATTTTCGAATGAACCACTAATGTCAATGGAGTTTGATCCCTGACAGATGCACTTGTGGCAGGATTTGCCAACTCTGATTTAAAAACATCTCATCCTCAAAGAAGTAATCAGAGTTTAATCTTGTCTGTTTCCAGTTCCTCATATCAGAACTGATTTGTGTCCACTGGGAGGACGCATTGACCTTCTAGCTGTAATCCAATTGCATGGAGCTGCTCTAAAGGAGGGAAATAATTTTTCCCTTCTCATGATTTGTTGTGTGATAAATACAGTCCTTATAATTTGTTGCATTTTACCTTTGATTTTGTAACTATCTATGAAAGAAACTGCTCAGTTATTGACTACTTTTTAAAATATTCTGTGTCAATCAAACTACAAACCATTTTGCTTCCAAAACTTAAATGTGAGAGAAACATTGTATTTTTCCACATAATCCCTATTTTGTTTTTTACAACATATTTGGAACAGAAGAAGAAGGGGAAGACAACAACAAATATGAGAAGGAGGCCAAGGATGAGGAAAATTTTTCAAAAGGAAATTTCTACAGTATGAGATAAACACTACATGTTTCTCTTTTTTTCCCCACTGTCATAATTTTCCGTTCTCTTTGCTGTTCCATTTCTTTTGGCTACTTCACACGACATTTTAAAATGAGAATAAATAAATAAATAAACAGAGAAAGAAATTTTAAAATAGATTTCATAGTTTTGTGGAAGCATGAGGTTTATAAATGTGTCATAAATATGTGCCTTATTTTCATAAAAGACAGGTCGAGATTTAGAACTTTGGAGTATTCTGTCACTTCTATACTCTGTAGGTGACTGATTCTGCTTTTGTTTTTAAAAAATATAACCAAATTTAGAATTACTGGTTGCTTTTTATTGCACACTATTTTTTATCTCTTTAGTGAAGCAACCAGGTTTCAATGCTATCACTGTATCTGAGAGTTTGAAAAAGATCACAGAGTATCTATGACTGTCATAAAGATACTGCTTGTTGAAATCAGTGCTACACTGACAGAGTTCTACAATATTACTACAGGTTATTGCTTTTAATCCCAGTGTTCATACACACACATATATGCACTTGCATATATATACACATATGGGGATTTCCATGGGGGCTCAGTGGTAAAGAATCTACCTGCATATACAAAAGACGAGTTCAACCTTTAGGTTGAGAAAATCTTCTGGAGAAGGAAATGACAGCCTACTTCAGTATTCTTGCTTAGGAAGTCCCATGGACAGAGGAGACTGGAAAGCTACAGTCAATGGGGTTACAAAAGAGTAGGAGACAACTTACCGATTAAACAACAACAATAACATATACACACACACATATATATACATGCACACACACATGTAAACACATGGACACACACACATATATACACACATATATATACACCTGCACACACACACACACCTGCACACACACACACATATACACATGTGCACACACATACACATATATACACACACATACACATGCGCACACACATGCACACATGCACATATATACACATGCGCACACACATGCACACATGCACATATATACACATGCGCACACACATATATACACATGCACACACACATATATATACACACGCACACACACATATACACATGCACACACACACATACACATGCACACACACATATCTATGTATATATGTATATATATTCCTCAGGTGCAAGTGAGCATGACAGAAATGCAGTTGTGTCAGAACACAGTATTGTCTGGTCTATTTCACCTATGTCCACATGCGATGTATGCACCATGTGTGTGTGTGTGAAGAGAAGTAGGCAGCTCTCACTGTTTTTATCTTTGTTGGTGTATATGAAATTTTTCTTTTGCTATCTTGTTCTATTTTTATTGTAGCATGGGAATATTTATTATTGATCAAAGGATCTATCATTCAATCAAATCAAAATACTCAGTATGATTCAGGACATGTCTGCCTGTAAAATGTTACAATGTGTGCTCATTTGACTGTAATCTTTTGAGAGTAAGGGCTTTTTTTCCCCGTTATTCACCACTATTTCTAGTGATTAACATAGGGCCTGATGCATAGAAATATACTTGTTAAATGTGTGGATGGGTGGATTTAATAGTGATATAAGTAAGAGTTTGCATCTACATTGTAATCTATGGCTAAATAACATTCACACTATATTTTTCAAAATTTGAAGCCAACATCTAAAAATAAAAAAAAATTACATAAAAATTCAACGTTCCAATGTAGTAATTAAACTTTATTTATTTGTAACAGAAAGATATAGCAACGTAAGCCTTGTATCTCTATAGAGAACCAGTTAACCGGAGCTGAGAAAGGGCTGCCTCCTTGAAAGGGGTGGCCCATTCTGCAAGTCACAACAGATGCTTTTAACTGCTACAACGTACACCTTCTACACTCACACTGCGCTGACTCACCAACTGATTGCCCTGACCATCAGAGACATTTGAATTTGTAAGCCCTTGCATAAATACATCAAAATATGCCCAACCGACAGCAAAGTAGTTAACCAATTCCACAAAGCAACATATGGTAGCTGCTTTGATAACATAGGTTAGATATCAGACATTATAGATGAAAAAACAGACTTGGAAAGACACATAAGAGTGAAGTGTGACTCAAGCTGGCCCTTTTTTCTATGTAGAGTTGGAACAGAATCACCTATAGAAGCATTCCCAGGCATGGGAAATGACATGAATAAAGCACAAAATTTGGACAAAGTCTATTCAATAAAAATTAGGTTGATGATGCATAGTCATTTACCTAGAGAGATCACAGAAGAAAATGAAGAATACCTACTTTCAATCAAATTGAGAACATCCATAACTGTTCATTTTAGGAAATGAGAATTTAAGACCTCAAGTATTGGATGAGCTGTTAACATTTAAGAATAGTAGAAGTTACTAAAAAAGAAACTTTTTCAAATAAGTTGATGGTTAAAAAATTCAAATGCAGGTACAAATTACTCTTGTGGCAATTTGGCAATAGAAAAGAAGGAGAATATGCTAAGTACTCAAAAATTATGTAAAACAAGCCATTGTTAATTAATAATTAACATGGTAGACACCTATTTGGACTTCCCAAGTGGCTCAGTGGCAAAGAATCTACCGGCATTGCAGGAGATGTGAGTAGATCCCTGGAGCAGGAAGGTCTCCTGGAGAAGGAAACAGCAACCCACTCCAGTATTTTTGCCTGGGTAATCCCTGGACAGAGGAGCCTGACGGGCCATAGTCCAGGATATCACCAAAAAGTCAGAGGCTACTTAGCAACTAAGTAACAAGACACTTATGCATTCTTCTTAGAAGTAGAGATACAGTCCAAAAGTCCTGATAATGTGTTCTGAGAACAGTATTATAAGTTTTTAATATAAACAGCAACCGAAAAAGGTAAAAATAAACTAAAGGATTTTATTTTTTGCCTAAATACATATAACCAGCATTTTAGTCCTATTAAAATCTCATGTGTTAGTGCTAATTTACAGATTAATTCTTCACTTTGGGGAGTAAAGGAGAACCCTAAAATGACATTAATGTGAGTTATTTTATGTCTATGTAGAGGAGAATGATTGCTGCCTTTGTGTCTTTATACCTGTTTGATTTTCTACATTGGGGAGAAAAAGACACTCATTTTGGTGGCACTCTTCGTTAAGTGTTGTGTATGGATAATCTATTATGTTCTACTGCTCACATTTATGATTGTGCTTTGTGAAAAGAGTATGCAGTTAGACAGTAGTGAGTGTAGTTTACCTTGAAGATATTACTAGTAATCAGGTCCTCCCTTCTTCGAGGGAAAGTGCCTATCTTGCTGCTGCTGCTGCTGCTAAGTCACGTCAGTCGTGTCCGACTCTGTGCGACCCCCTAGACGGCAGCCCACCAGGCTCCGCCATCCCTGGGATTCTCCAGGCAAGAACACTGGAGTGGGTTGCCATTTCCTTCTCCAATGCATGAAAGTGAGAAGTGAAAGTGAAGTCGCTCAGCCATGACCGACTCTTAGCGACCCCATGGACTGTAGCCCACCAGGCTCCTCCGTCCACGGGATTCTCCAGGCAAGAGTACTGGAGTGGGTTGCCATTGCCTACTCCGGTATCTATCTTAGGTAATGGTAAAGCTGTATTTTAGAAAAACTAATGGGGAAAAACACTTAGAAGTGCATTAGTATCTCAATCATATCTCTAAGGAAAACTACTCAACTTATGTTTCATTTGATGTTGCCCTGTAATGGTCAATGGTTTGTATTTTTATTTTTATTATTGAAGTATAATTGACATAAAAATGTTATTAGTTTCAGGTGTGCAACACAATGAGTCAATACTTGTACACACTATGAAATGATGACCACAATAAGTTTGGTTACCATCCATCATCATAATTAGTAACAAAAATTATTTTTCATTTTCTTCTTTTTCCCTTAAGATGAGAACATTGCACGAAACCATAAAAGACCAAAAACACTTTTAGGGAAGAAGTACAAATTTGGAGGCATCAGGCTGCCTGATTTCAAACTATCTCAGAAAGCTACAGTAAATCAGTACAGTGTTGGCATAAAAACAGACACACAGCACCATGGGACAGAATAGAGAACCCAGAAATAAGACCATGCATGTATGGTCAATTAATTTCCAACCAAGGAAGCAAACAATGTACAACGGGGAAAGGATAGTCTTTTAAATAAAAGGGTTTTGGAAAAACTGGACAGACACATGCAAAAGAATGAAACTAAACTGCCATCATACACCACACACAAAAATCAACTCAACTGGATTACAGACTTGAAAATAAGACCAGAAAACACAGAACTCCTGGATGGGGACATTAGTGGTAAGCTCCTTGACATTGTCCTTGGTGATGATTTCTTTTAATCTGACTGAAAGCAAGGGCAACACAAGCTAAAATGAACAAGTGGGACCTCATGGAACTAAGAGGCTTCTGCGCGGCAAAGCTCTGTATCTCTCCTCTGAGGTCTGAACAGTCTCTTGTGCTCACGTAGGATCTATAAGCTTCAAAACTCATATCCCTGAATCCCAATGTTAATATCATATGGTATTACTACCATTATCATATCTTGATCCTCCCTTCTTTCCAGACCTTCCCCAGCTTAATCTTTTAATCTTCTTTTTTTAATTTGCTTCCGTCTGCAATTTTCTATAAATCCAAAATAAGCCTAAGTAGACAATTTTATTCAGAAGGGACTTAGGAAATTACTTTAGATAAAGTTGCTTAAGAGATTGAAACAAATTAAATTATTTAAGGAAATTATTTGGTACAGCTTATTTTAAAATATTTTGACTATAATAGAAAAACAAGTGACTATAAGCTAATATTTAATTTTAATAGGAAATATTAAAATATTAAAATTGGAAACCTTTATTAAGTTAAAATAATTAAAATCAATGTGATTTAGACCTATGCATTACATAATCTGTTAATCTTCTTTGAAGTAGACATTTTATAACATATGGCCTTTATAATATCCAGAAGAATTCCCTTAATAAAAACAGTTAAGAAAACTTAAAATATACACTTTTATTTAGTTACTAGAGAAAAGAGAATTTGGGTTTCCAAATTAAAATTTACTTTCAAAAGATGTGCCACTTGGAGATTTACCATGAAATCATGTTTAACAAAGATTTCACATCAACTACTCTGACAAAAAATAGAACTCTAATAAAAAAGTTATATATTAATTTCCTAAGCTTAAAATCCAATTCTTATCCAGACCAATAAAATGCTGTGTTGAAAAGCAGACAATTCTTCAACACTTTATCTTCTGATTATTACTTCTCAAAATATATCAGATTAAATGCTTCCTCAAAGACTTGAAAAGGAAAGAAATGGTAACATGGCTACTTTTCAGAAACTTTAAAATAAGCTCAAAGGGCATTGTGATAACATAATGGATTCCTACTTGAAAGCATTTCATTAAAAAATGATCTTGAATTTGCTGAAATTAACTGAAAGTAATGTCTATGAAGTAAAACCAATTTGATCTATTCAGTAAAAATGCATTAAATCGAAGGGAAACATTTATTAAATAAGTCATCTTAAAGGCACATATACAAATTATTAGTAAAAAATGAAAAAATATGTAAACCAAAATTGTTTTTCACTTTTTATAATTTTTCAATTATGAGACTATTGCATAATATTGTTTTAATCTATGTCAATATATCTAGAATAAAGTGGAGAATTTTAAACATATACTGACTATTCACATTTAGAAAATTAGCTTTTTAAATTTCTCAATGTAGGGAAATAATTGTTTTCATTTTCTCTTCTTTGTTAAATGGTCTTCATTTTTTTAAAATAATAGTTTCCCCTTAAAATAAATGTCAAAGTCCTTTCAGGAAAATATCTTCAAAGAGAAATATGAGTATTGAATAGTAGATTTCCATTTGTAGATTTAATTTTATCATTTTCTAAATATTTAGCAAAGTTCTGCATGCTCATAAGACAAAAATTAATGCATTTAGGGTAAAGAGGGAAGCATTTAAATGGGGTTGTTTGTTTTCTTTACACAAATAGAAAAGTGCAAATGATAAAAGTTATCAGGTGCAAAGCATTGACAATAAATGAAGCTTTTACGGAAAATTCTCTTACTTTTCTTTTGAATGAACTATTATATAGCTGTCAGAAAATACACTGTTATGTGGTGAACAGAGTAAACAAAAATACACAACTGGATAAAGGGAGAGAAGACAAGACTGACTGTTCCTGGAAGTGAGATCTCTTTAAAAAATCAGATCTACCACTGGAACATTTCATTCAAAGATGGGCACAATCAAGGACAGAAACAGTATGGACCTAAGAGGAGCAGAACATATTAAGAAGAGGTGGCAAGAATACACAGAACTATACAAAAAAGATCTTAATGACCCAGGTAACCACAGTGGTGAAATTGTTACCGAAAGGTATGCTTGGGGGTCATCCAGCTGCTCACCACTCAAAAGCCAGTAAACAGGCCAGGCTGGTGGAAAGGAAAGTTGGCTTTATTTCAGATGCTGGCAACTGGCGGGGAGGGTTGTGGACTTGTGTCCAAAGGCTGACTCCCTCCCCTCCCCGACAAGCAGTGGGTGAGAGCACTTATAGGCTGTCGGCAGGGGTGGGAGGCAACATGTAGAAACAGCTCAGTCATCTTCAAACTGGCCATCAGTGGTCTGACTAGCAGCATCTTGGTTGTCTTAGGTACAGCTAATCTTCAGTTGCAAGGTATACTTGTTCCCATTTCTTTGTGGTCAATTCTCAGAATTGTGGCAGCTTAAGTCCTGGGTACAGTCTGGTCATTATGTAGCCAACTTTTCCACCTGTTGTTTTGGTATCTATAAGACAGCTTACAGGATATGGCTTATAATATTATCTATAGCCCTTGAGAAAGAACTAAAGGTCCTTGACTATGTTTGATGACTACATTATTATGATTTAGTCTCCTTTGGCTATTTTCCTCTGTTTCAGCATTTCTCACTTCTCTGATTAAACTTATTCTTTGACTAAAGCTTTCCACAGGCAAAAGGCATGCAGAGGACATGGTGGGGGGGGGGGGGGCAAGGATCATAGAGTCCTGCTCCATTTCAATATCACCTAGAGCCAGACATTGTGGATGTAAGTCAAGTGGGCCTTAGGAAACATCATTATGAACAAAGCTAGTGGAGGTGATGGAACTCCAGCTGAGCTATTTCAAATTCTCAAAGATGATGCTGTGAAAGGGCTGCACACAATATGCCAGCAAATTTGGAAAACTCAGCAGTGGTCACAGGACTGGAAAAGGTCAGTGTTCATTCCAATCCCAAAGAAAGGCAATGCCAAAGAATGTTCAAACTACTGCACAATTGCACTCATTTCATATGCTAGCAAAGTAATGCTCAAAATTCTCCAAGCCAGGCTTCAACAGTATGTGAACTGAGAACTTCCAGATGTTCAAGCTGGATTTAGAAAAGAGCAGAGGAACCAGGTCAAATTCCCAACATCCTTTGGATCATAGAAAAAGCAAGAGGATTCCAGAAAAACATCTGCTTCTGCTTCACTGACTTTGCTAAAGACTTTGACTGTGTGGATCACAACAAAATGTGGAAAATTCTTAAAGAGATGAGCATACCAGGACACCTTGTCTACCTCCTGAGTAACCTGAATGTAGATTAAGAAGCAACAGTTAGAACCGGACATGGGACAATGGACTGGTCTCAAACTGGGAAAGGAGTATGTCAAGACTGTAAATGGTCACCCTGCTTATTTAACTTATATGCAGAGTACATCATGTGAAATGCCAAGCTGGTTTAAGCACAAGCAGAAATCAAGATTGCTGGAATAAATATCAATAACCTCAGATATGCAGGTGACACCACCCTTATGGCAGAAAGTGAAGAGAAATTAAAGAGCCTCTTGATGAAGGTGAAAGAGGAGAGTGAAAAAGTTGGCTTAACACTCAACATTCAAAAAACAAAGATCATCGCATCTGGTCCCATTACTTCATGGCAAATAGATAGAGAAACAATGGAAACAGGAAGAGACTTTATTTTCTTGGGCTCCAAAATCACTGCAGATGGTGACTGCAGCCATGAAATTAAAAGACGATTGCTCCTTGGAAGGAAAGTTATGACCAAGCTAGACAGCATATTAAAAAGCAAAAGTATTACTTTGCCAGCAAAGGTCCATCTAGTCAAGGCTATGGTTTTTCCAGTGGTCATGTATGCATGTGAGAGTTGGACTACAAAGAAAGCTGAGTGCCAAAAAATTGATGTTTTTGAACTGTGGTGTTGGAGAAGACTCTTGAGGGTCCCTTGGACTGCAAGGAGATTCAACCAGTCCATCCTAAAGGAGGTCAGTCCTGGGTATTCATTGGAAAGACTGATGCTGAAGCTGAAACTCCAATCCTTTGGCCACCTCATGCAAAGAGTTGACTCATTGGAACAGACCCTGATGCTGGGAGGGATTGGGGGCAGGAGGCGAAGGGGACGACAGAGGATGAGATGGGTGGATGGCATCACCAACTCAATGGATATGGGTTTGGGTAAACTCGGGGAGTTGGTGGTGGACAGGGAGGCCTGGCATGCTGCAGTTCATGGGGTTGCAGAGTCGGACACGACTGAGCGACTGAACTGAACTCAACTGACTGAGTCAAAGCTACAGTTTTTCCAGGAGTCATGTATGGATGTGAAAGTTGGACCATAAAGAAGACTGAAGAATTGACACTTTTAAGTTGTGGTGTTGGATAAGACCCTTGAGAGTTCTTTGGACTGTAAGGAGATCAAACCAGTCAATCCTAAAGGAAATCAATCCTTGAATATTTATTGGAAGGGCTGATGCTGAAGTTGAAGTTCCAATACTTTGGCCGCCTGATGCAAAGAACTGACTCATTGGAAAAGACCCTGATGCTGGGAAAGACTGAAGGCAGGAGGAGAAGGGGATGACAGAGGATGAGATGGTTGGATGGCCTCACTGACTCAACAGATGTGAGTTTGAGCAAGTTTCGGGAGATTGTGAAGGACAGGGAGGCCTGGCGTGCTGCAGTGTATGGGGTTGCGAAGAGTCGGATATGACTGAGTGACTGAAGGACACCACCACCAAATAAACAAGAATTTCTCACGGAAATTAGGATAACTAGGATACTTTATAATACCTAAAGTACCTAACATTTAAAAGACAGGGTGGCAGAGAATTATAAAAAACTAAAATAAAAAGAACCATGAAAGAAAAAGTAAAAGCAAAAGAGAAAATTAATATGTGACTTTGATAAAATATGAGAGGTACAGTTTTTATAAGAGAGGATAATATTGGCATCTCTGATAATGAGAGCAGGATTAGTGAACAGAATTCATGGGAGGTTTGGCAGTATGTTGTTGAGAAAATACATATGAGAGAGTGAAAATTGGCAGAAGAGAGTTGATTTGCCCAAAGCCTGGACAAAAGCCAAGACTGTGAAAGTTGAAACACCCACACACAGACACAGATAAAAGGAAAGAAAAACAGAACAGGAAAATACTCGTGTGGCAAACATGTTATGGGAGTTATGTACCTTAGCACCTTCACCATCTGACACTTTACAGAAAATGTCAGTTCTTGGACTAGCAGATAAAGGAAATGGTGTTCAGAGTGGCCAAGAAGCAAGTACGGTACCCGTGACATGTATATGAGTGGCCAGACAATGATGACATGTCTGTTTTTCAGATAAATAGATTTCAAATGCCTCGTTGGTGAACATTGAACTGGCTCACTTTTGTCTTTTTAAAGCAACAGAATATGACTAACATGTACTATAGATAGTATAAAGCAAAAGTTTTTCCTGTGAACAAGACTATGCTCAAAAGCTTCCATCAGAGAAAAATGCATGTTCATGGAAATCTGAATTTTTTGAATCAGTTAATTGTAACTAAATTACTACCCATCTCCCCATAAGTCCCTGGGTGTTAGTAAGAAGTTTCTTTGGCTAGTATTCTTTAAGTTTTTAAATTTTAGCTACAGAAATCTGTTATATGATCCATTCTACTGGAAAATCACTGAACTCTATCATGCTGTATAGGGCGTTTAAGTATTCTAAATAATACAAACCTATATAAAATCAACTCCTTAAATCTCCACATAGGCAAGGGTATGCCTAAAAGTAAAGAGCTAATTCTCTGTCATCATATACCATTTCTCTTTATAAAGTTCATTTTACCTGCTCTGTATAATTAATCATTTATAAAAGTTCTATATTTTTCATGAATGGTCCAACTTTGAAAACTATCCCAAGTTTCAATTAGGGTAGTGATGTACGTGCGTGCATGCTAAGTCACTTCAGTTGTGTCTGACTATCTGCAACCCTGCAAACTGTAGCCCACCAGGTTCCTTTGTTCTTGGGATTCTCCAGGCAAGAGTAATGGAGTGGGTCACCACGCCCTCCTCCAGGGGATCTTCCCGATGCAGGAATCAAACCCGTGTCTCATGTCTCCTGCATTGGCTGGCAGGTTCTTTGCCACTAGTTTTTTTCTTTCTTTCTTTCTTTTAAGCCCTGATTTATAATGTTTCTGAGTTCACTGGTCCCACCATGACTGGTTTACAGCTACCAACAATGGCGACACTGACAAGGACTTGAGACATGTTCTCACTCGCCATTGCAAGCCAAAGGAACCAGCCCTGCAAAGAGCTGGTTTAGAGTCCTAATACTTTTTAAGCATTCATTTCAAAAAATCTGATCCTGCCCCTGGAAGGTAGTGGCTTGGTAGTCTTTTTGGAAGAAGAGAGTGGTTTCCACAGTCTATTTGCCCCACCATGATATAGGCTTGAGGTTAACTACATTATATGGAGAAATCAGATTAAACTGTGTAATAGTTTCCGAAAGAAATTTCAGTTTTCTATGGTACTAGATTGAGAGCTGAACTTCAAACACAAATAGAAACCTAACCACTGGACTTTCAGACCCTGACAAATGTGATCACTACACCTCGTTATCAATTCTTCTAAAGTTTCCCTTTGATCTGAATGAATATGCTCATCATAAATATGGATTTTGTGTGTTTCATAAATATTCAATGTTAAATTGAATATTTCACAATACTTAGACTCAATTCACATGTAGCAGAGGAACAACTTCAGAGTGACAAAAGGGCGCAATGAGTTATGTTTTCTTAAGATGTAAAAATAGATTACAGGCACTATTTCACAGAAGAATATGTTACTGAAATTTGAGCAGTTTAAAATACTTGTACTCAAATAAGAACAGAAAATGATAGTAACAAAAGTATTGGTATACATGTCAGGTAGCTTTTTGGAAATCATAGCCATGAGAGAAAAATTAATAAATCCTTACTCTAAACACCTGAGCTGGTTGCTGTTTTAGTTTTAGATACATACAATTTCTTGGGCAGAAACCATGTAATATGAAACTTCTATATGTAAACATCATAAAAGAAAATGATTGAAGCATTGTATGACATATGTATAATAGTGATCTCAAGTTATCTTTGTAAAACATGAAATCCTTTATCAATATCACATTATTGCATACATCATGAACTTTTACACCCAATGGGAGAAATTAGAAACATAGCTTTTATGTCCAGTGTTGAAAAACAGAATTGACAAAAGACTACTACAGCTATATGGAACAATAAAGGTACAAGAAGTAAAAATAAAAACACCTTTGATATTACCAGTATCCAAACAGCCACTCTACCACTTAGGAGTACATCGCATACTCCGTGTACACTAGGAGAAAATACAAATTGGACAGCTATTCACTGCAAGGATGATCAGTGATCACTGCCACTCTGTTTCACAACCATGATGATTTCAGGAGAGGGGAACTTCTGGCAATTATTTTAACTATTAAAACATGTCATATATGAGTGATTCCTAGAACTAATGGAAAAAAAATAAAAAGTTGGGTTATCTACAACAGGGCACCTGATGAATAGATGACAATTAAACTCAGTGATTTTTATTTATTAATTTGAAAGTTCACCCTATCATGCAAATATTTTCACTGATGCCAACAACTACAAAAGTAACATTAATATGGGTCTTAATGGGCTTCTCTGGTGGCTCGGACTGTAAATAATCACCTGCAATGCAGGAGACCTGGGTTTGATCTCTGGGTTGGGAAGATCCTCTGGAGGAAGGCATGGCAACGCACTCCAGTATTCTTATTTGGAGAATTCCATGGATGGAAGAGACTGGTGGGTTACAGTCTATTGGATCGCAAAGAGTCAGACATGATTGAGCAACTAAGCATATGCATATGCACATAGGTCCTTATGCTAATTTTGATGAACTGACTATCTCTATTCAGCCTGCTACACATGTGCTCAGTCATATCCGACTCTTTGTAGCTCCAAGAATTGTAGTCCACCAGGCTCCTCTGCCCAAGGAATTTTCCAAGCAAGAGTATTGGAGTGGGGTGCATTTCCTACTCCAGGGGCTCTCCCCTGTTAGACTCAGGGATCGAAGCTGTGTGGCTTGTGTCTCCTGCATTGGTCGGTGGGTTCCTTACCACGAGGACCACCTGGGAAGCTCAGTATTTCACCTTACAGCCTTTCACTCGTGCTTCTCTAAAGCTGTGCTTTCTTTAAGGAGTCAAAGTGGGAGATACATTATAATTATAAAAGGGGATAATACTCTAAACATCATTTTCAAATCAAGCTGTTCAATCTCAGCAACTAATTTGAAAGGATAGTAGAATCATGAAATTAAATTCACAGGTGTCCAGAGCACCACATTCTAGAAGAGTCAAAATAACAGTACCTTGAACAGGTGACTCATTATTTTTACCAGACTGAATATCTGAATTGAGAAAATGAGCACTTATTTCAACAATGTTAAAATTATGAGTAAAAATGTTTCATTTTTCACATTACTTATCTCTACTGAAAATGATAAATGTTGGAAGCTTGGTGTCTTACATTTTTCCTTATTTTTGAAAGTTTATTATGCTCTTAATTAATGATAGAAGGAATAAAAATGAACCATTGAATTTGATGTCCAACAGTTGACCAATGTAAAGGTTAATCTTTTTCAAAAACACTCTCACAGAAACACCCAGAAAAATGTTTGACCAAATATCTGGATACCTCATGACCCAGTCAAATTGATATATAAAATCATAAAATTAACTATCACAGGTATTATTTCCAGATTCTATTTGCTAAAAATTTGTTAACAACATTTATGTATATGTTCATTGGGAATTGGTCTTGTTTTGTATGTTTTTAGTAACACAGTAATGCTGGCCTTATCAAGCGAGTTGGAAATCAGTCTCTCTTCCTATGTGTGAATCAGTATTATTATGACTTCCATGCTGGGTAGAATTCACCAGTGAATCCATCCATGTCACTTTTCAATTTTTTAGCTTATATATTGTTCTTTTTTAAATACTTTTTTGGCTACATGCCCTGTGGGATCTTATTTGTCCAACCAGGGGTCAATCCCACACCCTTCACATTGGAAATGAGGAGTTATAAATACTGGACCACCAGCGGAACCCCATGTCTTTACATTGAAGATTTATAACTACAAATTTTAACTTTTAAAAATCCTTTAAAGTTTTCATCTATGTTTTGTATCTGCTTTGTTAGTGTATTTCAAGGAATATGTCCATTTTAACTATGTTGTTGAATCTATCGGCGTAGTCTGCATCAGCCCTCGACCTCCTTGGAGCAGATATGGAGACAGGACTGAACACCCAAGACAGTGTCAGGGGAAACGCCCATAAGAGAAAATGTGGAAGGAAGCGAAAGAGCCTGGGAGCTTCTGTTTCCTGGGTTTTAGAATTGGGCTGCACTGTATAAAGTGACTGTCATGAAATACTCAGGCTAGCAGAGCCCCATTCCCATGGGAAACCCTTAGATGATGAGGAGTCATGAGGATAAAGAAAGAAGCCAAGAAGTCTAAGGCACAAGACTTGTGAATAAGTGAGACCAACTCAAAAGTGGGTCCTCTAGCATGAAAATGACAGTAAAGTTGGATAGCTAAGTCCTTCCTGAATTCTTGCCCACACGATGTGAGCAAAATGAGATTGTTCTTTTGGAATAACTAGTTAAGTACCAATAGATAACTAAAACAGGGGAAAGTGAAGAATGACAGAAATTTCCAGTTTGTTTGTCCAGAAGCCAAGCAAGTCTAGCTTCCAAAATCAGAATGTAGAGGGGAAGTGCGCAGAAAATTCTACAAGAAGTTCTCAACTCTTTGGGTCACATTAAATGTATGATAACAGGTCTGGAATCACATCTAGTTACCAGGGTTAGCAGTTAGCAAAAAAAAAAAAAAAAAAAGCTGAAGGCAAAGCCTAGGAGAATAAGGACAAGAACTATGTTTGCCTATGACCATATCTAACCATGGTGACCTTCAGACAATAATGACTGTGAGTTTACTTCTGCTTCTTATATTTTGCACAAGTTTCTCTCTTGGCCAACTCTAACACAGAATCATACAGACAAGAGGCCACTGGTAAATATGGTAAACAAGTTAATGGTAAAAATTCAGCACTCGTAGAAGCTTGATAATCATCTTATTGAGTTCTATGAGAAAACTGGCTGGGATTTCTGTTGGAATTTCATTCAATCTAAAGATATGTTTGGGAAGACTGTATTTTATTATTTAAAGTCTTTTTGCCCATGAACTTTGTAACGCATTTTTCTTTACAGCTCAGTAGTCATTGTGGTAATTACATCTGAAGACGCCAGTGGTTCTTCATTTCAAAAATGAGAAGCAAAACTGCTTTTTTATTTTGAAGTCTACCCTTCTGGCCATTCCTTCCATTTTCTTTTTCTGGAATTTCTCTTGGTGCGTCTTGGAAATTCTCAATCTATTCACTATGTTTTTATTGTTTTCAGTTATTCAGTAAATCTCTTTTATTTCAAAAACAGTTTTAAAGTCATTCTTTTTTTTATGTTGGTATTTGTTTCACTCATACTTACCTATGTTTCTTCATACGTTCTTATTCAAGTAAAATACATTTTTTTCTTCATTGTGCATCCTAAACTAACTTACTTGAAAGTCTACTTCAATCTGTTTGCAAAAAGTCAATTTTATCTTGAGTCAATTAATATTTTGAGTCTTCATTTTGTTGGTGAAAATCTATTCTTGGTGATGGATTTTCTTTGCCTTGGAGATTATCTTGAGTCAAAGATTTTAGAATTTGTGTTCCTCCTCTTTGGGCTCTGCTTGACTTCCTATTTGGCCTCCAGCTATATGGTGGCATAGGTGATATGGAAAATCAAGTGAGTTCATTGTTGGGAGACTCTTCCTTTGTCTTTCCATTTCCTTAAGCCCCAAGTATCCAATAAAACTATATGTGCAGCCAACAGAAGCCTGATTTTCTTTCCGTGTCCTCACAGGGGTAGCAGAGCACTTTCTAGAGCCCAGCTTCAGGCTCTTGTCCACATCCGTGTCTTGCATGGAACTCTTTCAAGAAACACTTAACTATAGGAGCTTTGTTCTCAACCATTGCTGTTTTTGATCTTAGAGCACGATGACAAGCCTATAGATTCATTCTACCTCCATTTCAGTGCATCTTATTGAAGATGTCAAATGTGTCCTTTAAGTGCTCAAATGTTTTCACTTGTTCTGCTGTATTGTTTCTTAGGCTTCAACTTAGAATTACAAAGATTTTACTTCAAACTCTTTACATCTTCACTAACTATCAAGCAGAGGGGAGATACATTTATATTAGCATTTGCCAATAAGCAGATTGTGTGGTTTGCGTTGACACTACTTTCTATTTGAATGTTGATCTGCATTCATAATCCCCAGTGTCTACTAGGCTTTTGTTTACTATGAATCCCTTTGGCTGAAATGGTATCTAATACAAGTATTTGTAAAACTACAGGCTTCAGACTGCAGTGTTGCTACACTTTTTCTATCCCTCTCCCACCAACAAGCCTCTGCTTTTCAGCTTCTATTCTGTCATTCACCCTTTCCCTCCCAATATCTAATCCTTATTTCTGGCTCAGTCAGTTATCAGAACATGCTTTCTCCATGTATGAGAAAGGTAGTACTGTGAAAGGGAAGAAGAAATACTCTGATTCACTCAGAACTAGCAGCCACAAAGCCACGGTTTATTGTCCGATTTTCTAATCCAGAGGAGAGTTTGGGGGGAGGGGACAGAGATTAGAATGGGTGTAGTCCACTCTTGTGTTTTACATTCACTTCCATTCCTCTTAATTAATTCAGTAGTAGACTACTTAAGATATGAAATCCTTTTAAAATCCTGGCAATGGGTTAATTTACAACCCTGGTTTGTGGCGTTGCTTGCAAGTGAGGCAAGTTCTTCATGGATACATTTTTTTTAAAGGTGGGATAGAATATACTGATCACACTAGTCATTTCATTTTTTAAATTGGTTATTTCCTACTCATTTTAAAATGAAAGAGCTCACACATCTAAAGGGTTGATGCTCAGTGATTCACTGTGTGAGCAAGGCATTCTGCAGAGGGCACGGGTGTATAGTTCTATGGGGACAGTAAACCAATTGCTTTGATGAGAAGAGAGGCCTCACTGAACACTGCTATATGCATTCTTGTTTCTTCTGCTTCTCTGAGAATCTTTGATTCTTTTTCTTCCCTAATTGAATTTCTATTTACTTGAACTGGTTCTTCTGACATCTTGTTACACATCCTCCTTTGTGGGTACTGAAAACAATTTACAGCTGGGCTACAAGAATCTCAGTTTTGTGTATTTTTTAAGCTTTGGTCTTTCATAGATGTTCAATGTAACTGCTCAATATTTCTCATTAATTTAACCAATGAATTTTATGTTACCTTAATGAAAGCCTGAGATGAACAGATGATGTCTGTAAGGTGCTCAGTAAGTGTACATTCTGAGCTTATTTGTTTTTTCCTTCTCTCTGACCTTCCAATTAAACTTGAAATTTTGTATTCTGCCCCAGAATTTAACTGCCTCCCTTAATACATTTTGTAAACTTGTATCTCCATTCCTGACACAAGTGCAAAGTAAGCAATTTGCTCTGTTTCTTGGAGAGTTGACATAACTCGAAGCCCTCCAAGAGCTGTCTTTATTTTGGCGTTGGTCTGACAAGAATCTATAGGGGCTGAAACACCAAATGCTATCTGCAAATCTGCTGTCCTCTTTGTCACTTAAGAAAATGCCTTCCTTTTTTTCCTCTTTAACTTAATTTCTTCCATTAACTTTAGCCTGTGTGAACTTTTGTTCATTTAAAATTTGAAAAGGAGAATTGAACATGAGCATTCATGGTGGGGATGAAATCATCATAGAGACAAGAGAAGGCTGTGATTTAGCCAGCTAACTGAAACTGTAAGTTAGGCAGAGAGGTAAGTCTCTCTGGTGATACTCTTTCTTTTCACTTTCACTACATTTTAGAAAAACTTTTCTAAGTCCCCTCAAGTCTTACTGCCTAGGATAATATCTTACATAGTCAGGGAAGTTGGCATTTAGTAATTGTGCCTTTTTTTTTTTCTTTTTGGTTGAAGTGATTAAAATAAGATTTTTATTTTCCTTGAGGTATTTTCCATTCTTTTGAACTCGAGAGAAAAGTAAAACAGTTTAAGGATAGAGGGGCATCTAGTGAGTAAAAATAGATACAAATAGCAAGAAGGGAGGGCAAGTTCCAATACAGAAGAGTCTAGAGTATAAATTTTACAGAAAAGTCTAGAATATATTATGAAATAAAAATGGGAATGAAATATAGTGTCTTTTTTGTGTCTAGATAATGAGGTACCTTGAGTACTGATAGAACAAATGCAGTACTCACTAACCCTAAGTATATGGATATTGATCTTTTATTATCTCTCAATTTAGTCCTTCTGTTATTTCCCAACTCTGCCCAGACTTAGCATTTAAGCTCATTTTGAGAGTTCCACATTTATATACACGTGCTTTGTGTGTGTGCATGCTAAGTCATTTCAGTAGTGTCCATCCCATAGACAGTAGCCCACCAGACTCCTCTGTCCATAGGATTTCCCAGGCAAGAATACTGGAGTGAGTTGCCATGTCCTCCTCCAGCGGATCTTCCTGACTCAGTAATGGAACCTGCATCTCTTATATCTCCTGCATGGGCAGGAGTCTTGCATTCCTTCCTACAAATGCTACCAAGGAATAGCAATTGTGGAGACACAGAGATGTCACTTCTTTTCCTGCTGAAAATTCGCTTTGCCCACGCTACCTACTCCCAGCTTTTCTTCCATCTGGAACCACCTACTTCTACAGACTCCAACCCTGTCTCTTCTCTCCAGTTGATGCAGGGAAGAAGAGGTGGGGCAGAGGACAGGGCCTCACCTTTTATCTTTTATTTTTTATCTTTTCCCTCTTATTTGTTCCTCCTCCCGAAGGCACAGACAGTACCGCTTATCCTGATTGCGTTTCTGTATCCTGTTCACCTTATTTCAACCCTGTGGAATTCTAATTCTAAAATCACTGAACTCACAGAGAAGATTCCTAGAGTCCACTTTTTCTACTGCGTTAGTCACTCAGTCATGCCTGACTCTTTCCAACCCCATAGACTGTAGTTCCCCAGGCTCCTCTGTCCGTAGGATTCTCCAGGCAAGAAAACTGGAGAGGGCTGCCATTTCCTTCTTCAGGGGATCTTCCCAACCCAGGGATCAAACTCAGGTGTCCTGCATTGCAGGCAGATTCTTTACTATCTGAGCCACGAGAGATCCCTACCTTTTCTACAAAAATATGAATAAAATATATTGAGTATATTGGTCATTATAGCCTGTTCAGCCTTGTCTTTTGTAAAGTCTTTGTGAGGAGAGAAAGAGGGGGAGAAAGAGAAAGAGAGAAACAGAGGAGAAAGAGAGAAAGAGAATTTCTTGCCTATTTATCTTTTTTGTAGCGGGCTTCCCTGGTGGCTCAGATGGTAAAGAGTCTGCCTATGGTGCGGGAGACCTGGGTTCGATCCCTGGATTAGAAAGATCCGCTGGAGAAGGAAATGGCAACCCACCCCAGTGTTCTTGCCTGGAGAATCCCGGGGATGGAGGAGCCTGGTGGGCTGCCATCTATGGGGTCGCACAGAGTCGGACATGACTGAAGTGACTTCGCACGCATGCATGCATTGGAGAAGGAAATGGCAACCCACCCCAGTGTTCTTGCCTGGAGAATCCCAGGGATGGAGGAGCCTGGTGGACTGCCATCTCTGGGGTCGCACAGTCAGACACAACTGCAGCGACTTAGCAGCAGCAGCGGCAGAAGTTAAAGAAAGGGAAGAAGAGAGGGAGAAAGAGAGAGAGAGAAAGAGAAGAGATAGAGTGAAAAGGCTCTCTGATTTATTTTGAGCAAAAGATCAAGTTTCCCAATGCTTCTGAATCCACCCCAGTCTCTGAGGCTAGATAAAATACAGAATATTCAGTTAAATTTGAAATTTAGGTAAAGAACATTTTTTTCTAAGCATGTCTCAAACACGTCTTGAGTCTTGGTCACACCAAAAAATTTTGTGGTGTTTATCTGAAATTCAAGCTTAACCGGGTGCTCTATTTTTATTTTCTAAATCTGTCAGTCCTGCTCTAAGGCTCCACCTCTATTGGAGTTACTGCCTGACCTAGGTCCAATGCGTAGTGCTTAGTGTTTTGAGGAAGTTTTATGTCTTGAGTCCCTTCCTTCTAAAATTCCCATCCCCTGCTAAAAGCCTTATAAGGGCAAAGAGTGTTTTTTGTTCCTTGTGTATATCTTCTTTCTATTTCTTTGTCCTTTCCTCCACTAAGGAAATATTATTTCAGGTTGTAAAAAAGATATGAGAGATCGAAGTAGCCAAAACTTGGCTTTTGAAACTCAGATTAGCTCAAGGATTAAACAATTCTTTTGAAAGAGCATGTTTCTGTTGTTCACTTGCTAAGTCCTGTCTGACTCCTTGAGACCCCAAAACTGCAGCAGCAGGCTCCTCTGTCCCTCACCATCTCCTGGAGTTTGCTCAGATTCATATCCATTGAGTCGGTGATGCTATCTAGCCATCTCATCCTCTTCCACCCTCTTCTCCTTTTGTCCTCAGTCTTTCCCAGCATCAGGATCTTTTCCAGTGAGTCAACTCTGTGCATCAGATGGCCAAATTTTTTGAGCTTCAGCTTCAGCAACAGTCCTTCCAATGAGTGTTCAGGGCTGGGGTAGGGGGCTCATCTTCTGGTATCATATCTTTTCCGTTTCAAACTGTCCATGGAGTTCTCCAGGCAAGACTGCTGGAGTGGGTGGCCATTTCCTCCTCCAGCAGACCACATTTTGCCAGAACTCTTCACTACGACCCGTTCATCTTGGGTGGCTCTGCATAGCAAAACTCACAGCTTCAATGAGTTATGCAAGCCCCTTCTCCACAAGGCTGTGACCCATGAAAGGGACTGAAACTATGCAGATACCAAAAACAAAAAAGAATCTCCTGATTTGAGTTGCTGGAAAAGGGTCACAGGGAAAGAAGACATTTATACTGACCCTGGGAGGGTATCTCAGCATCTCCAGGTACCATATTAGCAAAACAGTGGATATGAACCTTAAAGCATAAATTATGCAAAGGTATGACTTTTGGCTATAACCCAATTTAATGTTATCTGGAATCCCCACTGCACAGGGTTAGTTAAAATATAATCTCATCTAATTCAGGATAATTAACAATCATTTGCTTTCCTTTCCTTTCTGGAGAAGGAAATGGCACCCCACTCCAGAACTCTTGCCTGGAAAATCCCGTGGATGGAGGAACGTGGTAGGCTTCAGTCCATGGGGTCGCAAAGGGTCGGACACGACTGAGCGACTTCACTTCACTTTAGGGTACCAGATTTAATATATGTTTAGGAGTTGTTTGTAGTGTATCAACTGTATGGGAAGAATGGATGTAAACTAGTCCTAACTCCATTATCTACTGCCTCTGGCCTCTACTAAGATACTCTAGATTCCCATAGATTCCTGCTAGACCCATCTTCTCCTGACCCCACATGACTGCCCATTTTCAGTATCCACTTGCATACTCTGAGACCTCAGGAAAATGTCATTTTCTTTCAAGACTTTGCTAAACTGCTCAGGGATCCTGCAGCTAGTTTGAACCTCCCTTGACTCAGATAGTGTCTAGGCATCTCCTGTCTATTGCTCTGGAACCAGGCTGGGTCAGGGTTCTCTGTGAAGTTGCTGCCACCCCAGGTTCTACCCCAGAAGCAAGGCAAGAGATTTTCTATCCTTGGAATCTCAACTTCATCTGAGGGCCCCACAGTGCCTATAGAATTCTGCCTTCTAGAGGATGGATCAAGGTCAACACACCTTCTCAGGTATGCACAGTCCTGTAGCACTCTTTATTCCAGGACTGATTCTGAGCCCCAGAAAACATTCATTAATGTCTAGAGATACTTTTCATTGTCACAAGTGGACAGGCGTTACTAGTTTCTAAGGTCTGGTGCACAGGACAGCTTCCGCACCCCAACACAGACTCACATGTTCCAAAACTTCCAAAGCACTGAGGTTGAGAGCTTCCCCATTAAAACTGTGTGAAATGATCACATAACACTGATAGACTCCTACATGATCCCTATGATACATTACTCATTGTTGAAGTCGACGATTATAAATCTCAAGTGTGAGATATGATTATATGGACCAGACAAGTAACACCATTCCCAGTCAGAATCTAAAAGAAATATATCCCTCTTAAAGGCATTTCACAAGTGTCATATTGTTGGCATAGATCACAAGTGCTCCACAGGCTACATCTGCTATTTTACCATGTGAAGAAGGTGATTACTGAAATAAAAGGGAGAAAATGCGACAGTCAGATAGAAACATGTTTTAACAGATGAGAGTTCATTGTTTGCTTTTAATGTACGGCACTGATTAGCTAGGTTTTTTAGCGACATCTCAGTAATGATAGCATAGGTTCCTCCACCTTCCAACTATAAACTAAAGTAATTGAAATATACAAAGCAGACAAAAGTATTCTGATGCTATGCTTCAGTGATAACCACCAACTCACAAACCTTTCCCTCAAATGTAATATTAAATCTTCAGCTTTTAAGAAATTAAAGTGTCAAAAAAGAAATCTTACCTTGCAGAAAACCTAATGAGAATTTCCTAACAGTAAGTTCAGCTACCAACATACATGTCCTCATAGCAAAAATAAATGTTCACATTCAAGACTTTACTATGTTGTTGAATAGCATTTAAATATTTTAGACTCTGTAAAGTTCCCTTGTAGCCGTTTACATTAATAAGATCTAAGGTTCTTATTGTATGTATGTTAGTTGCTCAGTCATGTCTGACTCTTCGAGATCCCATGGACTATAGCCCATGGACTATAGCTCCTCTGTCCAGGGATTTTCCAGGCAAGAATACTGGAATGGGTTGCCATTTCCTTCTCCTGATTCCTCAGGGAATCTTCCTGATCCAGGGATCAAACCCACGTCTCCTGCATTGCAGACAGATTCTTTACATCTGAGCTACAGGGAAGTCCTGAAGTTCGCATTAGGGAGAGTAATAAAGATGAATTGTTTCTATAAAATAATTTTAAGCTTTTCATATCTATAAATAAACAATAAACATTTACTTCTTTTAAAAATTCCCCAGAAGAAATATACAGTTTTCTCTCAAGAATGAATTAACTGAATTTAGCAGGTTCAGCTGCAAGCTCGTGGGTGCGAGTTCTTTCCGTAAACAGTTTCACTGGTGCTTCAGTTTCCTCATTGGTTAAATAAGAGTGACGGAAACTGACTCTCTCTCTCAGGGGTATTTCAAAAAGCACTAAAACATTGTCAAGGAATTGAACAGCATAGATGGCCATATAGCTTATTATTTAGTGATATGAGAACAGAGATGGAAATTAGAATCATGTGAGCACCCTTGACTACGAGGTACAGAGAAAAGTTACATTCACCTCTGTGACCTCGCCGGGGGTGAGCCTGGAGGGTAACCTGGAAGCAACAATCCCACCATCCGTACCCAGCGAACACCCTCACCTGCACAGATAACTTCTTTTCTGTAAATTGACTCTCGGGTACAACCTCTCACATGCACCACTAGAGTCACTAAAGGCAACTCCAAATTAAATAAACTCAGAGTGAAAAAATCACGCAAGTTCGAAGTAGCGCTTTTCCTAGTCGCTTCTCAAACCAGATTGAAGTCTCCCTACACAGGAGTTCTAGAACCCTCACTGATCCACCAGCAACACAAGGATCTAACCGAAGCGATACAAAGGAGGCTGTGGCTGCTAGTGTCTCCTCTGCCCACGGGCTGGCTGGCCACGTGTACCATGGCGTGGTACATGCCCGTTTGCTCAGGAGGGCAGAATGGCACGTAGCATCACCTTCATGTCTTTGTGGGAGACGAAAGGAGGGAGCTTCAGGCACGCTCTAAACTTGCCCTCCACCTCAGTACGTTTGCAGGGAGGGCTTAAAGTGGCTTTATCCTTGATAACCAACAAAGACCTATGTTGTAATATAGCACCGCACACTATGCTCAATAATTCGCTCAATATTTTGTAACAACCTATAAGAGAAGAGAATCTGAAAAATTTACATATACAATATATATAAAATACACATATATACTATTATATATAATAATTTATATATATATATAATAAAAAATATATGTATATATTTATAAAATTAAATTGATATGATGTACACCTAAAACTAACATGATATTATGAATCAACGGTACTTCTATAAATAAATAAATTATAAAAGGGCAGTTTGATCCTTGTCATTCACACACCTTAGCCTTCTCCAATCCAGGAAGAATAGTACAATATCAAGTCCATTACAGAGTTTTCAAGGCTTCCTCTTCTTTTAAAGGGAAAGCAATTTTGTCATTTGCTGCAGTCAAAATCATTAAGGAAATTCACAGTGAGAGAACAAATCATTTTTGTTCTTACTTGGCTGAAGGACAAAGCTTAAGACTGTTGTTTAAAATTCTGTTGTATCCAGTACATACAGCAATCTGTTTGCTATGAAAGTGTTCATTCTTCAGTTGATGGCCCATATGGTTACAGACCCCGACAAAAATAAGGGACTAAACTGGGAGTCATATACTTTAACTTAATATCCATTATACTACTCATCAGGCATTCTTATGGGTTGCCTAGAAATATAAACACTCTTACAGATGAAATTATTCCAATCCTGATGAATCCATTCACCCCAAGTTCAATGTGAAACACTGTACTGAATGTGGGAAAAATCCCAAAAACTGGGGAAAGAAAAGGAGCTTTTATAAAAAAAAATACTGCTTTCAAGGCCAGAATAGTCACATTAATTATGCAACCAGTGCTACTTTGCTTAAATTACCTCAGCCTCTGCATTTGAAGAGCCTTATTAAATAGTTATGTCTCTGTATATTTAAAGAAAGAGTTTTATTCATTTGCTGAAACTATTTTTATTGTGTAGATTGCAGTATCATAACCCTACATGTTTTATTTGTCCTGTCACCTCCCTTATCCTTCTCCACCTCTTCAGCAAGGTACGTGCAAAGAAAGTGCACATTACTTCAGCCACACAATCTTGCCAAGCAAAGTAAATACAGGAGATTTCTAGAGGATGAAAAAAAAAATAGTAGAGGAATCAGTATAAAATTGCCAACTGCTCCTTGACAAAAGTTCCTCATAAGCACTTCAGCCTTCTTGTATTTGTTCAAAGCAATTCCAAACACCATCCAAATATGTTCCCCCTACAGGATGAATTAATTTTAGCTGACAACGTAAAAGTCTCCACTCATCTCCAATTCTCATCAAGTAAGCAAGTTACCCCTTCCAGAGGAAGAAAGTGAAGTTACTGTTCAATCTCCTTTGCTCTTTTGGTAGCTGTACAAAAACTAATTAGCTGCTTGCCTTGGAACAAGTTCTTTCCGTGAGAAAGGCGCCTTCATGTCGCTATAAAGACAGTCACGCTAAGGCACATTACTTGTATTAAAAGCAAAAACCGTTAGAGCCATATGCAAAACCTAGCTAACATTTGGCTTTTTATGAACCACTTTTTTTGTTGGTGGTGTTTTGAAGCCTATTTATTGCAGCGTCACCAATTCCTTTGATGAGCTTCGCAACATGTAAGTTTGAAACATTCCCTTGCCTTCAGAGCAGAAAGAAAAGAATTAAAATGAAAGAGAAAAATGGTAGATCTTCCTCTGACCTTTCTTGGTATAATCTGACAAAACAGATTGGAGAGTTGCGTTAAAACGTGATGCCTCCCACAAAGAGGCCAACTACGCAATTTCACTATTTCACTTTGCTGCACTTTTCTTTATTGCACTTCATAAGTATTGTGTTGTTACAAATTGAAGGCTTTTGGCAACCCTGCCCCAAGAAAATCTGATGGCTCCATTTTTCCAAAAGTGTTTACTCAGGTTATGTCTTCTTGTCACGTTTTGGTAATCCTCACAATGTTTCAAACTTTTTCATTATTATTATATTTGTTACAGTGGTCTGTGAATAGTAATTTTTAATGTGACTTTTGCAACAGTGCAGAGGGAGCACCTTGAACCACACCCATAATCACACCCAAATAAACTACAAGCTTCATTGATAAATATTGTGTGTGTACTGAACACGCCTCTGACTGGCCATTTCACCATCTCTCTCCCTCTCCTTGGTCTCCTTATTCCTTAATAAGCAGCAATATTGAAATTAGGCCAATAAATAACTCTACAATGACCTCTAAGTGCTGACATGACAGGAAGGATCCTCCATGTTTTACTTTATATCAAGCCCTAAACATGACTAAGTTTAGTGAAGAAGGCGTGTTTATAGCCAAGACAGGCTGAAAACAAGACCTCTTGTGCCAAATGGTTAGTCAAGTTGTAAATGTAAAGGATAAGTTCTTGAAGGAAATTAAAATTTCTACTCTGGAGAACACACAAATAGTAAAAAAGTGAAACAGTCTTTTTGCTGGTATGTATAAAGCTTTAGTGTTCTGGGTAGATCCAACCAAGCACAATCTTCCCTTAAGCCAAAGCCTAATTCAGAACAAGGCACAAATTCTCTTTAATTCTATGAAGACAGAGAAGAGAGGAAGCATTAGAAGAAAAGTCTGAAGCCAAGCAGGGATTGCTTCCTGAAGTTTAAGGGAAGAGGTGGTCTCCAAAACCTGAGAGTACAAGGTGAAGAAGCAAAGGCTGACCTAGACACTACAGTAAGTTATCCAGAAGATCTAGCTAAGATCATCAGTAAAGGTGGCTACACTAAGCAACAGATTTTTTATGTAGATCATACAGGCTGATACTGAAATAAGACATCATCTAGAACTTTCATAGCTGGAGAGGAGAAGTCAATGGATGACTTAAGGTCAAAAAGAAAAGGTGACTCTCCTGTTAGGATCTGTTAGGTCTAACGCAGCTGGTGACTTCAAGCGGAAGCCAATGCTCATTTGTTGTTGATATTCAGCCACTAAGTCATGTCCGACTTTGCAACTCCATGGATTGTAGCATGCCAGATTCCTCTGCCCTCCACTATCTCCCAGAGTTTGTTCAAATTTATGTCAAATTGAGTTGGTGATGTTATCTAATCATCGCATCCTCTGCCACTCCCTTCTCCTTTTGCCTTCAATCTTTCCCAGCATCAGGGTCTTTTTCAGTGAGTTAGCTCTTTGTGTCAGTTGGCCAAAGTATTGGAGCTTCAGCTTCAGCATCAGTCAATCCAATGGATCTTCAGGATTAATTTCCTTTAGGATTGACTGGTTTGATCTCCTTGCAGTTGAAGGGAACTCGAAAGAGTCTCTCTACCACTCTGAAAATCCTAGAATCTTTAAAAATATGTTAAATCTACTCTGCCCATGTGCTGTAAATGAAACAACAAAGCTTAGATGACAGCACATCTGTTAACATCAAAGTTTATTGAATAGTTTCAGATCTACTTCTCAGAAAAAAAGATTCCTTTGAAAATGCTACTTTTCATTGACAATGCACTTGGTATCTTAAGAACTCTGATGGAGATGTAAAACAAGATTGATGTTGTTTTCATACCTTCTAACACAACTTCCAATCTAAAGAACATGGATTAAGGAGCAATTTTAATTTTCAAGTCTTTTTTTTTTTTTTTTAATTTATGTTAGAGTATAGTTGATTTATAATATTCCATTAGTTCCAGCTGTATAGCAAAATGTATCAGTTATACATATACATATATCCACTTCTTTTTGGCAGGATTCTTTTCACATATGGACCTCTCTGATAGCTCAACTGGTAAAGAATCCGCCTGCAGTGAAGGATTGAACCTCGGTTCAATCCCTGGGTTGGGAAGATCCGCTGGAGAAAGGATAGGCTACTCACTCCAGAATTCTTGGGCTTCCCTTGTGGCTCAGCTGGTAAAGGATCCACTTACATTGCAGCAGACCTGGGTTTAATCCCTGGGTTGGGAAGATCCCCTGGAGAAGGGAAAGGCTACCCACTCCAGTATCCTGGCCTGGAGAATCCCATGGACTGTATAGCTCTTGGAGTCGCCAAGAGTTGGACAGGACTGTGCGACTTTCACTTTCACTTTTTCCCATATAGGTCATTACAAAGTATTGAGAAGAGTTATTATTCTTTAAGAGATACATTTCTAAGAGTTCCTCTGTTGGGTCTGGGAAAAGTAAATTGAAAAGCTTCTGCAAAAGATTCACCATTCTAGTTTTCATTAAGCACACTCATGGCTCATGGGAAGAGGTCAAAATATCTGCATTTACAAGAGTTTGGAAGAAACCGATTCCAAGTCTCATGAATAACTTTGACAGGCTCAAAATTTCAGTGGAGGAAGTAACTGGCAATACAGTGGAAATAGTAAGAGAAATAGAATTAGAAGTGGAGCCCGAAGAAGTGGCTGAATTGCCACAATCTCATGAAAATACTTCAAGATGAGGAATCACTTCTTATTTATGAGCAAAGGAATTGATTTCTTGAGATGGCATCTACTCCTGATATAAATTGCTTAAATGACAATGAAGGATTTAGACTATTACACAAACTTAGTTGATAAAACAGCAGCAGGATTTGTTAGGGTTGAGTCCAGTTTTGAAAGAAGTTCTTCTACAGTATATAAAATTCTATCAAACAGCATTGGATGCTACAGAGAAATCATTCCTGAAACAAAGAGTCATCGATGCAAGCTTCATTGTCTTATTTGAAGAAATGGCCACAGTCACCCCAACCTTCAGCAACCACCATGCCGATCAGCGAGCAGACATCAATGCTAAGGCAATACCCTCCACCAGCAAAGATTTTGATTCGGTGAAGACTCATGTGATAGTTAGCATATTTTAGCAATAGAGTGATTTTTTAAGGTGTGTGTATGACTTTTTAGACACAATGTTGTTGCACATTTCATAGCCTGCTAAATAGTGTAAGCATAACTCTTACATGCACTGGGAAACAAAAAATTTGTGTGATTTGCCTTATTGTGATATTCACTTTATCATGGTCTGGAATTGAACTCACACTATCTCTGAGGTCTGCCTGTATCAGGACACATCAAAATGAGGCTAATGAAGCTTGAAAAAATGTGGCCTATTTCTAGTAAAGACTTGATGAATCACAGGGTCATGTCAAAAATATTAGCCTTAGAAATAAACATTAAGGCATTGTGTGGGAAGTGATTGAGTGAGTCCTGAGCATTTTTCTCTAGTGATTAAAGAAATGTCCTGAGGCAATTCAATGCTTTCATTTTGATAAGCTACTCAAGAGACAAAGGAGCAATTTCCTTTAAAAAAAAAAAAAAGGAAAATAATAAATAAAAGTCAAATTTTAGCTTGATATTCTACTAGAGACTGACAGCTATAGAAAACATTAACATATGAGATGCTGGTCCAGAAGGAAAATTATGTGACAGAAAGTGAAATTAGGAAACAGTTATTCCAGAATGTTTCCTGTGAAAATTATCCAGAGAGACCATTATCGAGGTATGTTTTCTGGTATGTACCCCTTCCATGTTTTTATTCTGAGATTTTACTGTAATCTGTGGGAAAGACAGGCTTGTTTGCAATGACTCCACCTCGGCTTGTACCTGAAGACTCAACCCCTTTTTTTAAAAGACAATAAAATTCAAAGTTCTAGGGAGCACATGGAGATGTCAAGAGTTTAAACAATAAATAACCTTCTGTTTCAGTCACGTGGTACAGAATATGGGGATATTAACCAATTATTGCTTAAAACATTGAAGAAAATCAAAGTTTCTTTTTCTTTTTCAGAAGTGAAAAGTCAGTTTTAATTACTTTTACCAGCTTCATTTGCTTAAATGTTGACTGCCTTCTGGTTGTGTGGAAATACTGATGCAAGTTCACTTTTTAAAGTTCACACAGAATGCAACTCAGTTGTCCATATATGTGGTATTTAACATATAAGGCTTTCTCTACAGCCAACAGTTTAGAATATCAGTACTAAAAACTCTTCTCAAAATATTTAATTATTAACTATTATGTACATTTTCTCACAGATTAATTTAAGAAGTTAGATATTCAAGAGTTAGTCTAATTATCATATTCATTAAACACCTAGATCCCATAAATCCATTAATGAATTACAGTGGATATGTAGAAGTCAAAATGTTTCTGAGCCATATTGTCTGAAATGTTGCAAAGTGCTCTGTACTTTGTGTAAAGATGTTTGGCCCATGCATTATGTATTTGAAGAGCACTTGTGTTTTTGCTAAAACCAGAATGGAAAATATTCAGTGTGTTATCAAAAGTTTCTTTTAGATAACCACTGCCTTCCTTCACTTGGTTAGTTTCTTGAGGGACAAGGAGAAGAAGCAACTATATCTCAGTGATGAATTTTCATGATTTCTGTTGTAGAAAGAAAGAAAACAGCATAAACCTGTGTGTTCTCTTTTACCCTGTATTCCAAAAGAATTATAAGCAAATTTAGTGACCCATTGTAGTAACCTGCTCAGGCCAAGCACATGTTTGCATCTAATCTCTGTTCCTTTTAAAATTACTTCTATTCTGCTTTTGGCTTTGAAATCAATACATTAAGGAATGATCTACGTACAATAAAATGGACCCGTTTTAAGTGAATACTTTGATATTTTTCTGACAAATATATACAACCACGGGATCACAACCAAGATACAGAACATCAGCGTCACCTCAAGAATTTCCTTTGCGCACCTTCATTTCCAGTTGTCCCACCTCAGGGGCAAACATTAATCTGTTACCTTTCACTAGAATTCATTTTTGCTCATTCTGCAATTTCAAACACATGGAAATATACCATAGTTTCTTTGTGTCTGAATTCTTTTGCTTAGAATAATATTTTAAAATTTTCATCCATATTACTTTTATTATTTTTTACTGAAATATCTGTGGTAATTCTTAAATGGATTTCCCTGTAGGTAACAATTCTCTTCTCTTTGGCTTTCTTTTATAATTCATCTTCATTTCTTGCTTCCATAAATTTGACTTAATATTCCTTGGCATGATTTTCTTTGCCTTTTAGTTTACTTGGGTTTATTGATCTTGGTTCTGTAAGTTTATGGTTAAAAAAAAAGAGAAGAATAAAGAAAACATGGTTATTATTTCTTTAAATATTTTTTTAAACTGTGCTCCATGGACATTTTTTTCTGTATGTTATTATCTCACAGATCACATTACTAAAACTCTATTAAACTTTTTTAAGTCTCTTTTTTCTCTCTGTGTGTGCTTCAGTTTTCACAGATTTTATTGATATGGTTGAAAGTTCACTGATCTTTTCTTCTGCCCTCTCTAGTCTGCTGTTAATCCCACCCAGAACAAATTTTCAGTTCAGATATGGTAACCTTCTCCTTCAGAAATTTCATTTCCTCCTCCTCTGTTTTTAGAGCAGCTCCCCTCTGCTCTTTATTTCGTTCATATCTTCCTTTAAATTCTTGGCAGCTTGCTTGTTCTTACCTGGTAGTCTCATCACCTCTGTCATTTCTAAGAAAACTGCAACCGACAAATTTTTCTCTTGGTTAACATTTATATTTTTTTGTTTTCTTTAAGTTTTATATTCAAGTTTCAATATTGTATATGGTAAACTGTGGAGTGTTTGTATTTTGCTTTCTTCCTTAAAAGACTGTTGAATACTGTTTTGGCTCAGTGAAATCACTTGACGTTCACTTTGACCATTTTACAACTTGGTTTTAGTTAGTGTGGGGCTAGCTTACTCTCCATTCCAGGGCTGGGTGATACCATCACAATGTTTCTGGGACCTTTGCTAAATAACCATGGTATTGAACAGAGCTGACCTGCTCTGGCTAGTCAGAACTTGCACGTCACTTCGTCCTATTATAAAAACTCTAGAATTCATTCCATTTGCCTCTCCCAGTAGCTCTTTGTCTGGTCTCACGATGATTCACTCTGTGTATGTGTGGGTTAGTATTCAGCAGCAGACTCAGAGAGGAACAGATGCAGGTTTCTGGGGTGCTATTTCTGTGTAGCTCCCTCTTACCTCATTTGACAAATTCCAGCTGTTTCAGCTCCCTACACATTAAGTTCTGTCTTCCTGACTCACAGCTCATGTTTTGTTCCTGTTTCCCTCCTTGCTCTGTGAACGAAAACATGCTTCCAGGCAGCAAGTCGGGGTATTGCTCCTCTTTTCGTGGGGTCCACAGCCCTGTGCTCCCTGTTGAAGAATATCTGAAAACAGTCGTTTCATATAATTTGTCTAGTTTTCTAGTTGCTTTTCAGCTGGAGGGCAAGTCCACACCAGTCTCTCTGTCATGGCAGAATGGAAGTCAGTGGTTGCTTAGTATTATTTTACTTTCTTTAGTTATACGATGTTTAATAATATAATTCATGTCATATCCTCTTTGCAATGCAAGTGTATGTATTCCACAGAATAATCCATAAGCGTTTCATAAAACATATTCTGAGGAAATGGTAAAACATATTTTTGCACCTAGAGAAGCAAGAGCTAACAGGTCTTTTAATCATTCCTGAACTTTTGCAAATTATTTAATGACGACGTGTGCTTTAATCCCCTGAAATTCCTACCACGTGGCCACAAACAGAGATTTAACAAAAAGACTACTTCCTACCTTTCAGATGAGAAAGTATTAAAGTTCTCTTCTACCCAAACTTTGAGGTCAGCTTTCCTTTGAATCCTTAACATGAAAAATAAATGTCAAACGCTTGAAATATTCATTTACCTAAAAGCAGAGGGTGTTTTCCAGTGTTGTGATTCTTTAATTATAAGGCATTCAACAAGCTGTGAACTTTCTTTGTAATTTTATTGCCACAGAAATGGTAAAACATTATCATCAACCTTAAATAGAAAAAGCCCCCTTTTAAAATGAAAGCCATAGATATTATTTTAATTATATAAAGACCTCTTTGACTGACTCACTAATATTCTTGATAAACATCCAGTTGCACTATGGCAATGGAATGCCAAGATGTTTTTTCAACTGGCTTCTTTTTGTCATTCAGAAATCGGCTTAAATGTGACTTCTCCAGAAAGAGTTTTTTCACGCTGCCAAACTAAATAGTCATTCTTTTTTTTTTTTTTCATTTATTTTTATTAAATAGTCATTCTTTGTAACATTTCTTCATGCTAATTTTCTGCATGGAGCATATCATTATCCAACAATTTTGCTCATTTCCTTACTCACTTATGTAGTTGCCAGTCCTCAGTTCATAAGAATATTCAAGTGAAATATTAGATATTTGAAGGCCAAATCTTTATCTTTTGTTCACTTATATATCCCTGACATCTTGAACAGTCCATGACAAGAAGAAAAGAGTCAATAACTATTTGTCAATTGTGAAATCGATAAAAGATGGTTATTAGGGAAATAATAGTGGAGGTGAGTTCCATCTCATACACAGTGTACGAAGAGGATTTGCACAATGGTAGTAATCGTTATTTTTCTTTTCTATATATTCCCAGATAGCACTAGTGTTAAAGAATCTGCCGGTCAATGCAGGAGATGCAAGAGAAGTGAGTTTGATCCCTGGGTTTGGAAAGATCTCCTGCGGTAGAATATGGCAACCCACTCCAGTATTCTTGCCTGGAAAATTCCATGGACAGAGGAGCCTGGTGGACTATAGGCCATGGGATTGCAAAAGAATCACACACCACTGAGCACACACACTGTGCTTTTAGTACATTTTTCAGGAGTCAACTTATGACTGTATGTGAAAATTAATCACAACAGTCAATTAGACTTGCCTTTATGAGTTGTGATAATATTTAGCTTTATAAATTGGACCATTAGGGTGATTGGATGGGAAGGACTGAGTCATGAATCTTAGATATAAGTCTATTTGGGCCATCTGGAAGCAGTATTTAGGTGATACAGGTTCAGAAAATAAATTATAGTACCACAAAGCATGTGCTCTTATGTTGTCCTGACAAAGTTATACGCAAATGGAGAACACGGGCATTGAGGGAATGACATCAACATGTCCTGAGGGGCAGGCAGTGAGGAAGCATCCAGGACATCTCTCTGGAGGCCACTTGGATCTGTGCAGGAGGGCAAAACCAGGACAACACATGACAGGACCTTGGAGGAAGATGAAAAAACAAGACAGGACCACATTTCTCAGAACCGAGACTGTTGAGTATTTCCCATCCAGTGGCAAGCCCACAGCAGCTGGTTTCTCCAAAGCTGAGAGAATAGTTCTGAAATCAATTAATGGCCTGTATGTATGGATGTGAGAGTTGGACTGTGAAGAAAGCTGAGCACCGGAAAATCGATGTTTTTGAACTGTGGTGTTGGAGAAGACTCTTGAGAGTCCCTTGGACTGCAAGGAGATCCAACCAGTCCATCCTAAAGGAGATCAGTCCTGGGTGTTCATTGGAAGAACTGATGCTGAAGCTGAAACTCCAATACTTTGGCCACCTGATGCGAAGAGTTGACTCATTGGAAAAGACCCTGATGCTAGGAGGGACTGGGGGCAGGAGGAGAAGGGGGAGACAGAGGATGAAATGGCTGGATGGCATCACTGTCTCAATGGACATGAGTTTGAGTAAACTCCGGGAGTTGGTGATGGACAGGGAGGCCTGGTGTGCTGCAATTCATGTGGTCGCAAAGAGTCGGACATGACTGAGCAACTGAACTGAACTGAACTGAACTCCAATACTTGGAGAAGGAAATGGCAACCCACTCCAGTATTCTTGCCTGGAGAATCCCAGGAACAGAGGAGCCTGGTGGGCTGCCATCTGTGGGGTCACACAGAGTTGGACACAACTGAAGTGACTTAGCAGCAGCAGCAGCAACAACAACTCCAAAACTTTGGCCACCTAATGCAAAGAGCTGACTCATTAGAAATGACCCCGATGCTGGGAAAGATCGAACACAGGCAGAAAAGGGGATGACAGAGGATGAGATGGTTGGATGGCATTACCAACTCAATGGACATGATTCTGCGCAAGCTCCCGGAGCTGGTGATGGACAGGGAAGCCTGGTGTGCTGCAGTCCATTGGGTCGCAAAGAGTCAGACACACCTGAGCCACTGAACTGAGCTGAATCCTTCCCCCAGGTAGCACTATTGGTAAAGATCCTGCCTGCCAATGCAGGAGACACAGGAGACCTGGTTCAATCCCTGCTTCTGGAAGATCCCCTGGAGGCGGACTTGGCACCCCACTCCAGTGTTCTTGACTGGAGAGTCCCATGGACAGAGGAGCCTGGCAGGCTACAGTCCATAGGTTGCAAAGGGTTGGACATGACTGAAGCAACTTAGCACGCATGCATGCACACGTACTTGAGGGATGATTTTAGGGTCATTACTTTAGTTTTCCAAACCTTTTTTTTTTCTTTTTCCTAAAATGGGATGACATCTACCTCATCAGATTGTTGGGAGAATGAAAGATCATCTATGGGAAGTATTCAGTTCAGAGTCTGCTGCTTGGTAACTACAATATGAAGTGTCACTCAAATGATTATTAATCTTGTCTCAGGCCATAGGCAAGCTCAAGGACTGAAGAGGCCTGAGGCAGAGCATTTGTGTCATGTTGGGCAGAGATGGGGAGTTCAAACTACAGAGAACTGAGCCTCTTGGGGCCACACGCTGCTTTAAGGCACTGAAATGATTTTGGTTAGGATCTTCATGCTTGATGGGGATGGCCCATTGTAGGTTATTAAGTCATACCTTAGAGCTATTTCAATTTTCAGTTATTGATCATTGTCAAAGTTGCATAAGGGATATAACAAGATAAAAATGTAAACACTACTCATTACAATAAGTTGACATAGAACTATATCTCCATCGGTTCATTTGAAGCCAAGGTTTTTAGGCACTGGAAGTGTATTACCTGCTAAAAGACGTCATAGAGTAGAAATTGAGCAATTTTGGTTTAGCACCAAGATTTCATTATTCTTGAATGGAGGATATGCATAATTATACTTTCAACATATTTTATAGCATTATTTCTTTCTTAATACCTGCCACTAAAGTAATTAAAAACTAACTATTTTAAAAAAAACACTTTAAATTAAAAACAGACAATTGAATTTTGATCAAAAGTAACTTTTTTTTCAAACGGGCTCAGTTTAGTTCAGTCATGTCCAACTCTTTGCAACCCCATGGACTTCAGCAGGCCAGGCTTCCCTGTCCATTACCAACTCCCGGAGCCTACTCAAACTCAAGTCCATCGCATCTGTGATGCCATCCAACCATCTCATCCTTTGTTGTCACCTTCTCCTCCCACCTTCAGCCTTTCTCAGCATCAGAGTCTTTCCCAGTGAGTCAGTTCTTCACATCAGGTGGCCAAAGTATTGGAGTTTCATCTTCAGCATCAGTCCTTCCAATGAATATTCAGGACTAATTTCTGTTAGGATTAACTGGTTGGATCTCCTTGCAGTCTAAGGGACTCTCCAACACCACAGTTCAAAACCATTAATTCTTTGGCACTAAGCTTTCTTTAAAGTGCTTAATATTTTCCTCCAGAGAACTTATGAAAACACAATTTTATACTGTGATCCAAGAAATCATTTCAAAGTAATTGGAAATGTTTTGAGCATCACAAATTTTCTTTTCAAAGAAAGAGGGATAATTAATTGATTTTAAGCAATTTTATAATTCAAGGAAAAAAGAATAATAAATAACAAAATCATGAATACTTCTTTAAATGTCAAATTAAACCTATTTCTTGATGACACAAAATCAAAAGTACATTCACCTTTTCAAAAAAATCCCACAAAGCATAATTAAAGGAAATGATGTACTCATTAAAACTAATAAAATAGTACTTTCCCTTTTTGTTTTCATTATTCTCTATGACATGAATTAAGGCTTCTTGATGTCAGGGTTCAGGAGAAAAATGTATACTGTGGATGTGAAAGATGACATATCTATGCTGATTATCTAATTTCTCAGTGCTAAAATTACTTTATTATCATTAAAAACACTGCTTTATGTATCTAAGTTGAAGTTGTGGAAGTTACTCAGTGGTAAATGATTGATTTAGTTATTGTCACAATTCAGGGGTAATCCAAGGCTTTTTGAAACTCACTGACCTCATTAAGAAGCACGTGGGCTGTCTGACTTCTCCTGGTCGTGAAGACTCCACAGTGACACGTGTATGTAAAAGGAAGGGCGCAGTTGCAGCCGCCAGCATGTTGTCTGCGAGGACATTTCCAGCTTTTTCTTCAAGTGGGTGTTTCAGCAACTGTTGATAGAAACATGAATTTTCAGATACATTCACAGAGAGAAATGAGATATTTTGGCTGAGATATATTATCCTGTCCTGCTTTGTAGCAAAAAGGCAATAAAGTGTTTCTGCGGGGTCAAGTAACAGAAAAGTCATCAGCTAGTGGAAGGCAAGGCGCTCAAGCAGCAACAGAACAGGGTGGACAGAATGTGAATTAGGCTGAAGTCAAGGAATACAAAGAAGAAAAAAAAAAACAGTCACAACAACAGCCATACAAAACTGGAAGGACTAGGGTCCTGTGTGCACAGCCACATCACAAAAGAAGATATTAATATTCTAGCCCAGACTGATTCAGAACCATCCATCCTGCTAGAGGAAGTCACTATACTTTAATTGTTTTCCTTAGAGAAAACTTCATGATTTCTGAAGGGTTTTTGAAAAATGCAAAAATGCCCTTTACCTTCAATTCTTGCAAAAAATCTATGAGATCATAAAGAGAGAGAGCCTCCCTAAGACCCATGCAGCTTGGCAGTACAAAGCCATGACATAAGGCAAAGATCAACAGGGCAACACCAGCAAGCTTGATCTCGGGAGATGCCAGTGTTTGGTTCACTTCGGTGAAAACGCCTTTAATGGTTGTTTATTCCCCATTTATTCTCCACGGCCTCTAATTTACACATTTATGGGCATCTAATATATGCCAAGGTCTTTGCTGGGGATTCAAATTTGAAAGACACCTCTCCCCATAGGTAATTTCAAAGAGAAATGGGAGGAAATGAAATCCTATCACTGTTCTCAAGTAGATAATGCATTGGTAACTGCTAACATAAGTTGTAAAGAGAAAAAAATTAATTTGCTTATAGTGAATTGTGATTCTATACTGAAGCTGTGGGCTTCCCAAGTGACACCAAGTGGTAAAGAACCCAATTGCCATTGCAGGAGATATATAAGACTCCAGTTCAACCCCTGGGTTGGGAGGATCCCCTGGAGAAGGGCATGGCAACCCACTCCAATATTCTTGCCTGGAGAATCTCATGGACAGAGGAACCTGGCAGGTTACAGCCCACAGGGGGAGTCAGACATGACTGAAGTGACTTAGCACAGTGAAACAGTTACTCTTGTTTTTATGCTATTGTTTGGGTCTTAGATTATAATATTAAAGAAAGTAGCAAGATAGAGATAAGGATTTTTTTTCCTTTCTTTTTTTTTCCTAAACTTTTAACTCAATGAGGTAGTCTCTTTTCTTTTTTTTTTTTTCTTTAATATGAAGAAACTCAAAGATTTTATAAAACTTCTCTCTAAAAATAATTTTAAAAACTGGTATGCAATGTAGCTTTTAATTTGATTTTGATAGCATGAAGCTAAATCATAAGAGTATTACTAAAGTGTACAGGAGATAAACTACAGTGTTCTGTTTTAACTTTTAAAAAGGCATTGCCAAGGTGATTTACATAATTGAAATTCTATATTTATAACTACAGATGTGCCACAAAATTCAGGCTAGCAGCCAGATTGTCAAAACTCTCACCAGTTTCATGAAAAGGAAGGTTTGCCCAAACTCTCACTGGTTCCCACATAAATAAAGTTGTTTTGGGAAACAGAGAATAAATGGAAGATCTTTTTATTTCAAAGCACCTGTAAAGATTTAAAGCACTTTAAAAATAAAAGTCAAATAGAATACATGAAGGCCAAAAAGATGAAATAATCTGCTGCTCTTAGCCTTTGATATTCGTAAATGTTGGAAAACCTTATGAGATATTTTAGATTGCTTTATTTAGAAATCAGTTAAGGAGTCATTAAGAAATAAAAGGTTTAACCTATTACAGTAGGATTTTTATTTGTGGCCTTGGCAGCTTTGATGTCTATATGCTATGGATATGATTCTTTACACACGGTATTTTTAGAAAGTACATTGATGTTCTTTTATTTGCCACGTACAATTTGATTGCAGAGGGTCCAAATCGTTTTTCACTGGGTTCACTCAGTCTTCAGTGCCATTTCTAAGAAAGGAAGAGAGCTTGAACATAAAGAATTCACTGAATTGACAGTGAAAACAATCTTTTAGAATTTTGGGCCCATTTTTGCTTTTATCTAAAAGTAAAAATGACCAGCTCTTAGTAATGTATTTTAACATTTTTAGTGTGCTATAAAGTTAGATTTTTAGTTCTTTAATATGTGAAAAAGGAGAACTAAAAATAAACCAACCTTAGTAGAGTATTTATTTTCCATTTTGGAAACTTCAGTCCCTATTATGAGTGTATATGTTAAACTGTGTCTCCAGTAAAGAGATGTGTGGGTAAGTCCCAGTACCTCAGATAGTGACCTTATTTGAAAATAGGGTCATTGAAGATGCAATTAGTTAATTGAAGATGTAACTGATTAATTTAATATGAGTTAGTCCAATATGACTGGTGTCCCCATAAAAGGAAAGACACACAGGCAGGAGACATAGAGGGGTGTGGCCTTATAAAGAAGAGTAGAGAAGCTGTGTGAAGATACAGGGACAGACCGACCCCAAGAGAAGACGGTCATGTGAAGTCAGAGGCAAGGATTGGGGTTGCGCTGCCATATGCCAAGGATTTACAACTCACTTGGTACTACCAGTAGATAGAAGAGACAAGGAAGGACCCTCTTCTAGAAGATCTGAAGTGTACATGCCTGCAAGCATCTTGATTTCAGATTTCCAACCTCCAGAGTTGTGGGTGTTACTCAGTCCTGTCTGACTCTGCAACCCCATGACCGGTAGCCCACCAGGCTCCTCTGCCCCTGGGATTCTCCAGGCAAGAATACTGGAGTGGGTTGTCATTTCCTCTTCCAGGGGATCTCCCCACACAGGGATCAAACTCGTGGCTGCTACGTCTCCTGCATCAGCAGACGGATTCTACGGATTCTCTGCCATTAGCGCCACCTGGGAAGTCCAGAGTTGTGAGACAATAAATTTCGTTTGTTTTAAGCCACCTAGGTTGAGGTCATTTGTTACAGTTACCTAGGAAACTAATACAATAGATCTGACAAGCATTCAAATTTTATGACTACAGCCATTCAAGAAGACATTCCATAGAGTCCAAAAGTCTGTTCTATAGAAGGCGAGGGTAGGATGATCTGAGAGAATAGCATCAAAACAAGTATACTGTCAAGTGTGAAACAGATCGCCAGTCCCAAGTGCTCAGGTCTCGTGCACTGGGATGACCCAGAAGGATGGGATGGGGACGGAGGTGGGAGGGGGATCGGGATGGGGAACACATGTGAATCCATGGCTGATTCATACCAATGTATGGCGAAAACCACTACAATATTGCAAAGTAATTAGCCTCCAACTAATAAAAATAAATGAAAAAAAAAAGAAGAAGAAGACATTCCTTGGAGATCTGACATGCCAGCCCAAGGACACACAGCCACCAGTCATTGCCCCCTTTTCCAGCCTCAAGCAATTCTATGGCTTAAGCAAATCCTCACTTATCAGGTAAGCAATTGTTTATCTTCATTCTTTTTGTTTTCCTTTTGCTTTAGAAGAAATCATACCTGCAAACACACTTTTTCCTCTTCATATTGTCTTCTTTCATTTCTTGATACCTTTCTTCCTTATCTGCCACTATTATCCTCCTCATCCTCACAAAACTGTCTCATCTTTGCCAAGCCTATATTAGATGGATAACTTCAAAATCATATGGTCATCATGACATTAAATGAGATTCAATCCCTGGTGGCTCACTCAGTAAAGAACCCGCCTGCAATGCAGGAGACTCGGCTTCTATTCCGAGGCTGGGACGATCCCCTGGAGAAGGGAATGGCAACCCACTCCAGTACTCTTGCCTGGAGAATCCCATGGACAGAGGAGCCTGGCGGGCTACAGTCCGTGGGGTGGCAGAGTCAGGCACGATGAGTGACTAACACTTTCACTTCATTTTATATATATATATGATATTAATTTCCCACTCTTACCACTGGAATATCTGTAGGACAATCCATAAGCACACAAATTATGGAAATACTATCATTTACTTTTGAGATTTAAAGCTCATCTTAAGTTACTTTCAAATCAGTGATGTTTTTCATTTGGTAGGGAAAAAAATCCTTTATGCTATTTTCTTAAGTGTCAGCTGCAAAAGTTTAATGTATAGAGCTGCTCCAACCTGCTCTGTGCTCACTGACCGCCTTTGTCTGACAAGCAGAATCAGGTCTTTTTGAGATAATTGCTGTGGTTTCAGGGGTTAAACATTTCTCCAGATTGAGGAATGCTTTAGTTAGTGTGAAGACAAAGCTGTTATAACAATGTGGCCCTAAAATACAGAGTTAAAGAAAGCAAGTTTATTTTTACCTCACATCACTTCTAGCAGTAAACATTGTAGATCCGCAGAAAATTTTGGTCCAGGCAGTCACTTAAGGTCCAGGGTTTTCTCAATTTTTAAAATTTTCTTGCTCTTAGGCATTTTCCTTATCTAAGTGTTCAAAGCTATGCTTCTTACAAGGGGCAGAGACAGGGATGCCCGATTTTCTAACCTTTAGAACTAGAATTAGAACCCATCACATCTGCTTAAATTCTGCTGGCAAGAACTTGACTATATGACCCGTATGACTGAAGTAGTTTCAAGGGGGCCCGTGAAACATAAATTTCCCCTGGGCAGGCATATTTCTAGTTACAAATTTCATACAGAGGAAGGTGAGAAAAGATTTCAGTGAACAGTAGCCGTCTCTTCCAAAGAGATGATACCAATATAAACTGAAATATTTGTTTTTCCATTAGTAATTTAAATGACTTAGTCTACAGAGGCCTACAAAGACAAACTGAAACAATTTCAAGTTAAAATAATACTGACATTAAAGGTGCCATACTATCCCTTATCAATATATTTCATATCCTTTGAGCATTTTCAAAACAAAATTTTATCTCCAACTTTAAGATTCAATTAGTTTCCATCTGGAAGGATCCTGAAAAATAATATGGCAAGTAAATTAGGTAGCATTTCATAAATTCATTGAAAGGACCAAAGCAGGAAATACAGAGAAAAGTCTATGGCTTTTCCCAGAACATCTCTTCTGAGAACATTAGAAAATGTTTAGGAGTGCAAGAGAGAGAAACTTCTGTAATAATAGTTGTCTTCTTCCCCTATACCAGTTAGGAAGGAAAGAGAGATATGGGGAGAGAGAGCTCCTCATAAAACAAAATAAATTTATTAATAAGTGGAGAGGTACAAGAACAACAACACTGATTTTCTAGAGAAATAAATGTGGACGTCACAGAAAAAAACAGTTCTTGTCTGTAATGATTGCCCTTCTCGCTCCCCTTGCTGTGGCCACGTGTTCTGGGAAACACACTCACTCAGGAGGACAATGCACACCGTGGAGTGTGGTTCATTACACCGGCGGGCCCAAGCCAGAGACTCCTCTTAGCCAAGGACCCCGACCAGGTTTTCTGAAAACCTTATATACCCTAATTGTACAGGCCAAAACCCACCTCCCCAAATTCCCTGAAACTAGTCTGAACAAAGGAAAAGAAAGATGCAAATCAAAGTTAACCTGTGATCCCTATGCCTTAAGCCTAGGTAGTTAATATTGGAGAATAATCAATAGGCCTGTGGTCCTACCCCAATAAGCATAATAGAATGCCTGATTCTATTCGGTTGCACAGATAATTAGGGCATCCTTTTAGGCGATCGAGAGCCCTGGGGCTCTTCCTTCTGGGGGCCTGGTTTTCCAGTTGGTATGTCGTTTCCATAGATATGGGGCAGAGAGCTCAAAGTCCACAGTCCGGCCCAAGATGGGAGTCTTGCTTTCAAGGTGGAGCCTGTTGCCTGTTTTCTCCTGCACCCTCAGTGAATTTCTTTTTTGGCTCTACACCAGTTTTGATTACTACATATATATTCCCCTCATGAAGTTTCTGGGTCCATGTTTTTCATTCTTTCTTGGCTCAATAAAGCAGTTGCTAGCCAGCTTTGCAAATTATAGCACCTATTGTTTTGGTTTTATTTCATTAGACAAACAGCTTCCTAAAAAGTGTTTCCTGCTATATCTACATTTTGGAAATCAAATTAAATCTGTATTGATTCTGGATTTTGTTAGCAGTTGTTTTTATGTGTTGCTTTCCACCTGAGTTATTTATGGTGTTCCTAGGTACTCTGGGACAGAACAGAAAAAGGTTGGAAATCATTGCCCTCAAAGAGCTACAATTGCAGTTGTGTTCAGTGCATTTCTCCAAGCCCAGGCAGAAAAAGATAACAGCTATCATTTGGGCTTCTAAATTCTTCCATTGTACTTGCAGAGAACTCATCATAAAGTATTTCTCTGAGACAGCACACTGTGTGAAACCATTTTCTCAAGTAGAACGAAAACACTCAGACTTGTCGTAGTAATGGCAATGAGTGATGACAAGAAACTTTATTATCAAAGAGGTTCAATTGTGTGCTTTACACTCTCTTTACTGAAATAAGGAAGACGATTGTACTGTTTCAGAAAATAAAATTAACTCTACCAAGACCAAACCTGAAATCAAATAAACAAATGTTTTGGGGTAACTCTTCATCTATAATTTACGTTAGTCAGCAGGTTGCTGTTTAGTCACCGAGTCTTGTCTGACTCTTTGTGATCCCGTGGACCATCGCATGCCTTTCCATTCTGTCCTCCAGTATCTCCTGGAAGTTGCTCAAACTCATGTCCACTGATGCTAACCTAACCATGTCACCCCCTGCCATCCCCTTCTCCTCCTGCCTTCAATCTTTCCCAGCATCAGGGACGTTTCCAGTGAGCTGGCTCTTCCCATCAGGTGCCCAAAGCATTGGAGCTTCAGCTTTAGCATCAGTCCTTCTAGTGAATACTCAGGCCTAGGTTCCTTTAGGATTGATTGGTTTGACCTCCTTGCAGTCTAAGGGACTCTCAAGAGTCTTCTCCAGCACCACAATTCAATAGAATCAAGTCTTCAGTGCTCAGCCTTCTTTATGGTCCAACTCTCACATCTGTACATGACCACTGGAAATGTCAGCATACTCTTGTGGAAAACATTCCAGGTATATCTATTCGCCCTTCTTCTTCACTGTGAGCAGGTCTAACTGAATGGCCAGAGCTCCTACACTGCTTTGCCTGGGTATTTCCTCTGGTCTCCTGAGCAGATTCTATCTACAGGCAAAGCCAAACTAGCCTCTGTGTTAAGCAAGTTCATGTGGACACAAATAAGTCTCCCAGCATCAACCCTGTTGGTAATAGAACTCTCTACTTGTGTTCTGTGCTTTTCTGAGAGTTCCTCGGAAAGATTGAGCGACTTGCTTCCTAATATACATCATATTAATAATCCATATCTCCTTCTTATCACTCCACTTTACTACTAGCACAACTGGAATAATCTCCCAAACTTCTTACATCCTAATCCTTGACCCAGGGTAAGAATCTGTGAGAATGGAAACCAAGACCAACCCCAACCACTGAGCATTCTGGTAAATCAGTATTATTTCTTTCCATAAAAGTGAAAGCATTAGTCACTCAGTTGTGTCTGACTCTTTGCAACCCCATGGACTGTAGACTGCCAGGCTCCTCTGTCCACGGAATTCTCCAGACAAGAATACTGGAAAGGGTAGCCACTCCCTTCTCCAGGGGATCTTTCTGATCCAAGGATGTAACACAAATCTCCTTCATTGTAAGTGGATTCTTTACCATCTGAGCCACCAGGGAAGCCCCATACAGAGGTCTGTTTTCCTTAGCCCTGTGTTAGCTCAGCACATCTACTACATGTGATGACTAAGCTATCAAGATGACTAAGTTCTTAAATACCACCTAACTCTCCCTGTTCTGTTTTACAGATAAGGAAACTGAAGCAGAGAGATATATTGTGTCTCTTGGGTGGTGGTGCCTAGTGCTGAAGAACACAGGGTCAGATGAGTTGAATTACTTGGCTTAAATCTTGGCTCTACCTACTTATTAGCATGCATTCAGTTCAGTTCAGTTGCTCAGTCATGTCTGACTCTTTGCGACCCCATGGACTGCAGCACACCAGGCCTCCCTGTCCATCACCAACTCCCGGAGTTTCCTCAAAATCATGTCCATTGAGTCGGTGATGCCATCCAACCAGCTCATTCTCTGTCATCCCCTTCTCCTCCGGCCTTCAATCTTTCCCAGCATCAGGGTCTTTTCAAGTGAATCAGTTCTTCACATCAGACAGCCAAAATATTGGAGTTTCAGTTCAACATCAGTCCTTCCAGTGAATATTCAGGACTGATTTCCTTTAGGATTGACCGGTTGGATCTCCTTGCAGTCCAAGGGACTCTCAAGAGTCTTCTCCAGCACCACAGTTCAATAGAATCAGTTCTTCAGTGCTCAGCCTTCTTTATGGTCCAACTCTCACATCTGTACTGACCACTGGAAAAATCATAGCCTTGACTAGACGGACCTTTGTTGGCAAAGTAATGTCTCTGCTTTTTAATATGCTGTCTAGGTTGGTCATAACTTTCTTTCCAAGGAGTAAGCATTAGCATTAGGTAAATGTGGAAGTAGGAGGTGTATCTAAAGGATGCAAAATTTGAAAAAAGAAATGGTTCTTGATTTCAAGTAAAATAAAACTGAATTAGCACCAGATGCATAATCAGAGGAAGAGAGGGTTTTATATAGAGACAATACAGAAATCTTCAATAACAGTATACAAACATACATCTAGAGTGCAGAATGTTACATTCTAGAGAGCACAAGCTCATGAGTTAGACCATTTCATTTGAATCCTGACTCCGCATCTTATTGGCTAAGTGATCCTGGGTAGTTTGCTTAACCTTTCCTTTCTGCCAAATCCTCCTCTGAAAAATGGAGATGATGATAAAATGATATAATCTAGCTCAGAGGATTTAAAAGGATAATACATATAAAATAACCAGAACAGACTAAACTCATTAAACATTAATTTCCATTATGACTTCTGGCAAAGTAGCTGCAGAGGAGAAATTCCAGGTTCAAAACTCTCCCTATCATGCATCATACCCCATCAGTAATGATGGAAATTCACAGTTAAATCCATATCTATGGTGTAACTGCCTGTGTGTGCTCAGTCACCTCCAACTCTTTGTGATCCTATGGGCTCTAGCCTGCCAGGCTCCCCTGTCCATGAAATTTTTCAGGCAAGAATACTGAAGTGGATTGCAATTTTCTCCTCCAGAAGATCCTCCCAAACCAGGGATCAAACCTGTGTCTCCTGAGTTTCCTGCATTGGCAGAAGGATTGTTTACCATTGTGCAGATTCTTTACCATTGTGCCGCCTGGGAAGCACAAGGTGTAATTATTGCAACAAATTAAAAACTCCCTTCTTAACACTGGTACCCAACTAATTCATTCTCCTCAAAAATGTATTTTCTCATTTAATATGTGATAAAAAACAGTTTATTTTATAGCATTTTTCCCTTCCTGACACAGAGTAGAACAACTGTTATATGAGCTTTTTCTCTGCTTAGTAATCTGAGCTCCTTAAATTTATGTTTGATTAGGAGAATTGAAGCTGTAAAACCTAACATGCAATAGCAAAATACACCCTGTAACTTTAAATTCACCATGTGAACACAGTGTGTGAGTTCAGGACAAGCTCATGATAAACTTTATTTGATAACTTAAAAATGCCAATAAGTGAATAAGCAGCAATAATTATATAATGAGTTGGTGCAGCTACATTTTTCATTCTTTAGTGAATGAATTCCTCATTCCGGGAAGCTCTGTTGCTTCTTCAATAGTCTTGGTTCCCCATATTCATGTGTTCTTCAAGTATTTTTCTTTTTTAAAAAAATTTACCTTAATGTTGTGAAAACACTTCTCAAGCAAATGAGTGCAATTGAGACTAGGAAAGTGTAGAATGCTTCCTTAAATTTATCTTCCATACTCGTTTAATTAGAAGAGACTCAGGAGAGACATAAAAATAAAATTATTGACTCATCTGAAATTAAAAGATCCTCATTGTATTTTCTTCAAGAAATGTAGCATGATTCTTGTTAAATAATGATTTTCCAATTTTAATTACATTAAATTCTATCTTCCTAAATTCCCGCTGTCGTTCTAATTAAAGGAAAATTTCTCATTTTCTGTGAAGGTTTGTTTTGGTACAGTTAAACCATTTCCATATAATGTTCCAGAGGTGTTTTACACTTTAAAGCTGGTAATTTTTTTTTTTTTTTTCAATGAAAGATTAAAATGCTTAAAATTCCTTGCAGGTGCTATGTAAGATAAGACTTGTATACTTGCTACAGCACTTAGCCAAATGAGAAAAAAAGTCAAATGTACATATTGTAAAAAAATAAATAAACATGCAAGTTAGTGCAACCAAGTATTGATATTTATTTTTTAAAAATTCCTTGTGAACAGATCCAAAGTCTTAGACACATTCTTTGCTTTTTTTTACTGAAGTATAATTGCTCTTGGAGGAGGGCATGTCAAATCACTCCAGTAATCTTACATGGAGAATCCCCATGGACAGAGGAGCTGGGGGTCTATCATCCATGGGATCACACAGAGTCGGACTCGACTGAAGCAACTGAGCATACATAATCACTTTACAATGTTGTGTTAGCTTCTGTAATACAAGGAAGTGTATATGTATACATATATCAGCTAAATGTATACATATATACTCTTCCTCTTGAGTCTCACTGCCCCAGTGCACCAATTTAGGTCATGACAGAGGACTGAACTGAGTTTCCTGTGGTTCCCACTAACTATCTATTTTACACATGATAGTATATAGATAGATAGATAGATAGATAGATTGATCGATTGACATATATGTCAATGTTATGCTCCCAATTTGCCCTATTCCCTATTCTGCCTTTCTCCCCACTGTGTCCAAAAGTCTGTTTTCTAAAGAGACATGGGTGACCTACAGACTTTCAAACAGAGTGAAAGTGAAATCAAAAAGAGAAAAATAAGTATCATATATTAATGCATTTATGTGGAAACTAGAAAAATGGTACCTGTGGCAGGACAAGAATTAAACATGTTCTTGAGAATAAGCAACATCCTATAGAACAAGACACCGTCACTGGTTTTCCTAGTAGCTTTTTACCCCTTATTCCTCAAAGATGTTACAAACTTTGTTCAAACTACTTCAGTTCAGTTCAATTGCTCAGTCGCGTCCAACTCTGTGATCCCACAGACTTCAGCACAACAGGCTTCCCTATCCATCACCAACTCCTGGACCTTGCTTAAACTCATGTCCGTGGAGTCACTGATGCCATCCAATAGTCACATTCCCTGTCATCCCCTTCTCCTTCTGCCTTTAATCTTTCCCAGCATCAGGGTCTTTTCAAATGAGTCAGTTCCTCGCATTAGGTGGCCAAAGTGTTGGTTTCAGCTCTAGCATCGGTCCTTCCAATGAATATTCAGGACTGATTTTCTTCAGAATGGACTGGTTGGATCTCCTTGCAGTCTAAGGGACTCTCAAGAGTCTTCTCCAACACCACAGTTCAAAAGCATCAATTCTTTGGTGCTCAGCTTTCTTTATAGTCCACCTCACAGCCATACATGACTACTGGAAAAACCACAGCTTTGACTAGACAGACCTTTGTTGGCAAAGTAATGTCTCTGATTTTTAATATGCTGTCAAAGTTGGTCATAACTTTTCTTCCAAGGAGTGAGTGTCTTTTAATTTCATGGCTGCAGTCACCATCTGCAGTTTCTTTTGGGGCCCAAGAAAATGAAGTCTTTCACTGTTTCCATTGTTTTCCCATCTATTTGCTATGAAGCGATGGGACCAGATGCCACGATCTTCAGTTTTTGAATATTGAGTTTTAAGCCAGCTTTTTCACTCTCCTCTTTCACCTTCATCAAGAGGCTCTTTAGTTCTTCTTCACTTTCTGCCATAAGGGTGGTGTCATCTACATATCTGAGGTTACTGATATGTCTTCTGACAATCTCATTTTGAGTTTGTGTTTTGTCCAGCCCAGCATTTCTCATGATGTACTCTGCATAAAAGTTAAATAAGCAGGGTGACAATAAACAGCCTTGATGTATTCCATTCCTGATTTGGAACCAGTGTGTTGTTCCATGTCCAGTTCTAACTGTTGCTTCTTGATCTACATACAGATTTCTCAGGAGGCAAGTAGGTGGTCTGATAGTCCCATCTCTTTAATAATTTTCCACAGTTTATTGTGATCCACACAGTCGAAAGCTTTAACGTAGTCAATGAAGCAGAAGTAGATGTCTTTCTGGAATTATCTTGCTTTTTCTGTGATCCAACGGATGTTGGGAATTTGATCTCTGGTTCCTCTGTGTTTTCTAAATCCAGCTTGAACACCTGGAAGTTCTCAGTTTATGTACTGTTGAAGCCTAGCTTGGAGAATTTTGAGCATTACTTTGCTAGCGTGTGAAGTGAAGTCACTGTCGTGTCCCACTCTTTGCAACCCATGGACCGTAGACCACCAGGGTCCTCTGTCCATGGGATTTCCCAAGCAAGAATACTGGAGTGGGTTGCCATTTCCTTCTCCAGTATAAGTTTAAACAAAGTTATAAATACTAATTTAGATCTGAGCACATGTTTAGAACCACTTGTATAAGGATATTAGAGCATCTACAATCTCAATGGATATAATTTATATACTAGAATTTCAAAGAAAAATCAAGGAAAGCTTTTCACTATGTTAAAGTGAAAACTTTTCACTATGTATACTCTTGTTACAAAATGAAAACTTTCCAAAGTTGGCCTCTGGGTGGTGAGATTCTAGGTTATGGCTCTTTTCTTTATAGTTCTCAGTATCTTCCATAACCTGAATGAATAAAAGAGTGATTACTTTTCAAGGTATCTTCTTCAGGTATAACCTTTGTGAAAATTAAAATATTGCATATATAACACTCAATTGCAATAGCATGTGAGATGAATGCAATTGTGTGGTAGTTTGAACATTCTTTGGCCTTGCTTTTCTTTGGGATTAGAATGAAAACTGATTTTTTTCCAGTCCCATGGCCACTGCTGAGTTTTCCAAATTTGTGGCATATTGAGTATAGCACTTTCACAGCATCATCTTTTATGGTTTGAAATAGCTCGTCTGGAATTCTATCACCTACACTAGCTTTGTTCGTTTTGATGCTTCCTTAGGCACATTTGACTTTGCACTCCAAAATGTCTGGCTCTAGGTGAATGATCACACCATCATGGTTATCTGGGTCATTAAGATCTTTTTTGTTTAGTTTACTCCTCTGTGTATTCTTGCCATCTCTTCTTGATATCTTCTGCTTCTGTTAGGTCCATACCATTTCTGTCCTTTATTAAGCCCATCTTTGCATGAAATATTCCCTTCGTATCTCTAATTTTCTTGAAGAGATATCTAGTCTTTCCCATTCTATTGATTTCCTCTATTTCTTTGCATTGTTCACTTAGGAAGGGTTTCCTATCTTAAGCTCAACTACTTACGCGTGCTTATTTCTTAAATTTGAGGATGACCTTCTGTGATCATGGACTGAATAGCTTATAGGACTGTGGTTGTATGGTTTTATTCAATAGACATATTTTAAGCAGTTAGCATTAGCAAAATATGTAAGTAGGAAATGTAATTCAAGGATATGACCTATGAAAAGAACATTCCTTGTTTTCAAGCAAAATAAAACAGAGTTGACATAGTACAGATTAATGATCAGAATCAGTTTTGTTTTACTGAAGGGACTTAGCAGCAGCAGCAGCAGCAGCGTCTATGTTGTGTCTGACTCTTCTGCAGACCCATGCACTGTAGCCCACCAGGCTCCTCTTTCCATGGGATTGCCCAGGCAAGAATACTGGAGTGGGTTGCCCTTTCCCTTTCCAGGGGATCTTGCTGACCCCGGGATTGAACCCACATCTCGTGCATTGGCAGGTCAATTCTTTATCACTGAGACACCAGGGAAACCCTGATGTGTTTCATATACAGAGAGAGAAAAGATTGATATCATAGACAGCACATAGCCATACACCTAAAATCCCAATTATGCATTCATTTATCTCTTCTCAATTGCACTTAAAAACTACTTTTTGAACACCTGATATAATTAAACCATAGTATGCATGTTGGTAATACAAAGACTAATAAACTTCAATTACTATAATAGAGATACAATATGTTTGAAATTACCTTAATATGGTATAGCCTGTGATAAGTGGAATTCAAAAAACAGATGTAAAAGCAATACATTTTGGGAACCTGTATGGGAGAGATTATTTCAATCTGGGAAGTTCAGGGATATTTCATGAAAAAAGTATGGTTTGAAAATATTCAGGTCAGTTCAATTCAGTCACTCAGTCATGTCCGACTCTTTGCGACTCCATGAATTGCAGCATGCCAGGCCTCCCTGTCCATCACCAACTCCCGGAGTTTACTCAAACTCATGTCCATCGAGTCGGTGATGCCATCCAGTCATCTCATCCTCTGTTGTCCCCTTCTCCTCCTGCCCCCAATCCCTCCCAGAAAATATTAGCTAATGCCTAAATATATTTTTAACAAATAAATATGTTTTTCCTACCTAATATAAGCCTAACCCAAATAGGATTACATAAAAAACCCAAAATATTAGCCATGTCCCTCAGGGGCTCAACAACGTATAGAGGAATAGAGAAGATTGATATATAATTAATAGGAATATGATGTGCTTACTAATAAAATTGAGAAGTGTGACAAGGTGCATTGAGACACCAAGACCATGACTGACTCCTGTGCTTCATGCCTAATTGAATGAAGAATGCAAAATTTTGGCAATTTAGAAGATGGTACTAAGAGGGAAAAGGGAGAATTTTTTTAAAATAGAGGAAAAGAACATGATTAGAATTGTTACAGGGAGTTGAGATTCAGAGAAAGGGGTATAGTAAGGATGATCAAACTAGTCAATCCTAAGAGAAATCAACCCTGATTATTCATTGAACAGGCTGATGCTGAAGCTCCACTACTTTGACCACCTGATGCAAAAAGCTGAGTCACTAGTAAAGACCCTAATGCTGGGAAAGACTGAGGGTGAAAGGAGAAGAGGAAATCAGAAGATGAGATGGCTGGATGGCATCCCCGACTCAATGGACATGAACTTGGGCAAACTTCAGGAAATGGTGATGGACAGGGAGGCCTGGCGTGCTCCAGTCCATGGGGTCACAAAGAGTCAGACACGACTGAGTGGTTGAACACCACCACCAAGAGATGACTTTGTTGTTAAAGTTTACTAACAAGTTAAGTATATTAAAATAAGAAATTTTAATACGTTAAATACAATGTAACTCCATTACCCTACCTTTCCAATGAAATCTCCATAAAAATTTAAATTGCTTTTCAAAATTATTAAAATTATTTTTGTTGTTTTTTTGTACTAGATCTTTATTTATTATTACCATTAAAAAAAAATTGGCCATGCTGTACCACATATGGGCTCTTAGATCTGCAACCAGGAATTGAAACTGTGCCCCTCGAAATGGCAGCACAGAGTCTTAACCACTGGACCACCATGAAAGTCCCTAGAAATTATTTTTGGATTTGAATTTTTTTCTAGGTGCTGTGAGATAGGCCTCAGCTCTGTATTGGGTGAAGGTTATAATCTTCGAGTATAGAGGTAACTATGTCCCAAAGAGATTTCAAATCACCACGTTCAAAAACAGACTGTACATTTGTTCCCCAAAGCTGATACTCTTGTAGTGTTCCCCATCCAAGTGAAGGGTGCCCATGCTGAACTGATTACTGAAACCAGAAGCTTGAGTATTACCTTGACATCTCTTCTCTCCTTACTCACTAAATCCAAATCAGTAAAGCTGCTTCCAGGCAGCTTAATAGGATATAAACCCTCTAACTCCATTCACCTCTACCCCACATCATGAAATCATGCCCCCATCAATGTACTCAAGTATTACTGCATTCGTCTCTTTCTTGCATCTTCCCCAACCTCATCCGCCCTTTCAGGCTGTTTCCCACATTGCAACCACAGTGAACTTACTGTTGCCCAAAATTGACCATGTCCAATTGGTAGCACCTGATGAGTAGGAGCAAACTGGTAAGACAAGGAAACCAGAGACTCTAGATAGAAAGTTGGGAACAAAAAGACCTTAAAGAGCACTGACCTCAGCTGCTTCATTTAACAAGAGAGGCCGAGGTCCAGCCAGCCCACAAACACAATGTGCCCAGCAGACCCACAGGCATGGAACAAAGGGACTTCATTCCGTAACCTGCTTTCCTGGCCATGCTCCACAAGTCTTGATGTCTACCACTATGTGGTCATTCTTTTTATTGGCTCTTGAAAAATAATTGCTTGCCCATTTTTTTATTTTCCAAATTAATAAAGCACAGGTTTCCCTGGTGGCTCAGACGGTGAAGAATCTGCCTGCAGTGCAGGAGATCCAGGTTTGCTCCTTGGGTCAAGAAAATCTCCTTGAGAAAGGAATGGCAACCCACTCCAATATTCTTTCCGGGAGAATTCCATGGACAGAGGAGCCTGGTGGGCTACATACAGTCCATGGGGTTGCAAAGATTTGGACATGACTAACATGACTAACAGTTTCACTTTTCATGTAGCTTGAGAAAAGCAAGAGGCACAAACATGATTCAAATATTAAGTTCAGTAAAGAAACAGGTAGTTGGCACCCATGGAGGAGAACCATCCAATGCATTCTGAAAATAACGTTAGTACAAAGCAGTCTCCTAAATTGATGGACTTCAACCATAGTATAAGAGGCCTATATAATATAAAAGAATACTTAAACTTAATACTTAATTTCATACAGATTCCTCCTGTCTTAGAGAATGGGCTGCTAGACGCTAAGGTTGTTATTTTTATTTGCCACCTTCTGGATATATTATTAGAGCAAGTATAGGCATTGAGGGGCTTCCTTTGTGGCTCAGACAGTAAAGAATCTGCCTGCAAGGCAGGAGACCTGAGTTCAGTCCCTGAGTCAGGAAGATTCTCTGGAGGAAGGCATGGCAACCCACTCCAATATTCTTGCCTTTAGAATTTCATGGACAGAGATCCTGGCAGGTGATAGTTCATGGGGTCGCAAATAGTCAGACATGATGAATGACTAACACACACAGACACACACAGACACACACACCCACACACAGCCACTGAGACAGTAAAGACCATGGATTCCTGAATTCACTCGTACCACACATTAAAGTGATCCATGTAATTCTCAGGGAAGGTGGACTACAAAGTACATGCTCAGTCAATAGCTAGAGCCTGAAATAGCCTTTTAGTCACCTTATGATAAAAAAAAGAAAAAATTATATATCACATTTCATGATGTCAGATGGGGAAGAAATGGTGGAAGAGAATTCTCCCCTTAACAAGGAAATCCAGCAAAAGAGTCAAGGTGTAGACAGAAAGGCAATTCCCAGAAGGCAAAATGAGATTTTTGTAAACTTTGTTTTCAAAAATCCTCTCTCAGAGGACTTGAGTCAATGTCTTATTTTATCCACATTGGTTTTCACTTCTGTAACTATTATTAGAGTTGTTGAGTTTTGCTTGTATGTGTTGTGTATCCTGTGGTTCCCACGTTTTGTCAAAAACAGTCACCTGAAATATTTCTGTGGTTGAGATGTGCAGTGAATTTAGCTGGCTGTTTGAAAACTCCCCTGATTCTGTTAGCTGTTTGCTCTGTCTTCCTGCTGGTTCTCATCATTCCTCTCTAATTTTGAATGTAGTTAAGGGAAAGAAAGGCAAAATAAAAGTCTATTTTGAAGCAAATGACACCACCCATGACTAACTATATACAGTATTTGTGACTTTGGACAGTTTTATTATTGCACTCTCCAGGGCCCACAGCTTGCTGCTACTAAATAAGAAATCTCCATTGTGTATTTTTATGGCCTAAATTCACACATTGTTATATATAATATTTGTCTTTTACGGAATACTTGGATCTTTCTGCCTCTCTCTCACTCCTTCTTTTCTCTAGATGCAGAAAAATGGGGAATAATGGTAATAGAACAACAGCCATTTTATTTTTAGGGATGCACGCTATATCTTCTTAAAACCAACCACAACCATTTATATAAGTAGAATAAATATGACTTGAAAATCAAACATGAAGGAGACAGGCAGGAACATCTGAATTTATAGGGTCATATATGGTTTCAGGAGGCTTCCTTGGTAGCTACACTGGTAAAGAATCTGCCTGCAATGCAGAAGACCCCACTTTAATTCCTGGGTGGGGAAGATCCCCTAGAGAAGGGATAGGCTACCCACTCCAGTAATCTTGGGTTTCCCTGGTGGTTCAGACAATGAAGAATCTGCCTGAAATGCAGGAGACCTGGGTTTCATCCATGAGTTGAGAAGATTCCCTGGAGGAGGGCATGGGAACCCACTCCAGCATTCTTGCCTGGAGAATCTCATGGACAGAGGAGCCTGGCGGGCTACAGTCCATGGGGTCACAAAGAGTCAGACAAGACTGAGCGACTGAACACAGCATATGGTTTCAGGAGTGAGAAAGAGAGAGAACAGGGAAACCAAGGCTGTATTGCCGTGAACAAATACAAAGGATAACTTGTTAGTTTTGATTCTGCCTTAAAATAATGCATGAAGCTGATTTAACAATGTAGCTTATGATCTTAAAATGCTGGGTTCATATTTGAATCATCATGCATCTCCTCAGTTCCCCAGAAGAGTGATCATGTCTTGTTATGAATAGAACAAGCACTGGTAAATTAACAGATTAATAAATAAAACTGTACATTTAGAAGTGGTGCAATGCAGCCAGTGAAGTCATGCATAGGAAGACTAAAGCTGCTTTGTGATGTAGAACAAAAACACTGAAGCTGCTTAGTCATTTGGTTTCCTCTGGTACCCACTAGCAAGAACATAATCCCTTTGAAAATTTGTTTTAACGATGGCCGATGGTTGTGTTGGTACAGCAGAGATTTATATCATTTGTGTAGGGCTGGGCAGAGTGGTAAGCCATATGTATCTGGTTCTACACTGCATATCAACTGTTTGGTTTTTACCACTGAAGTGTTGATGTCAGGTTCTGAAGAGGCCTGACAGGAGCAGGCAGGAGCGGAGATGGTAGAAGCATCATCAAGGTGACTCCAAAAGAGAAAAGGCCACTGTGAGCTCGTTCCCCAACTTCCTGGGTAGATTTCCATCTCACCGCTGTCTAGGGCACAGCGACACGTCATGGAGGATTTTCTGTAAGCCGTATTTTTGACATTCTGCACTTGTTCATGGTGTGCACCAGACAGGAACATATGGTTCCAAATGTCTGTGGCAGTTGTGTAGAGGACACAATAGAAAGAGTTGTTTTATGTTGGAAATAAAATTAAAAAGGAGAAATCTGGAGAGCAATGAAGTGGCCACTGAAGAGCCAAGACCTTCAATACTTCAAGTTGCCTATTATGGCTGTCAGAGGGAAAGAAATGTAGAGAGAGTCAAAACATTGATATTGTCTACCGCTGTGATTAAAAATGCTCTCATTGCTTATTGTAGAACTATTCAATGACAAAAATCAGTATTACTCTAGGAATGTTGGTTGCTTGTCTAAGTAATTTTATAGAAAACAGGTATTTTGTAATAAGACTTTACAGAGGAGTTTCTCTTTGAGGAGTTTAAAAGATAAATAAAATCAATTGATACACTGGCATGGTTTCCAGTGTGAATTTTTCAGGTCAATAATCTGTACTGTGGTGGGAAGAAATTTGTTTATCTTGGGATAAATATCTATCTAACTGAGCTTTTATCTGTTCTTTCCTTATTATGTCATGAGCTTTTAGAGATCATGTCATGTGCCCCAAATATCTGAGCTGCACAGAGTAAGGCCTTTCTGTCCTTACTCATTTAGGAGCTAGTGGCTTTTTGTGACTGTGATCCCCCTGCTCTCACCTTGCTATTGTGCTACAGATGATTCAAAAGCAATTAGCCTGAGACTTGGAAATGCTTTTAAAATTGGCTGGCCATGGACAAACTCAGGACATTTTAATCAAGTGATGTCTTACAGCACGTCTGCTTCCTAAATGAGGAGCTATGCCATCTTCTTGAAGCAGGAAATCGCTTGCCATAAAGAAAAGGGCTATCAAATGTGTTTCTTGTACATTTCTGTGACCAACACAGTAAGGATAAGATTAACCATCCAAGCTTGAAAAGTAATAAATACCAAATAAGTATGAGCTAGCTAAAAAATAGCAGGGTGCATGGATACATGTTAGTCGCTCAGTTGTGTCCACTCTTTGTGAGCCCGTGAACTGAAATCCACCAGACTTCTCCTTGTCCATGGAACTCTCCAGGTCAGAATACTGGAGTGGGTAGCCTTTCCCTTCTCCAGGGGATGTTCCTGACCCAGGGATTGAACCCAGGTGACCTACATTGCGGGCAGATTCTTTACCATCTGAGCCACCAGGGAAACCTGGGCTAGCTAAAAACTAGCAAGGTAGGTAAATTATATTAAAGATACAGAGAAATAACTAGGGAAATAAACTTCCAGGTCCCCTCAGAAGCAGGCAGAGGTGAGAATTCAATTATTATAAGTGAATTTGGGAGTTCATTCGAAGAGGGACCAGTAAGAGTGAAGGTAGGAGGCAGGAAAAGAGAAGAAAGCTGATAAAAGATGCATTACCCAGTAAGTGATTTCCACAGGCAACTGGAACAGAATTCCTTTGGGAAACTCTGGGAGAAAGAAAAGAACACAGTTCAGGGTTCTGCCAGGTAAGGAGCAGATTCCGAGATACTGGATCTAGACTTAACCTCCCACCTCCCACAGTGAAAAAGAAGAAGCAAGAGGAAGTGAATGTGAAGGAGGAGGAGAAGAGAAGGTACAGGGCAGGAGCAGAGACACAGAGGTAGGGAAAAGACATTGGACACAGGTTCTGGGGGTGGGAGACGGGGTGGGATGGACTGGAGATGGGCGTTGAAGTACGTGCACTGTCGTACGTGAAACAGACGGCAAGTGGGAACTCTCTGTACAGACCAGGGAGCCCAGCTCGGGGCTCTGCGATGACCTAGACGGATGGGACGGGGTGAGGGGCGGGAGGGAAGCTCAAGAGGGAGGGACTATGTGTATCCATTCAGCTGATCCACTTCACGGTACCTCAGGAGCTAACAGAACCCTGTAAAGACACTGTGTGTGTGTTAGTTGCTCAGTCGTGTCCGACTCTTTGTGACCTCACGAATCGCAGCACTCCAGGCCTCCCTGTCCATCACCAACTCCTGGAGTCCACCCAAACCCATGTCCATCCAGTCGGTGATGCCATCTAACCATCTCATCCTCTGTCGTCCCCTTCTCCTCCTGCTGTCAATCTTTCAGAGCATCAGGGTCTTTTCCAATGAGTCAGCTCTTTGCATGAGGTGGCCAAAGTATTGGAGTTTTAGCCTCAGCATCAGTGAACACCCAGGACTGATCTACTTTAGGATGGACTGGTTGGATCTCCTTGCAGTTCAAGGACTCTCAAGAGTCTTCTCCAACACCACAGTTCAAAAGCATCAATTCTTCTGCACTCAGCTTTCTTCACAGTCCAACTCTCACATCCATACATGACCACTGGAAAAACCATAACCTTGACTAGATGGACCTTTGTTGACAAAGTAATGTCTTGCTTTTTAATATGTTGTCTAGGTTGGTCATAACTTTCCTACCAAGGAGTAAGCATCTTTTAACTTCATGGCTGCAGTCATCATCTGCAGTGATTTTGGAGTCCCCCAAAAATAAAGTTAGCCACTGTTTCTACTGTTTCCCCATCTATTTCCCATGAGGTGATGGGACCAGATGCCATGATCTTAGTTTTCTGAATGTTGAGCTTTAAGCCAACTTGTTCACTCTCCTCTTTCGCTTTCAACAAGAGGCTCCTTAGTTCCTCTTCACTTTCTGCCATAAGAGTGGTGTCATCTGCATATCTGAGGTTATTGATATTTCTCCCTGCGATGTTGATTCCAGCTTGTGCTTCCTCCAGCCCAGTGTTCCTCATGACGTACTCTGCATGTAAGTTAAGTAGGCAGGGTGATAATGTTCAGGAGAGAACATGTAGTTCACAGACAGGTAAGACCTTGACTCTTAAGGAACAGCACCAGGAGAGTCTTATGGGAATGTAATCAGCCCAGAAGAAAACTGCTTTCTTTTTTAAATTTCCTTCAAATTTATTTATTAAAGAGAAATAAACATTACATACATAGTTGAATTCCCATTCTGTCTGCCCCAAAGGCAACCAACGTTGTGATATTTCTTTGTCATGAGTTTACATTACCTACATACTATCCTTTTGTTGAGTGTTGGATTTTGATTCTGTTTTGTTTGTTTATGAAAGTATAGTTGCTGTACACCATTACACAAGTTATAGGTGTACAGTAGAGTGATTCACAATTTTTAAAGGTTATACTCCATCAATAGTTATTATAAAATATTGCTTATATTCTGCATGTTGTAGAATATATCCTAGTTGCTTATTTTATACCTAATAGTTTGTACCTCTTACCCCACAATCTTTATATAGCCCCTCCTCCATTCTGCCTCCCTATGGTAATCACTAGTTTTTTCTCTATAGCTGTGAGTTTGCTTCATTTTTGTTATATTGACTGCTTTGTTGTAGCAAACTCTTAAACGTACTTTTGAAAATACTGACATCAGAGGCGTCCCCATGTCACTGCCATGTGCATGCATGCGTGTGTGTGCGTGTGTGTGTGTTTAGTTAGTCGTGTTCCACTCTTGGCAACCCTTTGGACTGTAGCCTTTCAGGATCCTCTGTCCTTGGGATTCTCCAGGCAAGAATACTGGAGCAGTTTGCCATTTCCTCCTCCAGGGGATTTTCCCAACTCAGGGATCGAATCTGCATCTCCTGTGTCTCATGCACTGCAGGGAGATTCTTTACCTGCTGATCCACTGCAAAGCTAAGAGTTCACACATCCTGTCTAATTTTACTCCATACTTGCAATCAGCCTTCCAGACCTTTCACCTTAAACATGAATAGACAACAGAAGGTTGTAGGATATTTGAGAAAGTTCCCACTATGAAAGTTGGAGACCAAAGAACACACAAGAAAGGCATCTTGAAACTAACAGAAAGTATTTAGGGGAGAAAAATCCCTCCAAAATATCCTCAAAGGCTTAAAAACAGACATTACAGCTATGAAACAAAAACAAAATATTTAACAATGAGAGGGAAAAAATAACTCATAAAATAAAAACATAATGGCATAAAGGAAAAAAGATCATCAAAGGATTAAGACATAAAGTTGAGAAAATGCCCCAAAGGGTTACACAAGTTGACAAAGAGAGGTTCTCATTCAACAGGTACACTATCTGAATAAACCAAACTAGAGAAAGAGAAATTTTTGAGACATTTTTGCTTAGGAAATTACTCTAATATGTGTTGAGAGAAACGAAGAGGGAAGAATGAGCTAGATGGAGATACAAAGACAGGGAGACATAGAGAAAGAAATAAGGAGGAGGAAGAGGAGCAAAAGAAATAGGATTCAAAGCTAAAGCAAAACCAAAAGCATTGAACACTAAATATACAGAAATTCTAATATGTGTTGAGAGAAACGAAGAGGGAAGAATGAGCTAGATGGAGATACAAAGACAGGGAGACATAGAGAAAGAAATAAGGAGGAGGAAGAGGAGCAAAAGAGATAGGATTCAAAGCTAAAGCAAAACCAAAAGCATTGAACACTAAATATACAGAAAAGGAAGAGAATCCCCAGGTGACAGTAAAGGTAGTATTCCAGGAGAGAAACTGGCCTTCTTGTAGACAGCCACCTGTCCTGAATAAAGCAGCATTAATTCTAGAGAAAGATGAGTCAAGGCTTATCACTAGAATCACTTATGATGCTCTTTTTTTTAAACATGAAAAAGCTTCTTGAGTGCTTGTTCTAGCGAAACAAGAGGGAAAACCAAGGACCACATGTAAGGAGTAACAATTTGGGCCTTGCCTAAGAAGAGATCGGGCTTCCCAGGTGGCTCAGTGGTAAAGAGCCTGCCTGCCAAGGCAGGAGACGCAGGAGAAGAGGGTTCAATCCTTGGGTCGGGAAGATCCCTTGGAGGAGGAAATGGCAACCCACTCCAGTATCCTTGCCTAGAGTATCCCATGTACAGAGGAGCCTGGCGGGCTATAGTTCGTGGAGCTGCAAAGAATTGGACACAACTAAGCATGTGCACATGCACACACATGCACACACACACACACACACACACACACACACCAAAAAAGAGATCTGATCTTTACACTGGGTTTTGGGGAGGTAATCTATGTCATATCTGATAGAAATGTCTTTGCTTTTAGGGCAGGGACTAGCCACACTGGATAGTCTTAAGTTAGAAGCTAACCACAGCAGAAAGACCAACCATATGATTGGGACAGGGGTGAGATTTGAGTCACAAGTGCCACTTGCTCTGGAGAGTGAGTTAAATCATGTGGAAATCAAGTGATCAATCAAGACTATGGAATGGAGCCCCAGTAGCAGCTGTGGATATTTGAGCTGAGGTGATCTTTCTTGGCTGGCAATATTTCATGCATGTTTTCCCAAGTCAATGCCAAGAGGGTATCATGTCCTAACTCCATAAGGAGAGACTAGCAGAAGGAGAGACTAGCAGAAGCTCTGCATTTCAAACCCTGTCAGACTCTCTTCTTTGGCTGATTTTCATCGTTATCCTTCCCTTATAGTAAACCATAACCATGAGTTTGACAGCTTTTAGTGATAACAAGTGGGGCTGCCCTGGTGGTCCACTGATAAGAATCTGCCTGCCAATGCAGGAGACACAGAAGACCCGGATTTGATCCCTGGGCTGAGAAGATCCCCTGGAGGAGAAAAAGGCAACCCACTCCAGTATTCTTGCCTGGGAGAAACCCCTGGACAGAGGAACCTAGCTGGCTACAGTCCATGGGATCACAAAGTCAGACACGACTTAGCACACACACAGGCATGCAGCACTGTGCATCAGGGTCAAGTGTAAACCCTGAATAGTGACTGCACTTGAAAGTTCAGTTTATTAAGAGGAGAAAGGGAGCCAGTAGAATGAAGGTGTTAGAGAGTGAAAATCTCATATACCATGACAGCATGATGGATAATACCACCAACTCATGAAGCCAACAAGAACTATTTATGTATATTACGTAGAAGCAACTGAACAACAACAAATGTAGAGACAGGGGATGTGTCAATGCTGGGCACAGTATCTGAAAGAGTTCAGAAGAAGCACTGGGGGAACAAGGTGAAATGATGGTGTTACGTTATATTTTTATTTAGTACTAACTTCTGTATTATATGCATGTATTTATATATGCATGTATTTAATTATATGCATGTATTTCTTTGATAAATAAACACAATAGTTTAAAAAACACAGGATGCTTCAAGAAGGGATTGTGAGGCAAGAAATTAAACCAAGATGTAATAATTAGAAACCTGGATTAATTTGCAAAATTTGAATATGAAGAAGCTTAGTATTTATTGTTATCAAGAGGTTGACTTTGGAAATCTATAAGGCAAGGTGGGCTGAATAAAAATTAGAAGATTGTAATGGCTGTGAGCTTCAGTTTTTGGCTTTTTAATGGCAATTACTAGCTTTTTAACACAGGTTCTTTAAGGTTTCTGCTCACTTATTTAATCATTCCCAAACTGAAGTAACTTGAGCTTATACAATTACTAAAAATAATGATTATTAAAATATGTACCAAAGTAAACTTTGAATACATTAGGTATGTATACATGTATGCTAAATCACTTCAGTTGTGTCCAACTCTGTGATCCTGTGGACTGTAACCCACCAGGCTCCTCTGTCCATGGGATTCTCCAGGTAAGAATACTGGAGTGGGTTGTTATATCCTCCTCCAGGGGATCTTCCAGACCCAGGGATCAAACCTACATCTCCTGCATTGGCAGGTGGGTTTTTTGCCACTAGCACCACCTGGGAATCCCATAGGTATGTGTGCAAGATATGCCATTTCACTACTCCCTTTCAAACCCAATAAGCCTACAAATATATTATTTAGTAAATAAACAGCAATTGATTATTAATAATAACTCAGTAAACTGAGCTGCAGCTATTTATCAGGAGTTGGGCAAGGCTTTGAATGCATCCGGAGATTCAACCCCAAGTGAAAAGACCCTGCTTTCCTGCTGCTTGTGATCTAAAAGGAGAAAGAAATACATAGCAAATGAACAAATAGCTAAAGTTTTTAATGATTTCTGAGAAAGAAAAGTGCAGGACACAGTGGAAGGGTAAAACTGGGTGGACATATTTTTCATTGTGGATCCAAAGAAAGCCTTTCTGAGTAATGAGATAGGAGGCAAGAATAATGCTTCATTAGGAAAAGTGTGAGGAAGGGAACATTCAAGATGCTAAAGGCAGCTTGGAAAAATGTCCTGACACACAGCATTGGCCACGATTGAGGGCCAGAAGGGGACTGGTTTGACAGGATCCAATTGAGAAGAGATTTCCATGCCATGCGGCTGAATGAGGAGGAACATGAGAAGCAAATGCGAGGTGAAGATGTTGACCTTCTTGTGACCTGGGTCGTGAAGACTCTGCCTTATGAATCACATAGATGGGTGAGCGAGTGACTACAGGTTGGAAAGATGGGGCCTGGCTCACCTTTAGAATCAGCTCTCAGACGTTCAGGAAGTCTGGTAAGGACGTTGGAGGATCTGGGCATCTGAGACAGGGATGAGGCTCCTCTGGTAGTTCCTTCTCTCCAGCTGACATCAGCCACTCAAGCTCTACCAGATTTACATAGTAGGGAGCTTCCCACAACAGAACCTTCCTCTGCCTGGAATCTTATTCTTCGTCCCCCTTCAGTAACTCCCAACTACTCTTTGAGCTGTGCTGAGTCACTCAGGCATGTCTGACTCTTTCTGACCCCATGGACTATAGCCTTCCAGGCTTCTCTGCACATGGAGACTCTCCAGGCAGGAATATTGGAGTGGGTTGCTGTGTCCTCCTCCAGGGGATCTTCCCGACCCAGCAATTGAACCCAGGTCTCCCACACTGCAGGTGGTTTCTTTACCATCTGAGCCATCAGAGAAGCTCAAGAATACTGGAGTGGGAAGCCTATCCCTTCTCCAGGGGATCTTCCTGACCCAGGAATCGAACCAGTGTCTCCTGCATTGCAGGCGGATTCTTTACCAGCTGAGCTACCCAGGAAGCCCCAACTACCCTTTCAGTCAAGCCATAAAGGCTACTTCTTCAGAGTACTCTTTCCTAAGCTCCTATCCCAAAGTGAGTTCCACTTTTCAAATCTATCACATCCTTCTGCTTTCCTTCATGGAGCCTGCATTCTGCCTCTGCGCCTCAATGTGCTCTTCTGCAAAATGGGTGTAGTAATATTAGTGACCACCTCAGAGGGTCATGGCAACCCAATATAAACCGCAAAAGATAGTGCCTGACCTGTGGCAGAGGCTCTGTAATGTTAGCTATCATTTGGCAGAAGCCAGGAACAGAAGGATATATATTATCATTATATTAAGTCTCAAAGCAGGCAAAACTAATATCTGCTGTTGAAAGTGAAAATACTGGCACTGTTTGGAGGGTGCAGCCGAGGAAAAACACAGAGATTCTGATGGCATTATGTCTCTTGTCTGCGTGGTTGGTTGCATGACAGTGGTCACTTTGTAATAATTCATCTTTGTGTTCTAACTTAGCATTCGTTTTGCACTTTAAAAAGCCAGTTTATTATCATTGACATACTTTGAAATTCTGTATTTAATTGTAGAACTATTTCCTTGACTCTAGGCTCCATGAAAGCAAGAACAAACTCTATGCACTCTGTCTCTAATACTTAGTATAATCTCCAAAACAAAAGATAAGAAAACATAAGTCTGATTTTGTCATTCTCCTATTCAGAATATTTGGTGACTCCCTATATCATCCAGATTAGAAGTCAGAGTCTTTCCAGCAGACCACATTTCCTTAGCTGTCTCTCTGAGTCATTCTTGCTGCTTCTGTATCACTCAGGATGCTCCAGGCACACTGGAATGAGCCAGTGTTTGCATAATATCATGCATGTACTAAATGCCATGGAATGATTCCTGTAAGGTGGCAAATCTTATGTTTTGTGATTTCACCTCAAATTTTAAAAACCATAAGAGCTCTAGAACCAGACCAAGTTCAAATTCTGACTCTGTCAGTTACTTGTGTGATTTCTGACATGTTGCTTCTCCTCTCTGTGCAAAAGTAGGGAAAGCCACTAGACCATTCAGGTATGACCCAAAGCAAATCCTTTATGATTATGCAGTGGAAGTGAGAAACAGATTCAAGGGATTATATCTCATAGACAGAGTGCCTGAAGAACTATGGATGGAGGTTTGTGACATTGTACAGGAGGCAGTGGTCAAGACCATCCCCAAGAAAATAAATGCAAAAAGGCAAAATGGTTGTCTCAGGAGACCTTACAAATAGCTGTGAAAAAAAGAGAAGCAAAAGGCAAAGGAGAAAAGAAAAGATATACCCATTTGAATGCAGAGTTCCAAAGAATAGCAAGGAGAGACAAGAAAGCCTTCCTCAGTGATCAATGCAAAGAAATAGAGGAAAAAAATAGAATGGGAAAGAATAGAGATCTGTTCAAGAAAATTAGAGATACCAAGGGAACATTCCATGCAAAGATGGGCACAATAAAGGACAGAAATGGTATGGACCTAACAGAAGCAGAAGATATTACGGAGAGGTGGCAAGAATACACAGGAGAACTGTACAAGAAAGACCTTCATGACCCAGATAATCACAATGGTGTGATCACTCACCTAGAGCCAGACATCATAGAATGTGAAGTCAAGTGGGCCTTAGGAAGCATCACTACGAACAAAGCTAGTGGAGGTGATGGAATTCCAGCTGAGCTATTGCAAATCCTAAAAGATGATGCTGTGAAAGTGCTGCACTCAATATACCAGCAAATTTAGAAAACTCAGCAGTGGCCCCAGGACTGGAAAAGTCCGTTTTCATTCCAATCCCAAAGAAAGGCAATCCGAAAGAATGCTCAAACTACCGCACAATTGCACTCATCTCACATGCTAGTAAAGTAACGCTCAAAATTCTCCAAGTCAGGCTTCAACAGTATGTGAATGGTGAACTTCCAGATGTTCAATCTAGATTTAGAAAAGGGAGAGGAACCAGAGATCAAATTGCCAACATCTGCTGGATCATTGAAAAAGCAAGAGAGTTCCAGAAAAATATCTATTTCTGCTTTATTGACTATACCAAAGCCTTTGACTGTGTGGTTCTCAATAAACTGTGGAAAATTCTGAAAGAGATGAGAATACCAGACCACCCGATCTGCCTCTTGAGAAATCTGTATGCAGGTCAGGAAACAACAGTTAGAACTGGACATGGAACAACAGACTGGTTCCAAATCGGGAAAGGAATATGTCAAGGGTGTATATTCTCACCCTGCTTATTTAACTTATATGTGGAGTACATCATGAGAAATGCTTGGCTGAAAGAAGCACAAGCTGGAATCAAGATTGCTGGGAGAAATATCAATAACCTCAGATATGCAGATGACACCACCCTTATGGCAGAAAGTGAAGAAGAACTAAAGAGCCTCTTGATGAAAGTGAAAGAGGAGAGTGAAAAAGTTGGCTTAAAGCTCAACATTCAGAAAACTAAGATCATGGCATCTGGTCCCATCACTTCATGGCAAGTAGATGGGGAAACAATGCAAACAGTGACAGGCTTTATTTTTGGGGGCTCCAAAATCACTGCAGATGGTGACCACAGCCATGAAATTAAAAGATGTTTGTTCTTTGGAAGAAAAGCTATGACTAACCTAGACAGCATATTAAAAAGAAGAGACATCACTTTGTCAACAAAGGTCCATCTAGTCAAAGCTATTGTTTTTCTAATAGTCATGTATGGGTGTGAGAGTTGAACTATAAAGCATGCTGAGCACTGAAGAACTGATGCTTTTGAACTATGGTGTTGGAGAAGACTCTTGAGAGTCCCTTGGACAGCAAGGAGATCAAACCAGTCCATCCTAAAGGAAATCCGTCCTGAATATTCATTGGAAGGACTGATGTTGAAGCTGAAACTCCAAAACTTTGGCCACTTGATGGCAAAGAACTGATTCATTTGAAAAGACCCTGATGCTGGGAAATATTGAAGGCGGGAGGAGAAGGGGACGACAGAGGATGAAATGGTTGGATGGCATCACTGACTCGATGGACGTGAGTTTGAGAAAACTCCGGGAGTTGGTGATGGACAGGGAAGCCTGGCGTGCTGCAGTACATCGGGTCACAAAGAGTTGGAAATGACTGAGCAACTGAACTGAACTGAACTAAGAGTCCTTACCTCTCAGGGTGGCTCTCAGTATTGAGTCCATTCAGACATGAACACTAAGAAAGGTGCTTGGAATATATAATAAAACACAAAATAAACTCAGTATTTTAAGGAAAAGCTTAACCAGAAGCACAGAGGTTGGTTGTGGGTCCCTCCTCTTTACAAACGGCTTTTGGAGTTGGAAGGAGAAGTGGAGAACCTTAGTCCCCGTTGGCTTTGAGACATCAGTCCGCTCACTTGCTGTCACGTTGGGTCTTAGGAGAGGGTGGGGCTTGACTGGGAACAGGGAACCATGGTGAGTGCTCAGACCAGGGTGAGGACCCAGGTCTCCTGACATCCCGACTGCCTGATCGGCTCTTTTCTTCTTTACGCCCCTTACTTATGTGTGGATATAGCTACATACCAGCTGGATTCAGACGTTGCACATGATGGAATTCTTTTTTACACACCCAGGTTGTAACACTAGCATATAAAGATATGAATAAATAAAGACATTTTTTTTCTTTTGAAGATTTTACTACAATTGCTTTCTGCAGTGCTTTAGCAAATGGACCAGTGTTAGCATAAAAATTACAGTAAAAATGTTAAGGCATGTGGGATGGTAGCCATGGTGCTGGAAAATGAAAAATGTGAGGAGAAATCCCTACTCTCTATAGCATTTTGCTGACATTTGACATCTAAGATTATGCCGCAGATTTTCTAGACACAATTGACTGCTAATATTGTATTAATAATGTTCTGAGTATGACATTTAAATATAAACTGATCTATGTAGGAGCTTTGAAGGAAATCAAAAGAGAAATCTGGTGTATAATAGTCCTGCAAATATACACTTACCAATTGTAGGTTGTGAGGGTTATGACTTCATTCATTCATTCATTTATCAAGTTTCCACTAATTGCTAGCAAAGCGCTAAATGCGGAGGTTTCAGTCTGCCATTACTGAGTCTCTAACAAAGTAAACAGATATTTATAGAATTGATAATGACCATGAGGAAACAGAACAGGGCATTGTGAAAGAAATCAATGGGAGAAGCAAATTTAGATCAGACAACAGAATGGACAGAGAGAGGCAATGGGGAGAGGAACAATTAAGAACTTACTGTAATAGACCAGATGGAAGACCACGATGATTTGGGTGAGTGTAGCGGTTCTCAGCTGGGGTGATGCGTGTTTCAGAGGACATTTCGGTGATGTCTACAGACATGGTCTGGTTGTTACAGCCTGGGAGGAGCGCAGTACTGACATCTAGTGGATAGAGTCCAGGGCAGTTGCTAAGCGTCTTGTAGGACACAGGACAGCCTCCTCAATAAATAATCTTCTGGCCCCAAATGTCAAAAGCTTTGAAGCTAAGAAACTCCAGGCTGGATGATAGCATTGGAACTGCAGAAAAACAAATTAAATAAATGTTTGAGGCACAAAACCAATAGCATATGAAAATATACTGCATGTAAGGGGAAAGTAAGGATGGTGTCCTGAGTTTTTAGTTTTAATACCTGGCTTGAAGGTGGTACACATATTGAAATGAGAAACTTTGAAAGGGGGCTAGGGAGGGAACAATAATTTGACACAGAATCAAGAGACTGACATGTGTAGTCAGTGGGAAGTAGTAATAGAATTGGCTATGAGAATCTGGAGGCAAGATCTGAGCAAAAGATGAAATTTGAGATCCTTGCTTAAAGATATTTAATGTCTTAGAAACATATGACATCACCAAGGGGAAAAATCAGACATAAAGAAGTAGTCAAGGAGTAAGAATTTTGATTCCAAATCAGCTACACATTCTTAAGGAAGCTCTAAAAGCCACCTGATTTTTTTGTTGTTGTTTGTTTGTTTTTTTTTTATTTTGTTTTGCTTTCCATGTCCTGGGTAACATTATAAGTACACTCAAGCCTACTCAAAACTTTGAAAACACATTTACAACATTTGAGTGCCTTAGTTTATTCTAAACTAGTTTTCCTATGTCTCATTATGTTATTAAAATCAAGTAATCTTGAATGAATTGCTATCTAAGTAATGTCACCAGATCTCACAAGGCTGCACATCGCTTCCTTATTAACCTCAGAGTATCAATTTAAGCTTAAGATTTGGGAAACTGGGGAAGGACTGAATGCATTCAATTGGACACTTTTATTCTTACGGGGGCACTATGAAAATGTGAATCAAGAGTGAGTAACATAGTCATTTTAGGCAAAAATAACTAGACGCATATATATACAAAATACACTGCTTCTAAAAAGCACAGAACAAATTAACAGCAGCTGCTGATCACTCATGAGTAACTTAACACCATGAGCCTGTGTACATGAGCAGTGGAGGAAAGCATTTTAACAAGGAAATAAATTTCAATTTTAAGCTTTACAGGTTTTATAGATAATACAGAAAAGCAACTTAAGTGTGCATGTATTCTTTAAGAAGCCTACTTTGGGAAATGCAATATTTCTAATATCTCTACCAACAAAAAAGAACTTAGAGACAAAAGATAATACAGGTAAAAGTGATAAAATGTCCTTAAATAGCACTGGGCCAAATTACTATTAATAGACTATTGCATGCACAGTTTCTCAGCCGTGCCCAACTCTTTGCAATCCCACGGACTGTAACTCACCAGCATCCTCTGTTCATGGAATTTTCCAGGCAAAAATACTAGAGTGGGTTGCCATTTCCTCCTCCAGGAGGTCTTCTTGACCCAGGGATCGAAACTGTGTCTCTTGAGTGTTCTGCATTAGCAGGTAGATTCTTTACCACTGAACCACTAGGGAAGCTCTAATATGTATACTATTAATGGGGTCATTTCCTAACAGGCAAAATGTCTTAGTCTCTGCCATCTGAGGCATAGTTAAACTAGGAATGATGTGCAGATTAATTTAACCAAAAAAGCAAATTACCACAATTGAACTAATATATATTGAGTAATAAAATCCTTGGAAAACACTTTGCATACAGTAGTTCATATAATCCTCCAATCTCCATACTGTGTTATCATTCTCAATTTACAGATGAAGGTAACAAATCCTAGAGAGTGTATCAGTCAGTATAGAAGAGGTTTTGCTGTAGTAACAAACAGATCTCAAAAGTATCACGGACTATAACACAAATTTTGTTTTCGCTGATTTGTTACCAATTTGCTGATAATCTGACAACTATTCAAGGAAATCCTTCCCAGAAGGTGACTCAGGGATACAGGCTGCTTCCATCTTGACCTCTAGAACTTGTGGTTTTCAGAATTACTGTGGCAGAAGACAGTCCCCAAGGGATGGGGGAGAGGCTTTCACTGCTTTTCTTCTTACCCAGAAATGCCACATACTACTTCTACTTCCATTTTGTTGGCTAAGTATAGATTATTACACCTCACTGAAAAAGAAGAGGTTTTAACATGCCCAGGTAAAAGAGAAATGGATCTAGGTAAGCATCAACAATCTCTACTAGAGGAACATAAAGTAATCTAACCAAGGCTACAAATCAAGAATTAGGTAAAACCAGGATTGAAACAGTTTCTTCAAAAGCTGACCTAATTCTAGAGTTTGGAGTCTCAAGATCTAGGTATCTACTAGCCCTATATGCACCAAGAAAAATAGACAACTGAACATGCTTTACACAAATCTGTAGGTTTTAAAAAAAATCCATTGCCAAGCTTTGTGTGTGTGTTCTTAGTTGTGTTTGACTCTTTGTGATCCCATGGACTATAGCCCGCCAGGCTCCTCTGTCCATGGGGGTTCTCTAGGCAAGGGTGCTGCAGTGGGTTGCCATGCCCTCCTCCAGGGGATCTTTGCAGCTCAGGGATCGAACCCAGGTCTCCTGCATTGCAGGTGGATTCTTTATCTTCTGAACCATTAGAGAAGCCCAACCAGGCTTTATATTTGTATAAATAGAAATAAATATTAAGAATAAGTATAGATACTTACTAAGAATAAATATACATACTTAGTTAAGGATTTATAAAGTACCCATCATTGGAATTTTGAAGCATCATTTCCTTATCAAGTTCTTCCCAAATTCCTCATGAGGTTATATTTCTCTTTTCATCATGCCCAGAGTACCATTTTGTGAAATGCATCACATTTCTTTAACACCTATGAGTTTCATTATGGCAGAAACCATATTTCCACTGTCTCCAGGGCTTGGCACAATACCTCCCACACAGTAGGTACTCAAATATGCATATGAATGAACCAATGAATGAATAAATTAAAGGGAGTTTGTCTCTTTTCTGAAGTAAGTCCTATCATTGTTGACACTTTCCAGACAGAAATGTTCCTTACCTAAATAAGTGAAATTTACCAGTCTACAATCTCCATCCAATATTCTCATTTTTCTTATTTTTCTCTTTGCCTAATATTATGACTTAAGATCTTTAAGCTCTTCACATTTCTGAAGATAAAATTCATATGTTCCTAATTTTTCTTGGTTTCATCGATCTATGCATAAAATGCATTCTTAAATCCAGATCCACCCATCTTCTTGTCTGTGGATATGTTCTGTTTTATCAACTCTCTTACAGAAGTATCAGAACCAGGTACACTGTTTGAAGTATGAACTGACGAGCTTCCAGCAGTTGGGCTATAACCTCTCTTGGAGGATGGGTCTTCAGTAAAAAAAGACTCATATCTATATCTATAATCTATCTCTATCTCTTTATCTATGAACATGGCTCTCCTACATTGCAGACAGACTCTTTATTCACTGAGCCACCAGGGAAACCCTGTATCTATATCTAATCTATATCAGTGGGTTTCCGTGGTGGCTCAGATGGTAAAGAATTCGCAGCAATGCAGGAGACCTGGGTTCAATCCCTGGGTTGGGAAGATCCCCTGGAGAAGGGAGTGGCAACCCACTCCAGTATTCTTGCCTGGAGAATTCCATGGACAGAGGAGCCTGGCGGGCTCATGGGGTGGCAAAGAGTTACACAGGACTGAGCGACTAAGACACACGTGGGCTTCCCAGGTGGTGCAGTGGTAAAGAACCCACCTGCCAATGCAGGAGACATAAGAGACACGGGTTCGATCCCTGGGTCCTGAAGATCCCCTGGAGAAGGAAATGGCTACCGACTCCAGGATTCTTGCCTGGGAAATCCCATGGACATAGGAGCCTGACAGGCTGCAGTCCATGGGGTCACAAAGAGTTGGACACAACTGAGCAACTTTACACACACAAACACATACACACACATATATAGTCTCTCTCTTTATATATATGCATATGTATATATGTATATATATGCATATATGTATATGTATAGGTATATATATAGTGCCTGGCACTACATATAAGAGTGAATGAATGCAGCTGAAGTTATGTTAGGTTTCTTTTGTAATCCTTTCCTATTGTAGGTCTATAAACTGTGGACATGTTTTTCAGATGAATTAACTCAGTTTAGGTTAGCTCTCCAAAATCCATACTTTGAGGGGAAAAAAAAAATTGTCTATGAAGGTTAATGCAAAGCTAGCCAACATTTTTATAGAACATTCCTCCACAAAGCTCAAAGGAAATTAAGCCAAAATGATCAAATACTGATGATTTCCCCAGGGAAGCGTCCTTGTCCTTCCACAGAGAGTTTCCAAACCTACAGTGCTAAAATAGCCTCTCTTCCAGCGTTCAAACGTGCCATTCGAAAGAAAACCAAGACAAGGAACCGCTCTGGAAGCTGCCTTTCCCAGTTCTGCACCTGTAAATAGAAGCAATTTACAAGAGATTATCTGGGGTCTGAATAGGAGAGAAGCCACTTTAATCTTCGAGTGCCGAGATTTCATTTCTCTCCTCTTCCTCCTCCTCCCGCTTTCCTTCCTCTTTGCCAGAGTTAAAATAAGAGCTCTTCTATTCCCCGAAATGCTGGCGTCCGAGATGGCGCTTTTCCATCAAGTGATGGGGAAGAACCTCCTCTCGGAGACCCTCTCACAGGCGCCCGGGGACATTTCCAAGGAGGGCTCCTCGGCCACTCGCGGCCCAGAGCAGAGGTTACCTCTGCTCTGATCATCAAGTTAAATGTTCTGCCTTCAGGAGGCAATCCTCAATACACTTTCCAGCCTTACGGCGCAAAGTTGAGGGCGAGGGAGAATGTGCGTGCGTGTGCGCGCGTCGGGGTGTCTGGATGGGTGTATTGGGGCGGGCAGTAAATAAAGGGTGGGGCGAGAGAGGGGAGGCGGGCGGCGAGAACCGAGAAGCCACAGCGTGGCTCGGATCCCAGTTAACCTGCTGGAGCTCCTCCTGCCGAGAGCCCCTGCACCAACTCACCCCGTGCCCTCTCCCCTTCTCCCTCCGTCTTCTTTCTCCTCCCACCCCCAACCCCGCTTGGTCTCGTGGCTCCCTCCACCTGCCCCCCATCCCTGCCGCCACCCCACTTTCTCATCTGACCCGAGGGCGAATGAGGGAGACGTTCGGGCGAATTGGGGCACCAACTTTCCCCAGCTGGTCTCTCGGCTCCGGGAGCGGTTGCGCGCGGCTTCTCCGAGACCAGCGGCCCATGGAGGAGGAGGACGAGGAACGGTGATGGGCTAGCGGCAGAAGCCAGGAGCCCAGAGCGAGCCCAGCGTCGCCCGCCGGCTCCGCCATCCCACGCCGGTTCCCTCGAGCTCTTTCCGCCAGGGGAGCGCGCTGGGTACCACCGCATTAGCATCCCAGGGAGGATGAGGCAGGGACCCGAGCCCAGCGGGCAGCATCTCCAGGGCGAGCGGCGGCGGCTGGGTCTCGGCATGAATTAAGAAGCCAGGAAGATGGAGCGCCGCACACTCCTCGCCCAGCCCAGGCTGAGGACCAGGGACGCCGGCTGGACGCTTCTCTATTTCCTCGGCTCCGTCCTCCCCCAGACCGCCCCGCAAGTACTCCGGATCGGTGAGTGGACCCCGCGGGGCGGGGGAGCGCTCCAGGTGGCCCGCTCCGGGGACGCTGTGTCTCCCCGCGGGCAGCGCGGGCGCCGCGGGGTCCCGGGGCGAGGGAGCGCGCGTCGGTCCGTGGGGCAGGAGCTGGGGGCTGGTGGAGGTCATTGCCCACCCGAGGCTCCGGGAAAGAAGCAGCAGCGTCACCACTTCCTTCCCGGCCGGTATCGGGCTTCCCCGCGAGGTACAGTTGGCGGGTTTCTTTCTCTCTTTTTTGTAATCTGAGCTCCGGGAACGCGGGCAAGAGAGCCAGCGATCCAGGTTCGCCTGGACCGGCTCGCCACTCTGAGTGTGTAGGCTGCAACCGGTTGGTTTGAGCCCTGAGATGCGCTTCTCCTCTGCGCCTCGGTGGGCATCGCGCTGTCCAGATGCACGCCCGGGGGGTCCTGCCAACCGAGTCTCTGGGTACCCGCGGGATGCCCAGATCTCACGGGTCGACCTGGGGACCTGCAGGGATGCGGGGACTTCCCTGAGTCTGCTCACGCCGATCCTGCAAGTTTCCTTACTTAAGTTGGGTTCTTGCTTGAGGTGTCGCCAAGCCTGGAGGGTTCCGTTGGAGTGGGGCGGAGCTGGGATCTGCCTTCTGGCTGAGGGTTGGAGGAGTCAGGAGGACCGTCGAGTTAGCGCCGCGAGCCGGGCCCTAAGTTTCCCACCGTCTCCCCAGTCTGCCCCACTGGGGAGCACGATCCAGACCCGTCAGGATGACTCGCTGGGAGACTCTGGACTTCCATCTCAGGGCGGGATAAAAGGAGACTGGAAGGCTGAGGATAGGGCCCCCGGGGGCATCCTGAGGAGGGTGAGATAATCCCAGGGGGAGAGAACGATCTTTGCTAGTAAGTGGACTCAGGGACCTAAACACACAGTACCCGCCACCAAGGTCTGCTCTGTGAAGGCACGGAGCGATTTCTGAGCGGCTTTTTGGGTTGAAAAAGCCCTGTGACTACTTTAGTGCTCTCCTTGGCAGACTAAACCCAATTTCTATTCCTTTAATTCTCAGTTGGTCCTTCCCCGCCCCCGCCCACCCCAGTCCACTGGTTTCTTAAAGACCCGCTGAAAGCGGAGAGCCACAGGTGAAGTCTTGACACCACGCGGGGCTCCCAGCTTTTCCAGTTTCCCGCTGTGACTGAGGTCTTCACCTCGGAGGACTTCTAACTTATACCCTTTCCAGGAACTGACCGAACGTGCATGGAACCATCCAGGGGGCTCTCATAATGCCACTAAAGTGGCTGAAATTGTTCAATAACTTTATTAATTCTGACCTGCCATGAACGCATCTCTTTTCAAAGAGTCAGAACCTAGTTCCTCTCACTGAATGTCTCCATTGAAAATTAAAAAAAAAAAAAAAAAAAAAAAAAGGAAGTTTACTGTTTTGAAATGTATTTTCTTTAGGCACATGGGATCTGCTTTTCAAGACAGAAAAGATCTCAAATACTAACTTTTACCACAGGTATCTTTATCTAAAATATGATAATGCACATTTTAATGGATAATTTAGACTGTTCATTTAAGAAGTCCCAAAGGATTCCTCTACAAAAAGTACCACTCATAGCTAAAATATTCTTCAAGTTAGTTATGTTTTAACCTTAAATTTTTTAAATCTTTTTTTTTCTCATTTTTTTTTGGGGGGGGGGGGATGCAATCAACCCTACACACTCTGGAGTTGTTCACTCCTGTGAACAACACAGCTTAAACAATGAGTGTGTTACAATTCCAGTGTTCATTAACTTAATTGGTGTTTTGCATATATTTTATATATCTTAAAAAAGACAAATTTAGACACACTAGAATAAGGTATGCCAGCTAACAGTCCCCCTTCCTGTACAAAAACTTAACATAGAACTTTCCTCTCCTATATCACCCACATCTAAAGGAATTTCAGGAGGAGATGTGAAAGTATGTTTTAGGACATATCTATTCACAGATCTGATTATTTACCTAAGCTCCAAGGAATCACATTCATCCATTTAAATTAGTTTTCAGAGTTAAAACAACCCAACGTGATTCACCAACCTTAAAATATATGCTACACGATAATGAGATTTTCTTTTTCTAAATGGGAACCAAAATGCATAAAGTAAAACAGCTAGCCCGGTGCTGTTTATGCACAGGACGAACATCTTACTTCTCATTTGTGACCTGTGCTTGTCATGAACACCACCCTGTAGCCACCTAAGGACCATGCTTACTTTTAAACGCACATCTTGGCACCATGGAAACTAGCTTTAGCTCAGTGGAAACCTGCCTCTCTCCAGTGAGTTTCTTATGTCAGTCAAGTCCAACAGTGAGTATGAAATATCAAAGGAGTTGGGGACTGAGCCACTGTGTGTGAGTTGAAAAAAGGAAAGAAAAGAAGTGAAAACACACTCTTTTTCACTTCTTATCTTTCCTTCCCCTTTCCAACACCCTACTAACCATCTAACCAACCAACCCACGAATCAACCAGTCAACAAAAAGGGGCACTTGATCATTAACTTGCATTAGTATTACAAGTGTCCCAGTAGCTTGAAATATCCCCAAGTAAAACATAGATGTCTGGCACTTTGCACTGTGAGAAAGCACTTGAATCTTGGATAAATTAATTACATATCTACTTTTCATGCAAGAGTGTCTGCTTAAACTTCAGCCATTGAGAAAAAAAGTGAATGAAAAGGATAAAATTTAACAGAAAATTCATGCATCCTAAGAATTAGAGAGGTCTTGAGTGTGTATTATGCATGATTTTCATGCATATTGTGGATGTCTGTTGAAAAGTTTACAATCTTGCAGCACAATTTATATAAAGGGGGTTCTATAGGGCAAAGAGGTCCGAAGCATTACTCCTAACTGTACTTCAGAGATTCCACAACAGCCAGCATGGAAGAGAAGTGATGGCTGGAGGCAGGGAGTTCTCTAGAGTACCCTGGGGTTTTTCCTGTCTTTCTGTCTCATACCCCAGTGTTTGTCAACAGCCAGTTAATCACACACACATGCTTCAGTCACAGACATCTCTATTAGATAGCCAGATAACCAAGAGTTAGACCTGGATCTAGGTGACCTGAGTAGATGGCAGCATGCCACCAGTAGTGGACAAAAAAAAAAAAAAAAAAAAAAAGAAATAAAGAAAAACAATTCTATATGCATATGTAATTTCTGGGAAAGCTGTATCATATTTCTAATAATGATAGTAACAGGATTAACTTTTTGCATAGTATATTTTAATGTATCATCTCAACATACCCAATCACAGAGGTGGTGGTTAAAGCTTAGCATTTAAGAGTTAAGTGTTGGGCCACCAGGCTTTCTGACACATGGTTGTTGTCAGACTGCACAGGCTTGGGTCCCACCTCTAAAACTTACTAGAAATGTGTCTCAGCAAGACATTCTATTTCATAGGTTTTTGTTTGCATCTGAAAAATCAAATTAAAGCAATTGCAACCTCAAAATGTCATTGGTAAAAGTACAGAAAATAAATAAGGGAAGGGATTTAGGCAGTCTATGGATTTATTAGTTGCTTTGTAGCTGTTTTTAATTTTTAAATTTGTTAGATGAATTTTTATTTTTTTACTTATTTATTTTTGGCTGTGCTGGGTCTTCACTGCTGCATGGGCTTTTCTCTAGTTGCAGTGCGCGGGTTTCTCATTGTGCTGGCTTCTCTGGTGTGGCTCTTTGGCTTCAGCACACAGGCTCAATAGTTTGTGGTGCACGGGATTAATTGCTCTGTATCATGTGGGATCTTCCCAGATCAAGGATCAAACCCATGACTCCTGCGTTGACAGGCAGATTCTTTACCACTGAGCCACCAGGGAAGTCCTTTTAAACTTTTTAAAAATTATTATCATTGAAATTTGCTTTCTAAACAGGGACTTAACAGGTAGTGTGGTGTATGTTTATGACATTTAATATTTCTGAGCCCGTATCTCTTTATCTGTGAATTTGTAGTAATAATATCTACTTTTCCTATTTCACAGGGGAGGTTCAAATAAACTATGCTTTTTGTTATTTGCATACAAATCACTATAGAAATACAGTGTATTACTATTATGTAATTAAATATAGTATACATAGAGAAATACTGTGGAATATGTGAATAGAATAGAAATTTAAATGGCAATATTATTTTTCAAATGTTTTTATCTCCTTAAGAGAGATCCAGATGTATTTTATTTCAACCATCAAGTTGGCTATAGCATTATTTTTAAAATATTTAATCATAAATATCCCCAAAGTTCAAAGTAACGCTGAATATTCATATTTTTGCTGAAGTGTACAAAAGCTCACAACTTTATTCTGCCATCACAAAATGAATTATTTTGTCATTTTAATATCCATTCTTCACTCAACAGACAAATATTTATTAAGTGCTTCCTCCCCTGTGAGCTGGGCTTGCCTGGTGGCTCAGTTGGTAGAGAATCTGCCTGCAATGTGGGAGACCTGGGTTTGATCCCTGGGTTGGGAAGATCCCCTGGAGGAGGGCATGGCAACCCACTCCAGTATTCTTGCCTGGAGAATCCCATGGACAGAGGAGCCTGGTGGGCTATAGACCATAGGGTCGCAAAGAGTCAGACACAACTGAGCAACTAGGTACACACCCCTGTGAGCCAGACGCGTGCAGGGCACGCCACAGTGAACAAAATGCATCTGCCTCCTTGGTTCATATATTCTAATGGTTTACAATCTATGCCACCATGGAAAATTTTCACAAGGCCTTCAGTGAAGATACTTTTAATGTTTTAATGTCAGATATTATTCTTGGAGAGTTCTCCATTCATCTTCTGCCATCAGTTTATTATATCCATGGCATAATCCACATGGAATAAGTCCAAGCCTTCAAATGCACAGAGGACAGAGTGGATGAATGCTGCCAAACCTGGAGCAGAAATACCTGCCTCTGTTTAGGAAGATCTATTTGGCCCTGAGGTAGATCTCACCCTGAGAAAGCATGCTGATCTCATCATTGACTTTAAAACTCCACTGACCCTGAGAGAAAAATCTGGAGGAGAAGCTATCTGATAGAGGATAAAAAGGAAATCTCTGGATAATGTGAATGTATTTCTGCAAATGAGAAGATATTTTGCCTTATTATTTTATCTGCATAAATCACCTTTGTCCTTAATATTGATTTTACAGGTGTAGTAGATTTTACAGGTCTGATATTTATATTATGTAATATATAAATATTAAAAGTACTGACTTGCAGTACTTTTCCTTTATGGCTTTTAATCTCCAGTTTTGAGAAGACCAGGACTTTGTGGCTTTGCCTAAGTTGCAGTGCTAGTTAGTAGGAATGCTGGGCTTTGGAGCTCGATATTCCAATATCAAGTTTCAAGCCCCTTGCATTAAATTATGCTGTATTATAGACAGACTTGTGTATGTCAGTTACATAACAGTTTAAGCTGAAGTCAAAATATCAGAGAAATGAACTGTTGCTGTTAGCTTTTCAGCAATAACCACATAAAGCAAAGTTAATGTGATTTATATTTGAGTATACTTTAGACATTTATCAAAAAGGAAAGCTGTTATTATCATTGGACTCCCCATAATTTCTTAATAAGAAGGGGTTCAGGAAGATAATCTAGTTGGAGTGGAATCTTGTTGCCTAGTATCTAGCCAACACACTATTTTTAATGAGACTGTACAAGCAATTGAAATGGTTTTCAGGGGAGATTGATAGATAGATACTAGTGGAGGTGAGTTACCCTATGGCCTCTTAATCCTCTTTTGTTGTTTCACAGATAATTATCCATAGAAAATGTAACATATTTTATCCATATGCTAAAATTTTCCAGAAATTATTTCAGCTCAAAAAAAGAATGGTGGAGAACTACAAGTGGAAGAGAAGTCATATTTCTAACTGCCGTTTTCTAATTGGCCTCAAAAAATTACTAATGTATTGTGTTAGTTATAGAAGGATAAATAATAATAACAAACTCATGGATTTACTGCAAAGAAGAAAAGTGATATCATATGTGAAATGTATGATTTGTGTTAGGGTTAATGCAGGCCCCTCCTCAGCTTGATCTTTCTTTTGATTAATGAACAGGGTAGGAGTTTCATACTGAAGAATAATTGATTTGTCTGGTTAAGTAAGCATGGGGAAATGCTCTCCTTTAGAGATTCATGGGGCAGGTTTATATATTAAAGGTGGTTTGTAATTCTGCACAAAGAATTCTGTTTTGTTGTTGTTGTTTAATATGGTGTCTCCCACAGTTTAATCATCAGAAGACCCTTACTTAAACCGCAGCCATGAAGGTCCTACTGAACCCATGCTGCCCAGAACATATTTAAGGAAGCACTGGACATTAAGACAATTGAACTGCCAGTATATACATCAAAACTCATGTGACCACACATCCTACTGCGTCTTCAGTCTTACCCAAATTCTGCCCACTCCCTACTTCAGAATGTCTTTTTAAAAAGCTTTAAGAATAGATTTTAAATGTTTAGGTTGTTCTGTATTATGAAGAAAACATTTTTAAGACCCACATTGCCTATCCTGAAGGTATATCATTTTTATTAGCTTAAAATGTGATATGGGGCCATTTTCCTGTTTTTGGTTTTACTAGGCTTACTTTTTTAACATTGTTTTAAATGGAAAAAATATATCAGTTTTATAATATATTTTCTAAGAATAAAATTTGTAGTAAGTTAAAGTCCTTTTTATATTTAAACTTCAAACTATATACTTTTTAAATGTGTATTTGATGTTTTCAGTGATAAATTTTCATAGAGAAATGCAAGCATTTAAATAAAAAGGAATGTACACCAGCTACATGGACTAAATAAGTTTCTCATCTTGATTTTCTATTGAGATCAAGTTGTCATATCAAACTGGAAAAACCTAAACTCTCATTACACTAACATTCTAATATTAGTAATTGCAAGTCAAATGAAAAGCTCAGATTTATCCTGAGGGTGAAAAAGTGAAGGGGTAAAAATATGCTATTTCGTATTTATGTAATTTGTAAGCTACTAAAAAATAAAAACCCCTGCGTGACTTGGGTGATATTTTACTCTCTTTTTGTTCTTTTTCAAAAGTTAAAGGTTTTTAAAATATAATTTTGTACAATGTTATGTTAACATATTTATTAAATACAAGATAAGATTAGTTACAAGGTGTACTTACGAAACAATGACATTGACTAAATTGAGTAAATTCCTGTTAACCACAAAACAATCTCACAAAAATACCATACAGCAGTAAAAGCACTTTCTTTTAACCTCTAAATTATTTTGCTATATTATTAGGTGCCTTAGTTGGCTTAATACCTTTGAAAGACTAGCCTATCTTACCTCACTTGATAAATTGCTAGTTAATTGCTATCCTGATTAGAGAAAAGCAAAACACAAAATAAAATAATGTATAAAAACCTATTAACACTAAAATTTTGACTGAATAATGTTTCAAACGGAACTCACCAATGTATACTTTATACTAGAATTCATTTTTATTTAATAGAAATCTAGTGATTAATTATTACTCTTGTCATCAGTTGTCAATTTGGAGACTGGCAGTTCACCACCACTTATTTTTCTTAAAATATGCAAAATGAAAACTATATTAAAATGCATTATTTGTTTCACTGAGCAAGTTGAAGATTATAAACTACATTAGGGTGAAACATGTATTGTATTTGATTGATTAAAACTCAACTCACAAATGGGTTGGTATTCACATACTATGTTTTTTAGCTCTGTCAGCTGAGAAGGCCTGTAAACAATGACACTCTGGTAGCAATGAACAGAACTGGTACCCAGGCATCCTTGTAGACATGGACAGTTTGGGGGCTGAAGTAAAAATATACAAGATGGTCATGGAGTATCTTGTAATACCAGAAAAATAAGTGGTCCAAAAGGCACACAGGCATCAAGTACTGGGCTCCCAAGGTCAAAAATGGAATAATTTGAGCAAAAATTTTTTAAAGTAGCATTGGGTTATACCCAAAGTATAAAACAAATGACCTTGAGTTCATACTGATATAAATAAATGATTAAAGTAAAAAATGGAGGAGAAGAGACATATCTCTGAAACAAATGAGCCAAGTGATCAAGTTCAGTGTTACCATGGATAAATCATATTGAGAGTATCTATCTTTGATGTGAAATGGCACTTTTCTTATATGGGGTTCATCTCCAAAATTCAGATCCCCACTCTAAGCATGAGAAAAACATCACATCAATAGCAATAGAAGGCATTCTACAAAACACGTGGCCAATACTTGCCAACACTTTCAAGGTCATGATAAACAAAATCTGAGAAATTGTCACAGCCAAGAAAAGTCTAAGGAGACATGATAAATAAATGTGATTGGATGTTCTGAATGAGATCCTGGAAGGAAAAAAGGATATTAGGTGAAAACAAAGGACATTGGATAAAAATGCGTACTATTGTACTTAATAACAGTGTATCAATACTGTTGCATTAATTTTAAATGCACCATGCTCATATAAAGTTGTGAATAATAGGAAAAACTAGATGTGGAGTATGTGAGAATTTCTCTGAATATAAGTCTAAAACTGTTCTAAAAAATAAATGTGTAAAGTCTATTAAAAAGAAAAAATAACAAACCCTCAACCCATATCAAAATCTCTTCTGCTATAACTGTTCCTACCTACTCTGTAGAACATAAAAGTCTATAACTAATTGCATCAAGGAAAATAGAAAACCTATTGTCAATTCCAGTTTTCTACAGTATCATTAAAATAAATACAACAGCATATAATATCAGAAAAATCATTAAGGAAATAAACTTTATATAAAAATTGCTATTGATAAAATGTGGTAGTTATATTTCTTCTTTAGAATTCTGCTATGGGTTTATAGAAAATCAGACATCTGCTTCTATCTATTAGTATCTATCTAGGTTTTCAGCAATTATATACTTTTTGTACTTAATTAAACAAAATTTAGCTTTGAATATTGATTCAAGCATTGTGACATACTCTGCTAGAGGCTTTAAGTATGGATGTCTTAGAATGAATGCTCATAGCAAACCATTTGCACGGTTCCTTTTCTTCGCAAAATGGTCTAAATATGTCTTTAAAAATCAATACTTAATTCTCAGGGCCAGTAGAATACTTTATCATTCAAATTGAGGAAAGGATGGTAAAAATCAAATGTTTTTCCTTTTCATTGTGAAGACTCAATTACAACTTTTAAAGCTCTTCTTTTATAAAAATTTAAACCTCTAAACTGTTGGATTGCATACTTTGGGGAACCATAAACAGAAGTTGCATTCTGATGACCTGCCTATGTTTATATTGTATAAGATGTTACTGTATTTCATTTCCTAGAAACGGACTAGTCAGAGAGCTCCATCTTTTAGAGTCTAGGGCGATATTCATTTACCTTTTAAATTCTGGGCAGTGTGTGTTTCTTTTATTCAGGATATATTTGAACTCTAAGGCTGTTTTTATACAAGCTACCGAATTGGCAAGAACCTTTATAAATGATTGTAAATCGACTAAATCAACAGTAAGGAATGGTTAAGAAAGGAATAGTTAAAACTCAAGAAAGAAGGATCTATTAAATGTAATCCTTATGGTAAAATGTAGGTCTTAAAATGAAAACTGCTTAGGAAGTAGTGTATGGTTTTACATACCTTGGATTGGGAATGTTTATATTTCATCCTTGCTTATAGATAAGAACTAAAAGAATTAAGGTGGGAAAAGAAAGTCCATTTGTTTTGTGAATATGGTGAGTTGCAGGTGAATTTTTTTCTTTCATTTAGATTCCTATTACTCCTCCTTGCCTAATTTAAAAATGACTGGTTAAAGTCACCATTCTCTGCTTTCTAGATTATTCTAGCAGTCCTTTGCATGCAGTTTGGCAGTTTGGCACCCTGAAATAAGAATATTTCCAGTTCTGGTGATTGTTAGCTTGGTCATGTCTCCTAGCCTTTAAAAGCCCATTTCCTTGGTTGAGGAAGCTGGTGGTAAACCAGGTACATGGGTACAATGGTTAACCCCGTCGTCATCCTCAATGCCCTCTGGAGTGTTGGTTCTGCTTTACTGTCATTGGTTTGAACTGAGTAACCACATGAGGATATGCAATGCCTTTGTGCTTCACATTTACAGTCACGGCATCACAAGTGTGGAAATGGAACTTTGTTCATTTCCCTGAAATTAAGCTTGGCTTGGCACACAAGCCCTGTATCCATGAGGATCACATCAAGGTTTCACTTTCCATTTAAAATGCAAATTTCAAGAGCTTTCCTTTCTTCCTTCTCTCTGCATAGACCAAAGACCCCTCCCAGTCCTTCAGGGAGACAAGTTTGCTGTTGTTCATCCAAGACATTCACTGTGATGTGATGGTTCTGTCTGTACCCGGGTACTGACCTCTAACTCCAGGCATCCACTGCCCACAGCCACAACCGAAAGCCCACGTGGTTCACTTTCACCCTTTGAGACCCAGCGTTCTCTGTCTGCTTTCTGAAATGGACTGTTTACCCAGCAGCTCATTAAGGAGAAATCCATGGTTCACACAGCAGCAATCAGCCTCAAGTTATCTCCAGGCCCCAATTATTATCTCAGGCACTTTCTGTTCGAGTACACAGTGCCTCCATCTCCATTCATTTATGTACCTTGAACAGCAAAATGTGCAGATTGTACTCACAGAGAACACAGCTCTATGTGGGTCTAGGCCCTCCCCAGATTCCAGGGGCTCTACTGACTGCCCATCTCACTGTGAGGTTTCCATTCTGCAAAGAGGGGAAACAGATCTGGGTTCTTAGAGTGCACACATTTATCTGAACTCTAATGTTGAAGCTTTAAATACTAGGGTGATTTTTTAAAATATGTTTAAACTATGATTTGAAGCTATTTTTAAAACTATGTTTAAACTACATTTTAAAACTATGTTTAAACTATATTTTATAACTGTTTCAAAAATTAAGATAACAAAAGAAGCAACAATAGAAGCAAACTTTATACATTTCAGTTTTCTACATTTTGCAAAAGAAAGTCTAGGTTTTTAAGGCCTCTCTAATTATTATATGGTATGTGTTATATCATAATTATATAATTAGTATATGTTATACGTATTGCATATATATACCCACACATTATCACATGTTATATATATTACTATATATAATATATATATAGTCATGTATAAATGCCTCAGTTCACTTCAGTTGCTCAATTGTGTCCTACTCTTTGCCACCCCATGAATCGCAGCATGCCAGGCCTCCCTGTCCATCACCAACTCCCGGAGCTTACTCAAACTCATGTCCATCGAGTCAGTGATACCATCCAGCCATCTCATCCTCTGTCATCCCCTTCTCCTCCTGCCCCCAGTCCCTCTCAGCATCAGGATCTTTTCAAATGAGTCAACTCTGCATCAGGCGGCCAAAGTATTGGAGTTTCAGCTTCAGCATCAGTCCTTCCAATGAACACCCAGGACTGATCTCCTTTAGGGTGGACAGGTTGGATCTCCTTGCAGTGCAAGGGACTCTCAAGAGTCTTCTCCAACACCACAACTCAAAAGTATAAATGCCTAAATATATATTAAAATTCCAGTTTATGTTTTTCTCTATGCTTTGTTTATTCGACCTGGAGAAGTATCATGTATGAAGCTAATTACTGCATTTCAAAATAACTTGGAAAGGGTAATGGTGATGTGCTTAGTCGCTCAGTCATGTCTGACTCTTTGTGACCCCATGGACTGTAGCCTGCCAGGCTCCTCTGTTGAGGGGGATTCTCCAGGCAAGAATACTGAAGTGGGTTGCATACCCTCCTCCAAGGGATATTCCCATCCAAGGATGAACCCAGGTCTCCTGCATTACAGGCGAATTCTTTACCATCTAAGTCACCAGGGAAGCCCAAGATTACTGGAGTGGATAATGTATCCCTTCTTCAGGGGAACATCCCAGCCCAGGAATTGAACCAGGGTTTCCTGCATTTCAGGGAATTCTTTACCAACTGAGCTACTAGGAAAGCCCCAGGGGTGATAAACACCCTGTTTATGACTGGTGGCGGTGGGAGATGGAAAGAAAATTAGAGAGGGGAGCATAGGGATCACGACCATGACAAATGTCCTTAGGCTACAAGGGCTTTTGAAGCATCTGTTCAGTGACCTATGGGAATATCCCTATTGGTCAGATTGAACATCAAGATTTAATGACATCAGGGTGGTGCTAGTGGTAAAGAATCTGCCTGCCAGTTCAGGAGATACAAGAGACTCAGGTTTTGTCCCTGAGTTGGGAAGCTTTCCTGCAGTAGGAAATGGCAACCCATTCCAGTATTCTTGCCTGAAAATTCCCATGGAAAGAGGAACCTGGCAGGCTACAGCCACGGGGTTGCAAAGAGTTAGACACCACTGAGTATAGGGCCCAATTAATACGATAGTGCTGACAATGCTTTTGCTACATCTGTGGATCATTTGCCAGAAAAGAATCCATATTAAGGTACAAAATAAATATCTTAAGGAAGAAAATGATTTAGTAGGAAACACCACAAAATGTAAAGAATTGGTTATTACTAGTTTAATATAAGCAGCATCCTCATCCAGGACTGCTACATAGCCAAAAGGTAAACAGAAATCAGACCCAAAAGTCGCTTTCAACAGGCTATCAAAAGCATATAAATATAAAAATATTTTTCATGTGACATATATACAAATAAAATTCATGTACATACATGTATAAATAAATTTAAAATAATAGTACTTAAGACAAGGGAGAGACTTCAAAGACTGTAATACCCAACTTTCTCATTTGGTAAAAGAAAGCATTGAGATCCCAGAAATAAAAGCAGCCCAGCCTGAATCTCAATGATATTTTGTTGCAACTTTGTTTTTCTCATTCAATTCTTTTGAGATTTGTTAAAAATCCATACTTAAATGAATGAGGTATTGTAATCAACCGGTAAAATGCATAGAAGTTCCAGAAGGGTCGCAGAATGATCAGCGTGGTTTCTTTAAATCTGGATGCTCTGAGAAGTTATGGTTTGAGAGATGTATCAAAAGAGAACTAGACCAGAGAAATGGAGGTGAAGTGTACAGTCCAGGTGGTGATAACTACTGAAAGAGTAAAATCCAGAGAAAGTCTGACTTGTGGGGAAAATATCAATAGAGAAATCTTAACAAAAAGCTGTTAAATGTACATATCTTTAGATTTTTCTCCCCAACTTTGTGTAATCTAAGCATTTCTGGTCAACTTGTCTTACATTTATTTGAGTTACAGGAGAGTCTTCATATCTGATAAGACTCTTACAAAAAAAATCTAGAAAGAACAATTATAAATGAGTGAGCTCTAGCATAAAGATTTAGAATAATTAACATTATTACTAACATTATTGAAAGTTGAAAGTGTTAGTCACTTAGTTATGTTCACCTCTTTGTGACCCCATGGACTGTAGCCCACGAGGCTCCTCTGTCCATGGAATTTTCCAGGCATGAATAATGAAGTGGGTAGCCATTCCCTTCTCTAGGGGATCTTCCCGACCCAAGGATCGAACTCAGGTCTCCTACATTGCAGGAAGATTCTTTATCATCTGAGCCACCAGGGAAGTACTAACAGTATGATTTGCTACTTTAAGTGAACATTAGTCTTTGGTTAGGTTTAATGCATGAGCATACGAGGGATGACTGTCTAGGGTAATATTGATTGCTGACTTTTTGAGAATATCATGAAAAATCAGAAAGACAGGCTATGGTGTGGAACTTTGAGATTCATCTTCCCACCTCTATATCAGATATCAGAAAGGAAGGTGGAATGAGCAATTAATGCGATGCTTATAAAAGACAAATTCAGTAAACAATTCCTGGAGAGGATATTAAAATAAATTTGCTGTACTATTCCTGAGGTCTAGACTGCCTTTTGTTTCATATAAAGTAATCTTTCACATTGACTTCTGCATTCTGAGAGTAGCATTTGACCTTTTCTTTTCCTTTCAGAGGATAAAGTTTTAATTTATGTTTTTTCACACTTCCCATTGTTTGCTTATTCATTTGTTCATTCTCATATTTATAGCTTGTCTTATACAATTATTTCAGAGGCTTACAGAAATGCACATATTATAACCTGATAAAAATACAATAATGAAGAGGAGGTAAAGCTGAAATAAAATAAAGCAGGGAAATGTCCTTGAGAAGATGCAAAAACTGGCCCAGAATGCTTTATCTGAGCTTTCTTGTAGCAGAAGTAAGAAGGGAAACAAGACAGATCACAAAGTCCCAGAGTACAGTAGCTTAGACAAATTAAAGGGTTTTGCATTACAAACATGAAAGAAATATATCCTATGATCTTAATAAAGGGAATGATGTCATGTTGTTGATACCATTCTCATGAGGAAATAGTGCATTCCATTCATTTGTTTGTTATAAAGTGCTCAGTATAACTCCATGACCAGACACCAAATAATAACAAAAATAATTCTGTGAAACATCCTGGTATGGAAATTTCAAGTAGTGTGGTTTGATCCAAGATGGAAATTGTAATATCAGGGAAATGGATTGATGGACTGCATATCACTTCACAATTATTCATTACTATTGATCCTTAAATCTGAGCTTTATTGGAAGGTGACTAGCAGGGATAGCAGATTGTGGCAAAGTATGTGTTTCTGGTGAAAAGCAGATCATACATATCAGAAGGTATGGATGAGACCCTTCTATGAAATTAAGAAACCTAAACAAGATACCTCCTTGAATAGAAGACCAAAACAGCTGGACCAAAGTTTTGTTCAGAAAACCCTTTTGAGTTTATCACGTTGAATTACAATGTATTTGTCTTCACTGGAGGACAAAGCTGCAAACATCATCAAGCATTGATTGGAGTTATGAAAGGAAAAAAAAAATAGGAGTAAGGAAGGAAACATAAATCTCTTTGAGACATCAAATGTAAATAATGTGTTTTTTCAGGCTAATAGAAATTGTACACACACTGACCTCCTATACAGTCATCTATAAGCCAATAATATATTCAGTATTATCTGTCCACCAAGATAATTGGGGTTTCAGAGCAATTGATCTTAGCCCCCTTTTATTTTTCTCACAGCAAACATAGAATAAAACTTGTTGTCTCATGAGGTCACTGGTTCATGACAATATACATACATACATACATACATACATATATATATATATATATATATATATATTCAGAAAATAATTTACCAATTTTTGGACTATCTTGTTTTCTTAGATTTTGTTTTGGAGTATCTTGTTTCTTAGATTTTCTTAGATTCTGTTGTGCTCTTTGTTATTTTTGGTTTTAATTAGAATCCGCTTGGCCTATACTGGTCACGAATAAAGTTTACATGTTTCGTTTCCTCTCTGAACCTTTCAAATATTCCTTTATAATTCTAATCATCTTTTCCTAGAGAAGCCTATTTCATGATATAGGACCATTGTTTCTATAAGGGTGAAAAGAAACAACTTCAAATCTTGCTTTTCAGTCTGTGTCCTGAAAGTCAAATTTGTCCAAATTTCTTTAGATTCTATTTGCTAAAGTACTGCGATGATTTTCAAATTTAAAAACAAGCAAGTAAGACATGAAACACTGTGTGGTTTTGGCTTCAGGTTTTGATCTTTCTCTGTGGCTCTTGTAGAAAACTTAAAATTTTAAAAATTTCTCACCTTTTTCTCTGGGAGAAAGGAAACACTCATTAAAACCTCATGATATATTTTATTTCTAAACCAATACTACTATACTTTAAGCTGAATAATAATTTGATAAAACTAAAGATTCCTGTCACTTCTGTAAAATGACAAGGTGAGCTACAAATTCAGTTAATGGTAGCTTCCTTCTATTTCACATGTTTAGCATTGCCAAAGTTTTGTTTTTTTGCAATCATTATCTAGTTTCCTCTCCATCAAATATTAATGTGAATGCAATACATACAAAATTATACAGAAGTAGAATTTCCCCATTACAGATGTCTGAGAAAAGCTAGAAACTGGCATTTCTACTGAAAAGTAATATGCAGGAATGGATGGGGGAACTTCTTCAGGGTCTTTGAAAGAGAAAAAATGTCACATTGTGTATACATTTATGACCATTTAAATTAGCATTACATTTTCTAAATCTGCAGACAGCAGAGGTCATAGTTGAAAGGAACTGTTGTAAAGTTATAGGTCGAAAGACCCATTCACACACACAAATTAACACACCCAAATGGTGCAGAATCCTGCAAATCAGAAACACATAAAGTCTGGTGAAATAGCCAAAAACTGGTCACTTTCTGGCTAGTATGAACTTGAGAAAACAATTTTATATCTTGCAGTGTGGTCTTACGTACCAAACCCTAACATTTAAGATTTTTTCTTATTAAACATTTTTTTCAACCCTTTCTACATATTATCCTCAAAAGCTGCTCAGCAAGGAGATTCATTTAGGGGCATGCACACATAGGACACAAAAATTACAATTAAGTGAAAAAGGAATAAGGAATATAGCAGCAAAGGTAATGGGCTTGCACCTGAGGTTATTTGTTTGCTTTTTTAAACAAAGAGCTGTTTCTACCTATTTTAAAGAATAATTTAAGGAAATATAACTTTTAACATGGAGGCATGAAGAAAATTGGCTTAAAAGGGAAGAAAATGAAAACACATGTATTTGAGCTGGTCTTAATACATATTTTTAATATTTTCTCTAAGACTGCTTCACCTGGTATTCATAGGACCCATGCAACATCATTAAAGACAGAACCATTTCTGTATAATGAAAGCCTAAGTGTATATTAAATTATCCAATCACACGAAGAGCACTAGAAGGGTATGCTTGTTGTTCAGTCAGGAAGTCACCTCCAACTGTTTGCAGCCTCATAGACTGCTGCACACTAGACTCTTCTGTCCTCCACTATCTCCTGGAGTTTGCTCAAACTCATGTCCATTGAGTTGATGATGCTTTCTGACCATTTCATCCTCTGCCACCCCCTTCTCTTTTTGCCTTTAATCTTTACCAGCATCAGCTGACACTTTTCCAACGAGTCACCTCTTCACATCAGGTGGCCAAAGTATTGGAGCTTCGGCTTCAGCAACAGTCCTTTCAATAAAGAAGGGTTGATTTCCCTCAGGATTAACTGGTTTGATCTCTTTGCTATCCAAGGAACTTGCAAGAGTCTTCTCCCACCTCAACTTGAAAGTATACATTCTTTGACACTCAGCCAAAGATAAACATTTGTAAAATAATAATTGTGAACTTGATGCTATTCAATCACAGAAATTATTTTTCCCACAATGTTTGGCATGTGTTGAAGAAATAAATATATAAGAAACTTATTTCAAAATTAAAACATGTTAGTGGTTTTATCAATTCATCCTAAAATTTAAATATTATTTTTTGGACACAAATTATATGAAGTATGTGTTTATATACCATATGTTTATTGCTATTCCAAAGTAGAAGGTAATTATTCCTAATATAAACATTTTGTTGATGTGGAAATTGAGGCCAGATTTCATGCTCAAAGTCAAGTCAATAGAGAAACAGTTTTGTACTTAACTCAATAAGGGAAAATAGCTTTCGTGAGTACATTGTTGAATTTATTGCTAGCATCATCTATATTTGTATAATTGCCTACGTTTCCTTCATCTGCTTTTATGTTCAGAACAATAGTATCACCCAGCAAAGTGTGTCATCAAAAGAAAAGGCAATAAATCCACTTATTTTCAAAATTAATCCTAGCCTACTGTAGGGTAATAAGCATTGGGTATCAGAAGAAATACAAGACCATGTTGTGAGTAATAGTTAACTTAAAATTCTCAATTTGCTACAATCTGATTTCTCTTAGAACTTTGCCTCATTCTATTTTGCAGGCTTTTCCTGTATGTTAATTTGCATAACTGTATTAAAGTGAGTTTCTGTTCAAAAAACCAAACCAAATCCAACAGTCTTAATTAAAAGCGTAGGGAACCTGAGTGAAATTTTAGATATGAGAAGTCTGACCTATGCTGGCCTATTATTTCTTGATTTATTTGATTTATAAAGACTCAATTTTTACTTGAAAACCCCTAGGGAGTGATTACAGATTAAGATATTTTTGAATCTGTAAAATAAAACCATTAAGAATGGCAGTAATTTGATTGAATAATGCTCTTAGTGGGCCATGCAATGAGGACTAACATGCCAACCATTCTTTTTCATTGTGAAGTGTATTGGAAAAACTACATACTAGTATTTCAATAGCCCTTTTCCATCATGCGGATATATTTGTTTGAATCTTTCAGGTTTTTCCTCCACAAACATAATATTCAAAGTCCTGGGTAGGATTTGTGTTCCCCAGGAGGTGTTTGGCTATGTCTGGAGACATTTTTGCTTTTACTTCAACTTGGCGGGAGGGTACCTGCTACTGGCATTTCGTGGGTAGAAGTCAGGAATGTTGCTTCACATCCTATAATACAGAGAATAGCTCCCCACAACAAAAACTAACCAACCCAGAAATATCAACAGTACTGAGGCTGAACAGTTCTAAACTGGAGATTGGAACACATTTCTACTAGAGGCTTACTATAGATGCTTTGGAAATCTTATTTCAGAAAAAATAAATAAAACATTCAACCACACATTCTCAGATACGATAAACAGAGGCTACATCCCATGGTCGTATTTTGCGATGAATCAGGGACTTAGCTTTTGATAACGCTTCCCTTGGCCACCATCTGTGTACCACTTCTGAGGACATGTCCATCTGAGACACAAGCAGACCCCGCAGTCATTTCTCAAACTGTGTATGTGTCCGACTCTGCAACCCCATGGACTGCAGCACGCCGGGCTTCCCTATCCTCCACTGCCTCCCGGAGTCTGCCCAAACTCATGTCCAGTGGTTCAGTGACATCGTCCAGTCATCTCAGTCCCTACTGCCCCCCACTCGGTGACTCTCCAGGCAGACCACTGGGTACAGACGTTCATGACTACAATAGACGATCCGTCTTCACGGGGCTTGCAGTGTAGAAAAGGCGTATGGACACAAATACAGTGATCACAAAAGTAAATACGTAATTGTAAAGAGGAAAAAGTATGAAGGAGAGGGTCATGGTTTATGAGATCATTTAATGGGAGAAACTGACAAGGTTTAAGAAGATCCAGGAAAATTTCCTGAGAGTAAAAAAAAATTATGTATATGTGTGTGTATACATATATATATGTATATGTATACAGAGAGAGAGAGAGAGTTTAAATCTGTATGACAAGTGTTGATGGGGACAAAAGAGTATTCTAGGCAGGAGGACAGCATATGGGGAAGTGCACGGTTGGAAAGCAGTGTGACAATTTAGCTCCTTTACCACTACTTTTTGTTTGGCTGGGTGTGTGCAATAAAACCTTTCCAGTAACCCTTTTCAGTTAGTGGGAAAAATAAGAATGTTCTTAAGTTAAAATTACAATGCATAGCCAGTTATATAACCAATAGCTGTCTCCCCCAAAGATAAAATTTAAATCTGCTCTTTGATGACATAGAGAAATGAAGTAGAATGTTCTGATCATCCTCAGAGGGACTCTGAACAAAAGAATAGAGGAGGGAATTTCTGCCTCATCAAAACTCATAAGAAAAAAAAAATACACACACAGACACACACACCCCTTTCTCTTTGCCTAAATCTTTGTTAAATCTCATCTTATTCTGCCTCTGGGAGAATTCTCTTATCTCTGTAATATTTTTATCCCATTCCCCACCTCCATCTTTGGTCAAAGAACACAAGGAATCAAAGAATTTTAGATCCAAGAAGGTTCTCACTTTTATGTTTTTATGAATTAAGCCAACTGAGGCACAGAGAGATCTTCAGTATTTAATGCGCGTGCCTGCATGCCAAGTCACTTCAGTCGTGTCCAGCTGTTTGCAACCCCATAGGCTGTAGCCTGCCAAGCTCCTCTTGTTCATGGGGATTCTCCAGGCAAGAGTACTGGAGTGGGTTGCCATGCCCTCCTCCAGGGGATCTTCCCAACCTAGGGGTTGAACCTGGGTCTCTTTCATCTCATTGGCAGGCGTGTTCTTTTCCACTCGCTCCACCTGGTAAGTGTACTGCCCTGAAGCACTTTGGTCCTGCTGAGTTGTGACAGTCTTAGCACTCTGAACCTTTGCAGAACACTATGTAGGGTTACACATCCTATGTTTAACAACGGAACAGAAGCCATTTAAGAGTATAGTTTAAGAGTTAGTCAAGTAGAAGTTTGTTAAATTCAACCTACACGGTGAAATCAGGTAGACAGCAAGCACTGTATTCTGGAAAACTCTTGATTCTCCTATAAGCTGCTGAGACAGGGCTGGCTGCCTTTGCTCAGTGAGGAATTAAGACAAAGAGGACCCAGAGTATACATTTTGTATTCCCATGCTCAAGAAGGCATAGCACATCCTGAGTGTGCTGAGTGTGTCCTTATGGAATACTGTAAGATTGGCCCCTACTTATAGATTGCTGTACTATTTCTTGAAGAAAGCCTGGACTACGTCCTCTGTGTGCCTATACACTAACCTTCCAAGATCAATGGTCACATTTCCTCCAGTCGGAGACCATCTTCACCAAAGGCTATGATGGATAACTTCTGTTTGCTTCTCCAGATCCTCTCTTTATCATTCACTGATCGCCTTTGAACTTTAGGAGTTGGATCAAAGATTCTCTTGCCTTCTGACTTACTGTTGCTTTTGGCTAATGGAAAGCACCATCAAGAGGAAAGACAGGAACAGAATGTGACTTAAATTTTGTCTCCTAGACTCCCTCCCTGCTGATTCGCTGCGAATCGTCAGCGCCTGAGTCCCTCCTCCATCCATCTCAGCTCATTTTGGGAATCTCTCTCCTAAAGGTCTGAGCATCTCCGTGTTCCACCCCCTTACCCCTTCAGTCCTAGGGTTGGTAGACTGGTCATGACCTACAGCTCTTGATAAACCCTAGGAGTTAGCTTTCTATCCCATACCTTTCTCTTAACTTGCCACATGTTTATAAAGAGCACCTTCATTAAATACTCTTCCACCACATCCAATGAGACTGCCATATGCAATTGGGCTAGGATAGGACAATGAAATCATAAGGATACAATAAAGGTGCCATTTAATATGTATATCAGACATTTTCTATTTTTACACAACCATTCCAGCTAGGTTTTCCTTGAAATGTCATTTTAATAATATGATATATGCATTGCTTCCTGACATTTATTTGCTTAATTTCAGTCAGTTTCCAGGACAAGTTCACTTTAATAAATATGTTTGGTAAATAAACATTGACACCCCTCCCTGGCATGATTATGTGCTATGAAGGATGTCAGAAAAATGTGACTTTGTTTTTACCTTCAAGTACTTTCAACTTAAATAGAAGAGATGTAACATGCATTGGTGAATATGAAGTGACAGAAGTGACTGATTATTAACATTTTTTACATCTAAATCTCAGCTTCACATCTCACTGTGGGTGGAACATAGGGCAAATTGTATGGCTTCTCTTTGCTTCAGGTTTATTTACAAAATGGGATTGATTATGTATACTTCACTGGGCTTTTGAGGTTAACTGAGTTCATATGTGAAAAGTGATTAGCACAGTTTCAGGGACAAGATTAATGCTTAAAAGTGTTAACTGTCATTACTGTTACCACTGCTTTATTTATACATAACTATTTGTGGTTAGTGAAGAAATTTGTATTCATCTTCTTGGTGTGTTAGTTAGTTCAGGCTGCTATAACAAAATACCATAGACTGGATGGCTTAAACAATAAACATTTATTGCTCACAGTTTGGAGGCTAAGAGGCCCAAGATCAAGGTCCCAGCAGGGTCCAGCAAGGTCCAGAAGAGCTGGTCTTCAGTGAGAGCCTACATCCTGGTTTTCTGATGACTGTCTCCTTGTATGCTCACACGATACATAGAGAGACCTCTGGTCTCCCCCTTTCCTAATAAAGCCATGAATACTGTCATGGCAGCTCGACCCTCATGATTTTAACTAAATCGAATTACCTCCCAAAAGCCCTACCTCTGAGTCTCACTGGGGCTATGAGCTTCCACATATGAAATTTGGAATGTCACCAAAATTCAGTCCACAAAACTTAGCAACCAGAGGTGGTAGCCACTGCCAATCATTATGCTCATTTCTGAGATAAGAAAACTTTAAGAGAATGACTGATATACGGAGTTTCACATAGTTACTAGAAAGACAAGATTTCCGACTTTTTTGGCAATTTTTATCTTGTGATAGACAACATTCCTCAAAAGTAGTCACAAAACACATGCGGGAAATTACAGATGTGGGAGATTTTCAGAAAGTTATTCACCTAAAGGGTTAAAGTATGAATTCCTGATGCTCAAAAAAAATATGCACATTCACCCACATACACATATTGACTTGGTTCCATTAAATCAACCTTATGGCAACAAGTTTATAGAAAACCCATGCTATATTATGCCTAAAAATGGTGAGTGTACATCATGAAAGACATGGTTCATTTGAAATAGATATTAAATTCATGTCAGAGGGATTCCATCTTTTATTTACTGTAAGTTCATTCTTCTTGTTTTTGATAACCTAAAGAAAGAGGTTCTTCATGGTGAAGAAATGTAAGCTCTATTTTAGAAGGTGTTTCATTTTCACAGAACCTAATTTAGGGGAGAAAGTTGAAAATGCTTGGAAATAAAGTAACTTCTAATAAGTTCAATTGTTAAGTTTGAATAAGTTTGAATAAGTTCCTCGTTCAGTCGCTAAGTCATGTCCGACCTTGCAACCCCATGGACTGCAGCGCACCAGGCTTCCTTGTCCTTACCGTCTCTCTGAGTTTGCTCAAACTCATGTTCATCAAGTCGGTGATGCCATCGGACCATCTCATCCTCTGTCGTCCCTTTCTCCTCCTACCTTCAATCTTTCCCAGCATCAGGATCTTTTCTAATGAGTCAGCTGTTTGCATCAGGTAGTCAAAGTATTGGAGCTTCAGCATCAGCTCTATTGGTGAATACCCAAGGTTGATTTCCTTTAAGATTGACTGGTTTGATCTCCTTGCTGTCCAAGGGACTCTCAAGAGTCTTCTCCTGCACTACAATCAGAAAGCATCAATTCTTTGGCACGTTAATCTTGGTTTAACACTGGATATTTGGAAGTTCTATCGATGTGGTGCAGTAGGATAGCAAGTATCATCCAAGAGATAGATGCTGCCTATATAATTAGTCAAGAAGCTATTGAGTTGTGAATTTTTTTTTTATTTTACTCCCTGTATCAGTCATAACAGTGGCAGACTTTACTTTTGGGGGCTCCAAAATCATAGCAGATGGTGACTGCAGTCATGAAATTAAAAGATGCTTGCTCCTTGGAAGGAAAGTTATGACCAACCTAGAGAGCATATTAAAAAGCAGAGACATTACTTTGCCAACAAAGTAGTCAAAGCTTTGGTTTTTCCAGTAGTTGTGTATGGATGTGAGAATTGGACTATAAAGAAAGCTGAATGCTGAATGATTGATGCTTTTGAACTGTGGTGTCGGAGAAGACTCTTGAAAGTCCCTTGGACTGCAAGGAGATCCAACCAGTTCATCCTAAAGGAGATCAGTCCTGAATGTTCATTGGAAGGACTGATGCTGAAGCTGAAACTCCAATACTTTGGCCACTTGATGTGAAGAGCTGACTCTAAGACCGTGATACTGGGAAAGATTGAAGGCGGGAGGAGAAGGGGACGCCAGAGGATGAGATGGTTGGATGGCATAACTGACTCAATGGATATGAATTTGAGTAAACTTAGGGAGTCGGTGATGGACAGGGAGGCCTGGCGTGCTGCAGCCCATGGGGTCACAAAGTGTCAGACATGACTGAGCAACTGAACTGAACTGAGTTCAGGAAACACATGTCAGGCTTCTGTTCTGTGGCAGGAACAGGCTGCTACAGATTCTCAGAGAGGGATGTTGACATAGAGAAAGTTCAGGAAGACACAAATCAACCCATAGAACAATGTAAACAGAGTGAGCCAAAATATTTTTATAAATTGAAAGGAGAGAGTTTTATTTGGATCAGTATGAGAAATCTGAAATAGGTAAAAGGCCTGAATTCAAATAAGTAAATACTTTCTCTCCCTCTCTATTTTCATAAGAAATAATCCTGTGAACAGAGGGGCCTGGTGGGCTCCAGTCCATAGAGTCTCAAAGAGTCAGAAATGATTGAAGTGACTTAGCACACAGGCAGGCAAGAAATAAAAATCTCCATATCTTGAGGTTGTTATAACTGATATATTAACTAAGTTTATAGAAATTTTTTCCATTATCAATTACTTTCTAATTTCAACAACTTTTGTGACTGAAAGTACTTCTGTAATCTCTTTCATCATATTGGTGAGTTTCTTTACAATCATATCAGCAATTTCATTATTTCTTGACTTAAGTCGACTTCTTTTTCCCCTAATATCTCACTTCTGTTGCATTGTGTACTATTCAGATTTCCACCTAAAATGTCAAAAAGATAAGGACATTTTAATATTTCTATATGTAGATCTTAAGCATCTAGTGATTTTCAGTTGCCTCCAGCCAAGGTTTTATCATTAGTTTTTATTTTCTCTTATATCATCATCAGTCCTTTCAGCTTTTACTTCTGTTTTATTCTCTGGTAATCAAATACTTGTTCTTTCAATACTCCACCATTCTCAGTATTGTGAATGGATAAAATTTGGATGTTTTGCATAGTAAAACTTTTATGGCAATTAAAGACTGATTTTATGTCTAACTTTATGCAGTTTTGTTATATACTTAAATTTACCTGAGAAAATTCCAGACTATATTTCAAATTCAGTAGAAATTTGACTAATGCAGTAAAAATATGGCAGGACCAGAATATCTTTATATTCTTAACCAACAAAGGTTTAATTCAGCTGGTGTTTACATTTCCTCATGTATTGAAGACTTTCCATTGATCTATTTAGCTTTCAATGTCCAGACACTGAACCAGACCCTGGGGCTTCCCTGGTAAAGCGATAGAAGCAATTCCCACCTACAAGAATGCTGGTGGATGAGACCGTGGAGAAATGAACACAGAGAATAAATTTGAAGAGTTAAATGTTACCAAAGAAACAAAGGAACTTCACAGAGACTGGTCAAGTGAGTTATGCGGGAGAGATATTGATATAGATGTTACACAGCCACGGAGGTGCAAGTGGAACTGACATGCTCTGGGAGATGATGAGCCAGATGGGGAGGGTAGAGGAGAGAACATTCTGTGTGAGAGGACAGCATGTGCAGAGAAAAGCTCTTGGCATGTTTGGACACCTGAAGAAAGGCTGATGTGGCCGGGCCAGGCTGAGGTCAACAAGGACCAGCTCATGCTACACCTGCCTCCTCAGCCTGCAGTCTTCTGACCGTCCATGTGCCTCTGCAGGTCCACGAAGACTTTCCAGGCTTCACCAAGAGATGAAAGGGAATCTGCCTCTAGATTCTCACATTTACTCTTTCCTAAGATTGATGCCACTGAGATTGCATCTGTGTTCTGCCAGTTCTCTTTCCCCTCCTTTATCATAATTGCCCTTTTCCCATTTAGAGAAGGAAGGCGCACCTGCCAGGAAGCTTGAATCATCCCTTGGTGCAGTGCCCCAGGGCATAAGTCAATACAGTGGTTCTGGGGAGGAAACCTGGAGAGCAAAGCAAGAAAGACCAAATGTGGTTTTGCATCATTTTCTCCGCTGAAACAGTCCTAACAACCTGAATATTCTCTTTCTCTCTAATCTGTCATCTACATATTGTCATCGATCATCCGTCTTGTATCTATCCATCCAGCTCCTCATTAGTCCATCTTTCTCTGTTTTAGAATTAGAATTCCGAAGCTGTCTCAGTTGAGGAAACATATTAAGATGTGACTGTGTGTGTACGCATGTGTGTGCACAGGTGTGTATGTTTTAAATAAATCATATCTTTTAAACATAAACTAATTCTGTTTCGGGCTTCCCTGATGGTTCAGATGGCAAGGAATCCCCCTGCAATGAGGGAGACCTGGGTTCGATTCCTGGGTTGGGAAGATCCCCTGGAGGAGGGCATGCAACCCACTCCAGTATTCTTGCCTGGAGAATCCGCATGGGCAGAGGAGCCTGGTGAGTTACAGTCCATGGGGTCACAAAGAGTCAGACACGACTGAGTGGCTAAGCACTGCACAATTCTGTTTTGGCTGATTGGTTTGACAGGAATAACTAGTGCTAAAAAATAGTGGCATAGCAGATATGTTCCCAAAAGCAAATAAAAGTCTTCAGTTTCAATGCTTTGATGAAATACATAAAGCACATATATAAGATATAATGCATCAGAAATTACATGTTTTGAGACCATTTGACACTCATTAAACACCTTAAATACTGATTTAAATGTGCAGGGGTAGGTCCTAGGGTCTCTAAATTATTTTAGTGGTAAGTAAAAAAAAAAGCTTGAAGATCATTATCTCTAGTAAAGACGTGAGCATAGGTTTTACTCTCAGTTTAATCAGAAGCAGCTGAAAAGTTTTAGATGGAAGACGAGAATGTTCAAGTGAAAATGCTTTGCACAGAAAATTGTCGTGGTGGTGGACTGCTGTTTCCCACACTCGCTTTTCTAACACCTGAGTAAAAATGAAAGCACAGCATAAATCACCATTATTTTTAAAATGTCACTGGAGCAGAGATTGGCATCTCGTTCTCCTGAACAGCATAGAAAATGGCAGTAGAGAGGGTAAATACTGATGTGCAAACTTGAGCAATAAGTTAGATGTGTTTGGCCATTCAGTTTTCTCATATTCAGTCCCAGAATCTAGTATGTTATCAAACTGCAATGAAAACATGTTTTAATTTTGGTCTGCTTTGGGATATTCTGGTTTCTGTGGACAATAAACAGCAAAAGCATTAAGCAGAACATTCTTTCCTATCCTAAGGTGAAAGTCAATCTTCATGTTTGAAATATTTAGGTGTGCAGACAAAAACATGCCAAATGATATAAGAAAATAAAAAAATCTAAAGTTTTAATTAGGCTGATGATAATGATAAAACCTCAGATGCATGTTTGTTTGGAGGCAAAAGCACAAACATTATTACTTTTTGTGAGAAGACTTGATACTGTGATGTACAATGCCAGCTTCTTTTGTAGAATTTATATACACACACAAACATGCACTCAATCCTGTGTTATCAGTAAACCAATATCTGTGAATATGCGTTCCCCTTCTTTTATTATTCCACTGCCTGCAATTGTCTATGTATTTTGCAAGGTTGCAAACCAGGAATACGTGGCTTACTTATATTAAATGAATGATATTTAAGGCTTGAAGTCTTAACTGACTTTGGCTTTCTTATTGTGAAGAGCAAACAGGGCTCTAACAAATGATGCAGTCACAGTAAGATGAGTTACGCTAAAGATCGCTGTTTGTCCCTTTGTCTCTACACACTTGGTGCTTATATTCCATTGCTTTCATTAAGTAGTCTCTTTTCTCATAGATTCTTTCCCCTACTCCTCTCTCAATGTTCATGGATAGAAATTTAGGGGATCATAGCTTCTGTCTTTAAAACAAATGTAAGGATATTAACTGATTGTTACACCTGTTACCTGATGCACTAATTAAGATGATTAAAATTTCATATGTAACTATCTTTATATATCTCTATGTATACATTTTTTATAGAAACATACTTTTATCTGACTCTCACTTTGAGCTCTTCATGGTAAGTCCAATAAGCTACCATTTTCTTAGAGTTGATTCTCTGCCTAGGATTGTAATACATTGCATTATATAGTCTTGTCTATTCTTACAACAACACTATAATGTGGATATTAATACCCTGTAACATAGTTTTTTCTTTCCTGATTGTTACATTTTTGTGGAAATGTCAGTGTCACGTTTCTCCACTTCTATATACTTTCCTTTCTGCACTCATCTTAATGTTTCAAAGAGAGGAGATTGCATAACTAATCACAAGAATATTGCAATGACAAACATATGAAATACACGAAAGCCAACATTAACTAAATTTGTAGTTCACCAGGACCTCTTACAGATGTGACAGTAGTGTACAACTTTTCTCAAAGTTATTTTTCAGTTTTAGAAAATCTAAGTGTAGATTTGGAGTATATCATAAACTTTTAATGAATGTTTTCTTTCTATGAGAAAACAGTAAGAAGTGCTAGAAGGATAAAAGATGATTTTCAGGATTCACAGGAAAAGAGGAAAGGAACCTTAAGTCTTCATTTTGTGCTGTTTAGATACATCGCATCACACAGTTGCCACAGATCCACTAGAGGCGATGCTGTTGCAGTTTAGAAAGGCCAAGTAATTCGTTTATAGTGAACAAAAGTGAAAGCCTCTCAGTCCTGTCTGACTCTGCGACCCCATGGACTATACAGTTCATGGGATTCTCCAGGCCAGAATACTGGAGTGGGCAGCCTTTCCCTTCTCCAGAGGATCTCACCAACCCAGGATCAAACCCAGGTCTTCCACATTGAAGGTAGATTCTTTACCAGCTAAGCCACAAGGGAAGCCCAAGAATATTAGAGAAGGTAGCCTAACCCTTCTGCAGCGGATCTTCCCGACACAGGAATTGTACTGGGATCTCCTCCAGTACAGAATTGCCTGCATTGCAGGCAAATTCTTTACCAACTGAGCTATAGGGAACAAAACCAGGATCTAAACTTATGCAGGTCTAGCTCCAAAGCCTGTGGTGGTGCATTTGTTTATATCACTGCTGTTGTTAATGTACACCAAGCAAGGTATAAAATTATAACACATGCTTCAGGTGTTTTGGCAGCATACACTAGGGTAGAACTAGCATCTGAATTAGCTGTCTTTCTCTCCAGAGAATATGTTCACTTTTTGTGAGAGGAGAAGTTAATCTTTAAACCTAGACTAGCTGGCCAGTATACATAAAAACATACTTGCCTATTACACAGTGTGTGTGTTAGCTGCTCAATAATGTCCAACTCTTTGCGAGCTCATGGACTGTGGCCTACCAGGCTCCTCTGTCAGTGGAACTTCAGGCAAGAATACTGGAGTGAGTTGCCATTCGCTTCTACAGGGGGTCTTCCCAACCCAGGGATTTAACCCTGGTCTCCTACATTGCAGGCAGATTCTTTACTGTCTGAGCCACCAAGGAAGCCACATTATATAGTAAACATTGAGTAAATAATTGTTCAATGATTGATGAATGAAGAAATAATTTAATTGTATCGAGTCATCAATACATTACCACTATGTAATGTGAATTCCACGGTGGTTCAGAGAGTAAAGACACACACATAATATATAAGAATCAACTTATATGCAGAGTACATCATGTGAAATACTGGGCTGGATGAATCACAAGATGGAATCAAGATTGCTGGTAGAAATAACAACCTCAGATATACAGATGATATCACTTTAATGGCAGAAAGTGAAGAGGAACTAAAGAGTCTCTTGATGAAGGTGAAAGAGGAGAGTGAAAAAGCTGGCTTAAAACTCAACATTCAAAAAACGAACGTCATGGCATCCAGTCCCATCACTTCATGATAAATAGATGGGGAAAATATGGAAACAGAGTCAGATTTAATTTTCTTGGTTTCCAAAATCAATGTGGACACTGACTGCAGCCACAAAATTAAAAGACACTTACTTCTTGGAAGAGTAACTCTGACAACCCTAGACAGTATATTAAAGGCAGAGACATCAGTCATGTCTGACTCTTTGCGACCCCATGGACTGCAGCATGCCAGGCTTCCTTGTCCTTCACTATCTCCAGGAGTTTGCTCAAAGGCATATCCATTGAGTTGTTGATGCTATGCAACCATCTCATCCTCTGTCAGAAAAGCCTGGGGTTTGACTGGGATTTCTGAGATTAGCTTGTGTATGCATGCTAAGTCTCTTCAGCTGTGTCCAACTCCTTGTGACTGTGTGGACTTTGACCCACCAGGCTCCTCTGTCCATGGAATTCTCCAGGCAAGACTGGAGTAGGTTGCCATGCCCTCCTCCATGGGATCTTCCCGACCCAGGAATCAAACCCAGGTCTCCTGCACTGAAGGCAGATTCTTTAGCACTGAGCCCTTTGGCACCAGGGAAGCACTGAGAGTAACTTGGCCTGTCTTCAAATCATTAAGATGAATGACATTACCCCAACCTTAAGTTTTCACATGATTCTGTACTAAACAGGAAGGAAAAGAGGAGTAAGAATGAAGTCCTCTTCACATAGGGCCCCCTAGGGTAAATCCTCTCCTGTGGGAATGGAGTGTCCATGATTGGCTTAAACCCTACTCCCCACTGGGATTGATTTTGGACCACCGCCATGCCTCCCCGGGAACACTTGGCGATGTGTGAAGGCGTTTTTGTTGTCACAGCTGGGGGCCGGGTGCTATTAGCATCTAGTGATTCTAAATATCCTCTACTACACAGGACAGCCCTCAGCAATAAAGACTCATCAAAAGTCTCAGTATCTAAGGTTGAGAAGTTCTGTCTTCAGTTGAGCATTGCTCATCTCCTGAGCCTGGACATGCTGTACCAGAACACAATTTTAGTTCTTTTAGCAAAAACCAAAGTAGAAAAGCCAAGGGAGTACAATCCATAGTGTCTGTCAATATTTATGAGTCCTAAAGATATATTTTCTTTTTTGAATGACAGCTATCACCTGTAAGTTCTATGTATGTAAGTATTTTTGGAAAAGACAACAGAGAAGTAAAGAATAAAATGATGAGAAAGATATTCAACCTACCAGGAGATTTAACTGTGTCCTGTGGTTCCTTAGTTGGAAGTCAGGACAATTTCGCCTGCAAATGCCCAGAGGGAAGCATTGCAGTGGTTCATTAATTGAAATCTATTATTTTCTGTGACAGTTTGCATCCTACACAGTTCATCTTTCCTAAGTTACCACAAGGACACTGATATCTTATTCCATCATGTCAAAAAAAAATAGTCCTGTATCATGCTTAATCATGAAGAATGTACTTCAATTTAAATATTATTAAGGATTATTAACACAGAGGCTAGTTCTTGCAAAACTATGAAAATGTGTATAATTTGTCCACCCTATACTCTCTGTCAAAGCACTTCCTTCTTCTAATGATCACTAGTGTGTGTGTGTGTGTGTGTGTGTGTGCGTGCGCACATGTGTGCTAAGTCACTTCAATCGTGTCTGACTCTTTGCAGCTCTTTGACTGTAGCCCACCAGGTTCCTCTGTCCATGGATTTCTCCAGACAAGAATACTGAGGTGGGTTTCCATTTCCTCCTCCAGGGAATCTTCTCAGGGATCGAACCCCTTTCTTATGTCTTCCTTGTTAGGGAGTGGGTTCTTTACCATTATATATATATACACATATGTGTGTATATATCCATATGTGTGTGTGTTTATAAAATTTTGAAAACAGAAAAGTATGCCTTTAATATATGTCAAATGCTTTACAGAGTTACTCATTTTGATTTTCACAGTAGCACACCAAAGTAGATTTTCATCATTCCAATTCATAGATGAGGTCACAGAAAGTCAAATAGTAAAGTCAGTTTCCATAGTCACATGGGGAGTTGGTGACAGCAGTAGGGCTTGAACCAAGTCCTTCTCTCAAGCTGATGCTCTTGCCAAACTGCCAGTGCAATACAGGTCCTTTGGACCAGAATTCAGAGTTGAAAGAGCAAGAAAATCACTTTCATAAAATAACCTGCATGTATGATTATTTTCTGACATAAAGATATTTTCTTTAACACATATGCCTATAAGTATATACAAATAAAGAATGTTATTTGAAAAATAAAAAATAAAAAAATAAAAAGATTTACTTTATGTCTAAAAAAAAAAAAAGAAAGAATGTTATTTGTTGAACTTGAGCTGTGAGCTAAGTGAAATTATATCAAGCATTCTAAACAAGCAAATATATTTCAAATGTTCTATTTTAGGTGGACAAACTGGTGACCAATACCTGTTATTGCCTGAAATGTAACTTTGGGGAAATATCTTTTTTACACACTTTTTCAAGGACACTATGTCATCAAGATCTCTTCTTCTTGTTAATAGTTTTTCAATGAGATTCCAACCCACAGGACACTTTTTATGCTAGTCTGTACTGTAAAAAATGTACTGCAATGTATTAAAATCCTAGATAAATCATCTTCTCATATCCAGGGCTTTTCAATCAATACCATGTAACTTAATTTATGGAAAAAAGTTGCTGTGAACTGCCATATACCTTTTACTCAGATTCACCAATGGAGAGGGAAATGGCAGCCCACTCCAGTATTCTTGCCTGGAGAATCCTGTGGATGGAGGAGCCTCGTGGGCTGCCATCTATGGGGTCGCACGGAGTCAGACACTACTGAAGTGACTTAGCAGCAGCAGCAGCAGATTCACCAATAGATAACATTTTTGCTACATTCATTTTATTATTTACTGCCTCTCTCTGCAGCTAAAGAAACTATGTCCCTTAAATCCTGAATACTTTGATGTTATTTGGGACTTCCCTTGTGGCTCAACTGGTAAAGAAGCTGCCTGCATTGCAGGAGACCTGGGTTCAGTTCCTGGGTTGGGAAGATCCCCTGGGGAAGGGAAAGGCTACCCACTCCAGTGTTCTGGCTTGGAGAATTATTGGATTGACTCTTGAATCGCAAAGAGTCAGGCATGATGAGTGACTCTCACTTGATGTTATTTATTAAAATCAAGAATATTCATCCAAGTAATCATAATACAATTATAAAAGTATATTTTAACATTGACATAATAATATTGTCAACACGATAGGTATTATTCAAATTTTCCTAGCTATCTTAATAATAACCTTTATAGGAATTTTTCCTGGTCCAGGGTCTTCCCGAGGACTCCTTACTGCAGAGGGTCACCAAGTGTCTTAAACTTAAATATGAAATTGTTCCTCAGTTTACTTTATTCAGCATCACAGTAATAGTTTTGAATATGAGGTTTCAACTAAATAATATATTCTTCTGTTTTGATTTAATAAGCACTTTGACTCTATACTTACAAATGAGTAGTGGCTGATGACATGGACCCTGAAGTCTCATTGCCTGTGTTAAATCCTGGCCCTGGTGCTTCCTATCTCTGTGAACTCAGGCGAGTTATTCAATCTCTTGGTGTTCTAGGTCTCCTCGTGCATAAAGTATAGCAGAAATAATCACAGTAACTTCCATAAGCATTATTGGAAGGATTCAACAGAATTAGGGTATTCCAAACACTTAGAGCAATATTTGACATATAGAAAGTTTGAGGCATATTTATTATTATTACTATTATCATTACCATTACCATTATTATTACTATCCCATACTCACTTTTCATGTAAGTTTTCTGAATAATAATTGAAATAATGTAAAAACCTTCCATATTTGTGGTATGAGGCTTCTTGTGTTCTGCCAATACAGATTTCCGACAGAGTCTACCTCTAACCAACAGAATTACTCTTGTGTAAAAGAAAATTGACTGGCTTCTATATTCATGCTTTCTCAGTAAACAAGGGAAGAACCATATTCTCTATCAGATTATAGCCACACACTGTCAGGATAAATAGAGCTACATAAAATTACTAACCCAGATGAAAAGCTTCATGTGAAAATGGGTATCAGATATAATACAATAATTGCAATAATTAGTTGCAAAGGACATACTATATGCCAGCCATTTACACATCCACAAAAGAGAAAATTCCCTTTTAGCTGAATATTTCATAGTATTAAGTCTGGTAGCTATTTAGACATCAACTTCTTATATTCTCAGTTCAGTTTTCTGTTTTATACACTATTACAAGGTCAAGGAGAAGTCCACCATGACTTTGTCTGAGGAGGGGAGAATTTCAGCCATCTCTCTCTCTTGGTTTAGGGAAATTTGCAAGTTGGTAGTTTCTGTACTCCAGACACCCCAAATGACAGAGGTCAATTGAAGATTAATGTTTCTCTCTATGGAGAGATGGGCTTCACTAGGTTTAAGTGAGAAGGAGACTAGATGGTAAGGATGCCCACATTTAGGCAAACTTAAAGAGGAAAATGAAAGTGAAAGAGGAGAGTGAAAAAGTTGGTTTAAAGCTCAACATTCAGAAAACTAAGATCATGGCATCTGGTCCCATCACCTCATGGGAAATACATGGGGAGACAGTGGAAACAGTGTCAGACTTTATTTTGGGGGGTTCCAAAATCACTGCAGATGGTGATTGCAGCCATGAAATTAAAAGACGCTTACTCCTTGGAAGGAAATTTATGGCCAACCTAGACAGCATATTAAAAAGCAGAGACATTACTTTGCCAACAAAGGTCCGTCTGGTCAAGGCTATGGTTTTTCCAATGGTCATGTATGGATGTGAGAGTTGGACTGTGAATAAAGCTGAGTGCCGAAAAATTGATGCTTTTGAACTGTGGTGTTGGAGAAGACTCTTGCAAGTCCCTTGGACTGCAAGGAGATCTAACCAGTCCATCCTAAAGGAGATCTGTCCTGGGTGTTCATTGGAAGGAGTGATGCTGAAGCTGAAACTCCAGTACTTTGACCACCTCATGCGAAGCATTGACTCTTTGGAAAAGACTCAGATGCTAGGAGGGATTGGGGGCATGAGGAGAAGGGGACGACAGAGGATGAGATGGCTGGATGGCATCACCAACTCGATGGACATGAGTTTGAGTAAACTCCGGGAGTTGGTGATGGACAGGGAGGCCTAGCGTGCTGCAATTCACGGGGTTGCAAAGAGTCAGACACGACTGAGCGACTGAACTGAACAGAACTGAACTGAAAGAGGAAAACTAAGATCATTACATATCACAAAAACTTGTCTTCATTCTCAAGAATCCCTAAGTATTTTTAAACAGTGCTTTTGAAAAATTATCTTTTATTGAAAAGTTTTGTTGAAGGCCATTATGATTCTTTGGAGTCTTTTTTGGGCAGCTGTTTAGTCCGTTACTTTACAGTATTATTTACTCCAAGTGCGTATAAATTGAATGTTTTTTTGTTTTGTTTTGTTTTTTAAATGACTCAAGCCTGAATCTTTTGAAGGATAAATGTTATGCTACAAGGTCTATAAGCCCCAATTATTTCAATAAAGATATTTAAATATGGATGCCTATTGTTAGTCTCCATTCAGCTGACATCTCCCTGGTCCTCTAGGGATTTCTTAATAGAATTGTGAACCCATATGATTTCTCAGGAAACAGTTTCTAGACCACCTTGTCAATTGCTCAGGATTTTTAGGCCTAAAGAACTAGACCACTCTTAATTTAACAAAGTAGCTGTTAGTTTACTTTCTTCCAATCATTATTGCTTAGTTTGGGCTTCCGAGGAGGCACTACTGGTAAGGAATCCACCTGACAACGCAGGAGATGTAAGAGATGCGGGTTCGATCCCTCCATCAGGAAGATCCTCTGAAGGGTGGCATGATAACCCACTCCAGTATTCTTCCCTAGAGAATCCCATGGACAGAAGAGCCTGGCAGGCTACAGTCCTTGGGGTCGCAAAGAATCAGACACAACTAAGCTACTAACACACACACACATTTTAGTAATGTAATCATATATTAATAACTATAGAGATCTCATAAAATTCACTCATGTTTCTATTAAAATAACCATTATAAAACCCCACAGAAAAGTCAATAATTTGATTAAATATTTTATAGAGTAATAAAGAAAAATGAGATGAAGAGCTAATAAAATTATTTCATTTCATCTTGAAGTCTTTAAATATTTTGCAACCCTTAAAGATCACTGCTAAATATTATACATGCCATTTTAAGAAGTCTGGTTCAAAAAATCAGTGACAGTCTAACAAGTAGAGTATGGATGTGAGAGTTGGACCATAAAGAATGCTGAGTACTGAAGAACTGATCCTTGAACTGTGGTGTTGGAGAAGACTCCTGAGAGTCCCTTGGCCAACAAGGAGATCAAACTGGTCAATCTTAAAGGAAATCAGTCCTGAATATTCTTTGGAAGGATTGATGCTGAAGCTGAATCTCCAATAATTTGGCCACTTGATGCAAAGAGCTGACTCATTGGAAAAGACCCTGATGCTGGGAAAGATTGAAGACAAGAGGAGAAGGGGATGACAGAGGATGAGATGGTTGGATGGCATCACTGATTTGATGGATATGAGTTTGAGAAAGCTCTGGGAGTTGGTGATGAACAAGGAAGCCTGGCATGTTGCAGTCCATGGGGTCACAGAGGGAGACACGACTGAGCAACTGAGCTGAAATATCAAGTAGAAACAGTTACTTTTTAAGTTGGATTATTTGTTAAAGAAGCATTTCTCTGAAAATGGATGTGCAAAACAAACTCAGATGAGGTTTTCTTAATGAAATTTATTTCTAAAAATTAAATGCTTTTAAATTATTTTTATAAAGATTTTCTTTACCCCAAATTGAAAGTTATTTTTATAATTTGTGCATCTAGAAAAAAATGTCAATTTACTTAATCCATTATATAGAAGAAAATCTTAAGGTTTTAATATTTCATTGAATAATTTATGAGTATAGGCCACATGTCCGTTAGTCAAATGAAATAATGTGTCACTATTAACAGAGAAATCATTTTCATTACTGAAAGTTCTGTATTAACCTGAACAATGGAAACATTGAATTATAAGTGTTTATCTCCATTAAATAATTGGGCAAATAATGCTAGTGTTTTTTGGCTCAGACAGAAAAGAGCCTGCCTGCAATGCAGGAGACCTGGGTTTGTTCCCTGGGTCAGGAGGAGTTTCTGGAGAAGGAAATGCCAACCCACTCGAGTATTCTTGCTTGGAAAATCCCGTGGATGGGGGAGCCTGGCAGGTTACAGTCCATGGGGTTGCAAAGAGTCAGACACGACTGAGCAACTTCGCTTTCTTTCTTTCTTTCCCTTAGTTGTAACATCCTAGAAAGATATGAATTAAGTTTATATTATAATGAGTCACATTGAATTGATATCATTAAATACAGATGTTAATAGGCAACTTTGCAAAGCTAGTGAAGTAACTTGGTTTTAAAAACATGTTTTGGAGAATTATTTGAACAATATTCTTTGATTTCTAGGGTGTCTTATGTGGAAAGAGTAGAAAGAAATTTCCTAAAGCTACTCTCTGCTGTTCAGCTTACTTCATGTAATATTGGAGATTTGGCTAGCCTTGTGAACAACAGCAAAAATTTGGACCAAGATAGATTCAGCCAACATGATATAAAATGAGACAGAACAAACTGGTAATGAAAGAAAAGGGTTGGGAGAAGAAATATAAAACAACAGAAAATAAAAGATGGTGGAAAGGCAGGTTTGTGTCTAGGAAATGTAGTTATTTAAGAAACAGGGAAATAATAAAAATGATTATTTTGTTTATGTTTGATTTAAGTAAAATTATGTCAGCAAAATCTGTATAAACCCATGACATATAAACTATTCTGTGTGTCTTTTTTTTTCTTTTTTTTTGGCCTATATAAACTTGATTAACAAATGTTAATACTCTTTTAATATATGCTAAATCCTTAGAAGAGTATCTGGTGTAATGTAAGTACCCAGTAAATGTTAACTATTATTATATTTAGTGAGGCCAAAGGGATCATTTACTTGAACTTGTTTAATTTATAAGATGAATATTCTATGTAACTGAGTTATTTTTTAATGAGTAGAAGTCAGTTTTCATCAAAACAATAATAAAACCTAAATATAATTATGCAATGTGTTGGGTATAACTATATTTTATTGGTTTATAGCACAGAATGAACTTGTATAGCTTCTAGCATTAAAATAACAATTTAAAAATTACCAGTATTATACATCACATTGCTCTTCTCTTTTGAATCTGTGTTCTTTTATTTAGTAGCAAGTTATGGGCAGAGTGGAAGTCTTTGCCATCTGTAGTATCCATCGGGATAGAGCTTCTCTTTTATCTTCCTGTCTTTTGCAGGCTTAGCTCTCATTTCCATCCATTTATGATACATTTTGATTATTTCTTTTTACATAATGAATTTTAAACATTAAAAATATATATATGATAATCTTTTAACTGATTTAAAATGCATTAGCTGAATTTCAATTCTCAATTGTTTCTTTGCAGTATAAAATTTATATACATACATACATATATATACAGAGCTACTAATAGTAATAAAAAACATTGAAAAAGCCTGCCTTGAATTATGATTTGTGGCATGTATCTGTTACCTCGTTTAGCATGGTAAGTATCTAGTTATTATTTCATAAGTTGAATACTGTTGTGTAAATCTGGAATATGAACTCTGTTGTAAATCTAGAAATTTTACTTTATACTTTCTTAGGGTAGGACACACTTGAGTTTTCAAGGCTTATGTAACTAACCAAAAAAATAAGGAGATGGACCCCAGTGTGAAGCAGAACAAAGAAACTATCCAGATTTGCTCAGGTGGACTGAGGCTAGAGAGGCGAGGCAGTTTAAGGAAGTTTAAGAAAGAACTGCCTTCCCTCATATCCAAATCACTCATGTAATTATATGCTTATCCTGTTCTCAGTACAAAATATAAGATTCATTTACTTAGCAAATATTCCTTAACTACCTACTATATATTAGTCATTCTGCTGGGTGCTGGGGACACAAGGATTAACAGGACACATTCCATATCTAAGAGAGTTCACAGCATTGTGGACATTTTATTTATTTATTTATTTTTGGCTAGAAAAGGGGGGCTGAGGACGCAAATACAAATCTGTTTGTTTTTTTAATTGAAATTGGAATTACTTTGAGCATATAAGTAAGTGAGGGAATACTTCGTGCAGAACCAGCAAGAGCAGGTACTGAGACCCTGCTGCTGACTTTTCTGTTCCTGTAGCACAATCCAGCACAAAGGAATGAGAGCTCCGTGTTCATGGGATGAACTGATAGACTGAGTGATCCACGTGCTCCCTGACTGGCCAGTGCTCATTGATCCATACTTCTCAAAACCACCACAGTCCACTTACACGGGGTTGGCATTATTTTACATGGCTAATCTCCTTTCATTGCGGGGACTCGCCGACTGGATGGGACGCATCTTGAGTGGGCACCTGGAAGGGCTCTTCTGCACTCCTGGAAGCGATGCACACAGCACAGCCTGGAGAGACACCCTCTTGACTGCCCACATCCGGAGAAGCTGGTTTGAGCCAGGAGGCTGGCGTCCTGAACTCTGTTCTAACTAACTCTCCTCATTTCAGGGCTCTGTTAGGGCTCCTGCTTCTCAAGATGCTGTGTGGTTTGCAGAAATTCAAACAAATAGTCCCCTTGATTATGCCTGAGTGTGACACATCTGTAATCATCCACTGAGGTTGTTAGCCAGATTTTATCCTAAGAGATTAAAAAAATGTCCTAGACTTATGTGCTCACTTGATAGTCTATAAATACGCTAGCTGCAAGTGAAAACAAAACATACACCACCACCCCCAAACAAACAGACAAAAAAGACAAAGCAATATGCTTTTTCACAATGATGGATACTATATTTCTTCAAATGACAGCTGTATACGACTTTTGTCAGGATGGCGGGCAAGAATGACAAGATGCACTAAAAAGTTTGAGGACTAGATTAAAACCATAAATTGAACCAGTCTGAAAAACCTGCATAAGTACAGAAAGCTGTTGTAATAACTGGGCTTAGAAAGGATTACTGTACAAAATATCAGAAAATCCTAAGACTACAAGACTATATACTTAGAGCTGAACTCTAGTAGGTCTTAAAAAAATAATCAATATCTTTGTGTTGAGCTAACACAAAGCCATGATTTACCCCAGGCTTAATCATAAATTTAAGTATTATTAATGCTTAGTCCTTCAGAGTAATTTTAGGACGTTTTGAGCAATACTGCATCTATCCATTGATTTCAAAATTTAGTTCTTATTTCCATTTGGTAAATCATTTTAAAGTGGATCAACTAGAAATAGCCTTAGAAAGAGCCCAAGTGTGTTATATTATGGGAGTTAAGATTTCTCCAAAGAAGACATACAGATGGCTAACAAACACATGAAAAGATGCTCAACATCACTCATCATCAGAGAAATGCAAATCAAAACCACAATGAGGTACCACTACACGCCAGTCAGGATGGCTGCTATCCAAAAGTCTACAAGCAATAAATGCTGGAGAGGGTGTGGAGAAAAGGGAACCCTCTTACACTGTTGGTGGGAATGCAAACTAGTACAGCCACTATGGAAAACAGTGTGGAGATTTCTTAAAAAACTGGAAATAGAACTGCCATATGACCCAGCAATACCACTTCTAGGCATACACACTGAGGAATCCAGATCTGAAAGAGACACGTGCACCCCAATGTTCATCGCAGCACTGTTTATAATAGCCAGGACATGGAAGCAACCCAGATGCCCATCAACAGATGAATGGATAAGGAAGCTGTGGTACATATACACCATGGAATATTACTCAGCCGTTAAAAAGAATTCATTTGAATCAGTTCTAATGAGATGGATGAAACTGGAGCCCATTATACAGAGTGAAGTAAGCCAGAAAGATAAAGAACATTACAGTATACTAACACATATATACGGAATTTAGATAGATGGTGGCGATAACCCTATATGCAAAACAGAAAAAGAGACACAGAAGTACAGAACAGACTTTTGAACTCTGGGGGAGAACGTGAGGGTGGGATGTTTTGAAAGAACAGCATGTATACTATCTATGGTGAAACGGCCCACCAGCCCAGGTGGGATGCATGAGTCAGGTGCTCTTGCCTGGTGCACTGGGAGGACCCTGAGGAGTCGGGTGGGGAGGGAGGTGGGAGGGGGGATCGGGATGGGGAATACGTGTAACTATATGGCTGATTCATGTCAATGTATGACAAAACCCACTGAAATGTTGTAAAGTGATTGGCCTCCAACTAATAAAATAATATTAAAAAAAAAAAAAAAAAAAAAAAAAAAAAAAAGATTTCTTTAGATGAATTTTGGGGAGACACAAAGATTCAGTCCCTAACAGTTATGCATAAATCTCCCAATAAGCTTTCTGAATGCACTAAAAAACACATTATACAAACTTACAATGAATTTCCTTTCCATTTAGAAACCCAACAATTTCAGAAAACTGGTATAGTTAATAATTCAGGGGGCATGCCATTTCCTAGATATTAAATCAAACACACTGCTTTTCAAAGCAAGGGTGAAGCCTTCCTCCAGGTGGTATCTTCCACATTGGCTTCAGGTAACTGGATTGTTATCTTATACTCCAGGTCCGAGCTCAATGTCTGCATCCTTGGAAAGACTTCCTAGATTAATCAGAGTTTAACTAACCCCCTAGCCTTTACCATGCCTGAGCATGCATAATTCTTTACATGCCGTATCTTCACTCACCCTTTCCTGATACATGTCCTTACCTACAGCATTACTATAAGAACTTCTACATTTTTAGTTCCTAGATACTCTATCTAGGATGTAACAGCATCCATGTACATTGACTGAATGAATCAATTCTACCACCGTATAATCTTCATGGGGCAAATACTTTTATTCTACTATTTGCTGCTGGCAGAACCTGCCTAGCACATAGGAACTACTCCTAAAATATATGATGTATAGTTTATTAAGTGTGTAGTTAAGCCTTGGAAGCGAAAAGGGTCAAAAACTTACGTTAGAATAGTTTTGATCTTCACATCTTAGCTTATTGGAATATAGGAAGAGATTGAATGAAGAGAAACAGTAGGCTAAGAACCATAAGATGTGAGTTACAATCCCTGTTTGGTGTCTAAGTTACTTAACACATCTGAGCATGTTTCCTCTTCTATAAAATCTAACTGCAAACATTTCTCTTCTTGACTTTATACAATTGTTTGATCCCATAAAAAAGATCTATGACAGTTTTATTCAAACATATGTCAAAATGAATTTTATCTATCTTTTTATATGCTTGACCCAATTACATACCTTTCTTTTATGCTTCAAAACAGGTACAATGGAGTAGAAATCATTGTGTTCATGCTTTACAGCCAAAGAACTTTAAATCAGAGGTTAAATAACTTGCCTATGGTTCATGGTTCTCTCTTGCAGAATGTGGATTCACACCCAGAGCTTTTAAGGTCTCCTATTAATTCACCTCAGGTCCTGGATTAAAGTTCTTTTTTGCAAATTGGACTCAAACTACTCTTGTAGTTTTTTTTTTTTTAATGTGTTGACTTTAACGTGAATTCAAAACTTTCTAATTATTAAGCTAAATCATTACTGAAACTAAGTGAAGAAGTAAGAAATCAGGAGAACTGCTTGTGTGCAATATGAACTTGACCTATAGAGAAAAATACATGTTTGAAGGAAAGATCACCACCAATTTATTCATTTTATCCAATTCCCTTTTGTTATATGATTGAATTCACTATTATGCTTTTCCAGATTTTAAGATAATATTTCAATGTCAGATTCGTTCCATGTCAATTTCACTTTCAGGCATGCCTTACTGTCAGGATCAATAGTTCTTGGTAATTTAAACTTGGAGTTCATTACTCCTGTTGATACCACCTGCCACCAGACTAACTAAACTTGGTTTTGACGGACACACTTCCCACTTTCTGAAGTCATTAATAACACTTTGGAAATATCTGCACACTTCCCACAAATCACTGAGACAAAGGCATGAAAAAGAATTTTAAATTATCAGGTTAAATCCTGTGTGTGTGCGTGTGTGTGCACATGCATGTGTCTATGTAAAAGAAAAAAGGGTTGTACAATCTGATTGTTTTAAGTCCATTTCTGAGTTACTATGTAGGCAACTTAATTTTAAAAGAAAGTTAAATAAGTGAAATGTTTTACCTCTTGCCTCAGTTTTCAAAACCCACAGACTCAGAGGCTGTGAGAGAGGCAAAAGTTCCTTGATGATAACTTACGAAGAACTGATGCTTTTGAATTGTGGTCTGAAGAAGACTCTTGGATTGCAAGGAGGTTAAACCACTCAATCCCAAGGAAATTGGAAATCAACCCTGAATATTCACTGGAAGGACTGATGCTGAAGCTGAAGCTCCAATACCTTGGCCACCTTATGCGAAGAACTGACTCATTGGAAAAGACCCTGATGCTGAGAAAGGTTGAGGGCAGGAGGAAAAGGGGATGACAGAGGATGAGATGGTTGGATAGCATCACTGACTCAATGAACATGAGTTTGAGCAAATTCCAAGAGACAGTGAAGGAGAGGCAAGCCTGTCATGCTACAGTCCATAGGGTCGCAAAGAGTTGGATATGACTCAGTGAGTTGGCAACAAGCACAGAAATCAGGGGATTTTTGGATGGGAGTTTCTAAGACTTGCTGAGCCCACTCTGCTTTCCAGTTTGTCTCCAGATCTAGAGTGTTGCCTTGGAAGCAGCACCAAGTCACCAATAGTAACCCAGGTAATTAACCTTTGGTCGATTCTTCTGTTCATTCATCCACAAACTACCTGTGCCTGCACTAGTCACTTCAGTAGTATCTGAGTCTTTTCGACCCTGTAGACTGTAGTCAACCAAGCTACTTTGCCCGTAGGGTTCTCCAGGCAAGAATACTGAAGTGGGTTGCCGTGCCCGCCTCCAGGGGATCTTTCAACCCAGGGAGCAAACCCACATCTCTTATGTCTACGCATTGGCAGATGGGTTCTTTACCGCTACTGACACCTTGTAAGGTCACAGAGTACCTACTGTATTAGAATAAGATAATGAATGCAGTGTATTTTATGACTTCTGAAGATCTTGTAAAATATTACCAAAATTTGCAACAATAACAGCCACCACTTCATGAGCACTTGGTGCAGGTCAGATACTATGTAGAACTACTATGTATATAATTCATTCATTCCAAATATATTTTTTGAATGCCTACTATGTGCCAAACACTTTTCTAGGTGCTGGAGATAAAACTGAACCAGACAGACCAAAATTTCCATTCTCAAAAAACTTTCTTTCCTATTTGGTATAAAACATAAGTTAGCATATTAGATTATAATGAATGCTAAGGAGGAAAAAATAAAGCAGTGAAGGAAGATATGAAATCTTGTAGTGTGAAAATGAAATTTTGCATAAGGGATCCAGGGAAGATCTCGCTGAAGGAATTGAACTTTTAATTGCATTTCAAATGTCAGAACTACATCAAAGGTGATAATGTAAAAGGAGAACATTTTACTCAACATTCTCCTCCCTGGTACAGTTTCCTTGGAGTGAATCTCCTTGCAGCCTTTGCCGGGATGCATGCATGTATTCCGTAGTAGGCTAGGCAGCAGTTTCCTCTATTCTGTGTGTGATAGAGGATGGCTTTTGTGACAATGTTTGATAAGCTGAGGGAGATAACCACGTAGGTGGTTGGGAAAGGGCATCCCAGGCCAGTGAGGAGGTCCATGTGGCTGGAGCAGAGGGGATGAGATGAGATGGGAATACTACACCAAGTGTGATGAAAAAGTCAGTGGAGGGTTACAAATCTTCATGATGTGTTACCCTTTGAATTTTTTAAAAGCAATGTTATTGGAGGATAGGTGCTTTAAAACGTATTAGTTCCTGCTGTGCAGCAAAATGAATCAGGTGCGTGTATCCATGTGTCCCCTCTTTTTGGGATTTTCTCCCCATCCCAGTCACCACGGAGCACCGAGAGTCCCCTGTGCTTACACCAGGTTCTCACTCGTGAAAGTCGCTCAGTCATGTCTGACACTTTGTGACCCCCTGGACCATACAGTCCATGGAATTCTCCAGGCCAGAATACTGGAGTGAGTAGCCTTTCCTTTCTCCAGGGATCTTCCCAACCCAGGGATCCAACCCAGGTCTCCTGCATTGCAGGCAGATTCTTTACTAGCCGAGCCACCAGAGAAGCCCAGGCATACTGGAGTGGGCAGCTTATTCCTTCTCCAGCAGATCTTCCTGACCCAGGAATCGAACTGGAGTCTCCTGCATTGCAGGCAGATTCTTTACCAGCTGAACAACCAGGTTCTCATTAGTTATCTATTTTATACATAGTTGTATATGTATGTTAATCCCAATTTCTCAATTCATGCCGCCCTTGTTTTCCCCCTTGGTGTCCCTACATTTGTTCTCTGTCTCTGTGTCTCTGTCTCTGCTTTGCAAATAGGCTCATCTGTTACCAATGAATTTTACATGTGATAAAAACTGAGGCTGAGCGAAGGCAAGTTGCTTCTGCCAAATCACTCAGCTAAGTGACAAAGTTCAGATTTCAAGCCTTATCTTATTCCACAATCCACGGTATTAATTGTGACACTCTCTTGCATGTAATAAAGGAAGATGAAAACAAATGCTTGAGTATCCATTAGTACAAGTGCTAAAGTCAGAGTTAAATGAAATGCTGCGTGTATGTTCACTGCATCTGGAAGGGTGTGGCAAGAATTCTTTTGCAGGGGCTGCTGTTCAACCGGGACCCTCATGGATGAGTATCATTTCCAGAAACAAAGATGGGTTTATGAACATTCCAGACAAATGGTCAAGAATAATATCCTCTTTGACTTTATAACCACTAAAAAGTCAATATATATAAATTATGTTAACATTCTAATAGCTGGTAGCTGACATTCTAGCTAGTAGTTGGTTGGTTTGGCTTTTTTTTAAAGCATTCCACAGGGGAAGGTGCAGTGGGTTCTGACTTAAAAGACACCAAGATAACTCCATCCACCTGCCTCCCAGAGATCCCTTTATTCGATCCACAGGATCCTTAAATTTGATCCATGAGTGTAAATTCTTTATCTTCTTCTGCTAACCTACTCCTGGCTATTCACTCAGTGAATATTACCATCATCCACTGAGTTAACTGAATTCTAAATCTAAAGGTCATTCTAGACAAGTTCTTGCTTTCAATTAAATCTCTAACTCTAAGACTTGTCAATGTTCTTACTTAAATGTTTCTTGAATCTACCCCCTTTCTGTGTCTCCTGCCACTGACAATATTAGATTCTTATCAAGTCACATGAATTAAGGGGAAAAGAGCCTCAGATGAATTTCTGTGCTGTCCCCTCCTTTTATTTATTCATTCATGTACATTTATGAAATACCTACTTCTTCCAGGCATTGTGAGAGATACTGGGAATTTAAAGACAGGTGACTGCCCTCAAGGATGTTACCACCTGGTAGGAGAAATGAAAGCAGTCAAGCCAACAGGTAATGGTACTGCAGTATCCATATAGTTAGAAGTGGGACCAGGGGGCATCCAGTAATATTTGACAAGAAGAACTTTTTTGCTTAAAGTCATCTCATTGTACTTCAATGCCTTCAAGAAAAAGCGCACACAATTTAGTGCTCTTAACAAGGCCTTTTTTCATCAAGCTGTTGTGTAACATTTTAGCCTCACCTCTCCCTATTCCTCATGTTCAATCTACCACCAACCATACAAAACTACCACTTGGATTTTCTCTAAGTTTAAGCACATGCTTTCTACCTAGCTGACCCGCTCTCTGCTCCCAAGACTCTCAATACATACAAACTCTTCCTACTTGTCATTCCAAGATCTACTGAGAACTATTTGTTATCTGTTAAGTTTCAATTCAGATGACTCACCTGCAGCCACTTACTCCTGAGCTCTAAGAAAGAAAATCCTCCGTGGTGGCACTTTTCACACTGGCTTGTAGTTGTAGTTACTTTATGTCACCTCCATAGCCTCTAGAGCTCCTAGACAGAAGAAACTGGGTCAGTCACTCCTCTCTATGCTTCATCAGAGGCACTGCTGAAAACACCGTGGATATTAGCCAAGGGCGATGAGAATGAGGACAGTAACAATCGTAGCTATAGCTGACATGTATCCAGTGTTATTGGCTGGAGGCGAAGTCTGGTAATGTGTGTGTGTGTGTATGTGTGTGTGTGTGTGTGTGTATACAGTTGTTGTTCGGTCTCAAGTCATGTCTGACTGTTTGCAACCCCATGAACTCCAGCATGCCAGGCTTCTCTTAACCATCTCCTAGAGTTTGTTCAAACTCATGTCTATTGAGTCAGTGATGCCATCCAACCATCACATCCTCTGTCATCCCCTTTTTCTCCTGCCTTCAATCTTTCCCAGCATCAGAGTCTTTTCCATTGAGTCAGCCCTTCGCATAAGGTGACCAAAGTGTTGGAGCTTCAGTTTCAGCATAAGTCCTCCCAAGGAATATTGAGGGTTGATTTCTTTTAGGATGGACTGGTTTGATCTCTTTGCTGTTCAAGTGACCCTCAAGAGTCTTCTCCAGCACCACAGTTTGAAAACATCAATTATTTGGAGCTTAGCCCTGTTTAAGGCTAGGCATCATTCCTTCCAGTGAATATTCAGGGTTGATTGCCTTTAAGATTTACAGGTTTGTGTGTACAATAAAAATATATATATATATATATATATATATATATATTTATCTTTTATATACATCTGTACATATACACACATACATCTTTTCTCATCTGTGTGTGTGTGCTCCATTGCTTCAGTTGTGTCCTACTCTCTGCAACCCTATAGACTGTAGACCGCCAGGCTCTTCTGTCCATGGAATTCTCCAGGCAAGAATACTGCAGTGGGCTGCCATACCCTCCTCCAGGGGATCTTCCCAACCCAGGGATCGAACCTGTGTCTCTTATGTTTCCTGCATTGACAAGTACATTCTTTACCACTGTGTCACCTGGGAAGCCCATCTTTTCTCATTTAATATTGAATAAAATAGCAGGCTTCCCTGGTGGCTCAGATAGTAAAGAATCCGCCTGCAATGCATGAGACCTAGGTTCGATCCCTCGGTCGGGAAGATCCCCTGGAGGAGGGCATGGCAACCCAATCTGGTATTCTTGCCTGGAGAATCCCCATGGAGAGCGGAGCCTCATGGGACACAGTCCGTGGGGCTGCAAAGTCAGCTCTGACTGTGCACGTGCACACAGATATTGATGGGCATGTCCCGTTTAACAGAGGACGGACCTGAGGAGACTAGGCAGCTGACCCGAGTTCTCACTGTGTGTGAGTGGTTAAGCTGAGGGTTAAATCCAAGGCGTCTAGTTCCAGAGCATGTGCCATTAACCATCACTCTAGAGTTCCTTGAAAAGTAATGTTTTATACTGATTATAACGATCATTGCACTATATTTATCTTTATCTTATAGACGAAGGAACAGAGAAAGTCAAATGACTTTTCCAAAGTGACTCAGAAAATAAATGGAAAGCTCATATTTAAGATGAATATGACTCCAGAGCTTGTGCTAAATGAGTAAACAAATAAAATCACTTCATCTCTTCAAGTCTCAATTTCCCTTTTTTGAAATAAAAAGGCAACAGTCAGACAAGATAAGCTTCCCATTTCCATACACAGTTAACAAACATATTGTTTTAGCTTTAGTTTTCAAATCACCCCGGACTCTTTTTTGTTTGATTTGGAGGTACTTCAGTGACAACACAAAATATTTTGTTTCAGCTCGTGTGCAAATTTGATATTCTCAGAGAACACTAAAAACACTATGTTTTAAGGGAAAAGACAAAATGAGGTGCTTCATCACTCATAAGAGCTTTTTGAAGGGCGTAGAGGAGCCTGGAGACATAGCTGAAACACATGGATTCTGTCTCGATAGCATCTCTGTCTTGGCTCCATCGAGTGCCATCAGCAACTGATCCAGACAGGGTCCTGCTGTGCCAGCCTTCCAGGCAGCCAGACCTCCCAGGCTTGCCAATCCATTCTTCACCCCGCTGCAGTACTCACCCACCACTGTTGTTTTAAGCACATCAATCACTCTCCCAATTCTGCTTTGTACCAACTCCAAGCTCCTAATTGTAGGTTTCAAATCTCTCTACCAATTATTCTTCCCTCCATATAAATAGAAACATCCCTTCCACTGCCTGCTTGTGACACTGCTCTAGTAAACATACCTGTTCCAAGAATGTATGTTCCCTCCTTTCCTTACCTCCTGGTTTCTCCAAATTCTTGCTTCTGCTTTCAAAAAAGTCACTTCATTAAAAGTCACTTCCTCTGGCTAGCTTTTCCAAACTGATACCCTCTGACTTTGGTATTTCAAGCCTTTCTAGTATCTGTTGAGATGTTACTAACAGAGGGAATACATCTGAAACAGTTTCCCACACTGTCTAATGGAAACTATGTAAATAGGAGTCTGAGGGAATCCCTCTGAGTCTCAACTCTACCTATATTATACTTTAGCTTCAGTCTTATTCATCTATAAAAGGGAAATGTTAATAAAAGTGCCACTCCTTGATGCGACTTGAACAAATTTTATTTATTATTGTTGCTATTATAGTTCAACCACTCAGGCGTGGCTGCCTCTTGGTGACCCCGTGGACTGCAGCACGCCAGGCCTCCCTGTCCATCACCAACTCCCAGACTTTACTCAGACTCATGTCCATCGAGTCGGTGATGCCATCCAGCCATCTCATCCTCTGTCATCCCCTACTCCTCCTGCCCCCCAATCCCTCCCAGCATCAGGGTCTTTTCTAATGAGTCAACTCTTCGAATCAGGTGGCCAAAGTATTGGAGCTTCAGCTTCAGCATCAGTCCTTCCAATGAACACCCAGGACTGATCTCCTTCAGGATGGACTGGTTGGATCTCCTTGCAGGCCAAGGGACTCTCAAGAGTCTTCTCCAACACCACAGTTCAAAAGCATCAGTTTTTTGGCACTCAGCTTTTTTATAGTCCAACTCTCACATCCATGCATGACTACTGGAAAAGCCATAGTTTTAACTAGACAGACCTTTGTTGGCAAAGTAATGTCTCTGCTTTTTAATATGCCATCTAGGTTGGTCATAACTTTTCTTCCAAGGAGCAAGCTTCTTTGAATTTCATGGCTGCAGTCACCATCTGCAGTGATTTTGAAGCCCAGAAAAATAAAGTCTGTCATTATTTCCACTGTTTCCCCATCTATTTGCCATGAAGTGATGGGAACAGATGCCATGATCTTAGTTTTCTGAATGTTGAGCTTTAAACCAACTTTTTCACTCTCCTCTTTGACTCTTGTCAAGAGGCTCTTTAGTTCTTCCTCACTTTCTGTCATAAGTGTGGTATCATCTGCATATCTGAAGTTATTGCTATTTCTCCTGGCAATCTTGATTCCAGCTTGTGCTTCCTCCAGCTCAGCAGTTCTCATGACGTACTCTGCATATAAGTTAAATAAGCAGGGTGACAATATACAGCCTTGACACACTCCTTTCCCAAAACGTAACCAGTCTGTTGTTCCATTCCTGTTTTAACTGTTGCTTCTTGACCTACATACAGGTTTCTCAGGAGGTAGGTAACATGATCAGATATTCTCATCTCTTTAAGAATTTTCAACAGTTTGTTGTGATCCATACAGTCAAAGGCTTTAGTGTAATCAATGAAGCAGAAGTAGATGTTTCTTCTGGAATTTTCTTGCTTTTTCTGTGATCCAACGGATGTTGGCAATTTGATCTCTGGCTCCTCTACCTTTTCTAAATCCAGCTTGAACATCTGGAAGTTCTTGGTTCAGATACTGTTGAAGCCTTACTTGGAGAATTTTGAGCATACACTTACTAGCATGTGAAATGAGTGCAGTGGTGTGGTAGTTTGAACATTCTTTGGCATTGTCTTTCTTTGGCATTGCCTTTTTTTGGAACTGGGATGAAAACTGACCTTTTCCAGTCCTGTGGCCACTGCTGAATTTTCCAAATCTGCTGGCATATTGAGTGCAGCACTTTAACAGCATCATCTTTAGGATTTGAAATAGCTCAGGTGGAATTCCATCACTCCCACTAGCTTTGTTCATTGTGATACTTCCTAAGGCCCACTTGACTTTGCATTCCAGGGGATCTGGCTCTATGTGAGTGATCACACCAGTGTGGTTATCTGGGTCATGAAGTTCTTATTTCTATAGTTCTTTTGTGTATTCTTAATAATATGATTGTTAGGTGAATGATCACACCATCTTAGTTATCTGGGTCATTAAGATCTTTTTTGTATAATTCTGTGTATTCTTGCCACTTCTTCTTAATATCTTCTGCTTCTGCTAGGTCCATGCCATTTCTTTCCTTTATTTTGCCCATCTTTGCCTGAAATGTTCCCTTGGTATTTTCTTGAGGAGATCTTCTTGTATTTCCCATTATATTATTTTCCTCTATTTCTTTGCGTTGTTCACTTAGGAAGGCTTTCTTATGTCTCCTTGCTATTCTTTGAAACTCTACATTCAGATGGGTATATCTTTCATTTTCTCCTTTGCCTTTTGCTTCTCTTCTTTTCTCACCTATTTGTAAGGCCTCCTCAGACAACCATTTTGCCTTTTTGCATTTCTTTTTCTTGGGGATGGATGGTTTTGATCACTTCCTCTTGTACAATGTTACAAACCTCCGTCCAGAGTTCTTCAGGCACTCTTAAATCTATTTGTGACTTCCACTGTATAATTGTAAGGGATTTGATTTAGGTCATACCTGAATTTCCTAGTGGTTTTCCCTACATTCTTCAATTTAAGTCTGAATTTGGCAATAAGGAGTTCATGATTTGAGCCACAGTCAGCTCCCAGTCTTGTTTTTGTTGACTGTATAGAGATTCTCCATCTTCGGCTGCAAAGAATACAATCAATCTGATTTTGGTATTGACCATCTTATGATATCCATGTGTAGAGTTCTCTCTTGTGTTGTTGGAAGAGAGTGTTTGCTATGAGCAGTGTGTTTTCTTTTATTTATTAAGCACAAGAATAGTGAGTACCTGGGCTTCCTTGGTGGCTCAGTAGTAAAAAATATCTGCCTGCAGTTCAGTAGCCGCAGAAGAACAGGGTTTGATCCCTGGGTTGGGAAGATCCCCTGAAGGAGGGTATGGCAGCCCATCCCAGTATTCTAGCCTCGAGAATCCGATGGACAGAAGAACCTGGCAGGCTACAGTCCATCGGGTCGCAGAGTGGGACATGACTATAGGACTTGGCATGCATGCATGCATAGTGAGAACCTCCACGTGCTGACACTACTCTGGGAATAAGGCATTTATTCGGGAATTGATGATGTAGTCTATTTATGTGTGTGCGCATGCTCACTCCCTCAGTTTTATGCCACTCTTTGCGACCCCATAGAGTACAGCCAGCCAGGCTCCTCTGTTCACGGCATTTTCAAGATAAGAATACTGGGAAATTCCTATTTCAGGGGGTCTTCCTGACCCAGCTGTAGAACCCACATCTCTTGCATCTCCTGCATTTGCAGGCAGATTCTTTATCACTACAGAATCATACATATATTTGTGTATTTTCCCCATTTCTACATTTAACTATAGATGTCTCAATATTAATCCCAGTTTTCAACACTTAGTTCAACTTTTTCTAACAGCAGATGAATGATCATCAAATAAAAAAATAATTCATTTATTTGATATTTTCCATTTCAAAAGAAATTGTGAAACGTTTCTTTCCCTATGTCTAACCTCCCACACACACTCACCCATCTGAAGCGTGAAGATCAAACAGGTGTTCCAGTGTTTGGACAAGCTCAATGCTTGAAAATTATGCCAAAATCTACTGTTTTATAATAAGAACAGATGGTCACAGATGAGCATCGCTTCAGCTATTGATAATGTTGAAAGCAAATCTTTATCCCAGAAAGGAGAGAGGGTGGAATTTTTAAGCATAACCATTCTCTAGATGTAGAAGGCATTGTGAAGACCACACAGGCTATCACCATGATTACAATAGAATGAAATCAAAATTTTAAAGGATATTGGTAAAGTGCTTGGCTGGCTTCCTACACAGAGTGTAGACCCATTCCCTTTTCCATGTTTGACTTACAAAATGAAATTATTTTACATACATTTGTATAAGACTCTTAATGATACTGAATGAATAGATTCATACTAGAGACATTCCATTTTTATGAATGATTTAAGTGCTTGGCATTTGCTTTTTCTTCACAAATGTGATGATAGAAGAGAATGATGGAAGTATTATTTTTATCAAAATGATCTAAAATGATTAGTTTCATCCTGACAGAACTTATTAATTATTACACAGTCCGCTGAGGCATGAACTTTTAGTTAATTTTAGAATTAAATGTCAAATGAAATGATATATCAGAAATTTGTGTGGAGCAGTTTAAGATATTCAGATCACCAGATACTAATGAATAGCTTCTCAATACAGATAATGCATGTTACAGATGATGGTGGTGTGTGAGCTATAGCTTGGGAGAAAATAGTAGACCAACTAGTTTCATTTGTATTATTTTTTCTGAACCTCGATTATACAAATGTGCTGTCTTTATCTCCAACCTTTTCATGACAGTTTATATGGCAAAGGCATCTTATAGTTTTATGTGTTTATAAGTGATTATGAGTGTTTATGTGTATGAAGGTGGGGGGGGGGCGGCAGGGGGGGCGGTGTGACCTTTATATTGTGTGCCTGCCACTTAGAATCTTGGTTGCAGATTGCTAGAGAACCTGACAACTAAAACCAGTTTGGAAAAACTAAGGTTACTTTCTGCAAGAATACTAATATCTTAATTCTGAAGCATTTCAGAAACATCTCACTTTGTACTTCAAATATACTGTATTATTATATTTTCTGGATGAAATGCAGATCTACAGCTGTTCCTACACAGACGTCAGGATGTGTGGGCCTGGTTTCCACTGGTTGGGGCAGTAATTATTGGCCGGGGCCTTGATTCCTTCAGACTGAGCACTGATGAAGAGAATGTGCAATAAGCTCTAGGCAGAAAACCCCAAGACTTGAAATCTCAGCAGAAAATAAAACTCAAAATAAAGGAGGTTTATGAGAAAAATCCTTTAGGAAGTGAGTCAAAGAATGATTTACTTTACATGTTGATTTCCTGTATTAGGTAGTTTCCAAATGCACTAAGCAAGGCTATCATTTTTATAGAAGAAGTCTACTTTCTAATTTGGGGAAACTAATTTATAATCAATAGAGAGCATACTACCTGGAGGACACCGAGGAAAATCAAAATATTTTGTGATTTCTTCAGTCTAATCAGAGAGATAAGGAATACATTAAAATATGTGTGATATTAGAAATTAAAATATAATTTAGACAAGCGGTGTCATATGACTAATTATCAAAAGGCAAATATTGAATTTAAACTAGGACAGAATTACTCTGGCCCAAGAGGTCCAGGTAAAATAGGATTTAAAAAAAAAAAAAACTCTAAAAAGGACATAGTTATTTAAAATATATAGTGTTATCTTCTGTAGCTGTGACTTACATGTATTATGTACTTAACATTGATCTCTTTTTTTTCCCCTTTATTTGGGGATAATTGTGTGTAAGTGCATTGAGAAATTGCTTAAACCAGGTCCTCAAAATATAAATTAATCTTTAAGTCACCTCTATTTGTTCTTTGATGAAAAAAAACTAATTTAAATTGGGGAAATGGTAACAGCACAAGCCATGGAAAATTAGAGAAGACCCCTAAAATCAGGCATGAGTCTCCTTATTTAGTAATAATTTAGATCATGCATGTTACATAATTTTGTTGAACGAATACAAGGTATATAGAGCATAATGTCATCTGATAGCCCACTGGGAAATATCTATTATATAACAGGGCACTTGCTGGAATAGGGGAAAAGGAAACAGAGGAGGAGGAGAAGGGGAAACAAGAAAAAAAGGAAAAGCAAAAGTTTCAGAAATCAGGACATTTCTATGGAAGAAGGAAGATTTTGCTTATGATTTTGTATTTATCTTAATTCAGAGTAGAACTAAATGCTCACACTTAATTTAGATATTAAGATTCTCTCTATAATTTAAGAGATTAAATATAACTATCTCTTCTACCCTTTTTAGGTTGAAAACCCATATAAGCTATATAACAGATCATTTCCAACAGGCTATCAGATGACATTATGCTCTATAAATCTTGTATTCATTCAACAAAATTATGCAACATACATAATCTAGGTTATTACTAAATTACTAGTTATTACTAATAGGAGTCATACCCTATTTTAGGGGCCCTCTCTAATTTTCCATGGCTTGTGCTGTTACCTTTTCCCCAATTTAAATTAGCTTGTCTCATCAAAGAACAAATAGAAGTGACTTAAAACATTTCAAAGAAAAAAAATCACTCTCCTTGTATCATAACATTTCCACTTTTTATGACCTTATCTATGCATATTTATTCAGTTTAGCCATGATCTAAAGTTTATTTTGTGTTGTGTGGTCCAAAAGTTCTAATACATTTTTAAAGAGTCAGTCTAATTTTGATTCAAGTAACATTTTAGAAGTCAAGTTGCTACATGCTAAGAGATCCATGCACAGATTTTTGTCCTTGAGAAGTCAATTTGCTCAAAGCTATTTTGAGAAGCAGAAACTTTAGCTGATTTTGGACACTTTTGTGAGACCTCAGGATAGAGTTACAAAAATTATGACGGGTTCATTTAAGTCGCCATGTGTAAAATGGGAAGCCTCTATGATGGAAGATGAGATAACCACCTGTTCTTCAAAGGATGTTGGAAAAGACGCTGTTTTCACCTAAAACAGCACCACCGTGGTGAGCAGATGGTAGTTGTCTTTGGTGAGTACACATCTCCAGCCTGAGACCTTTATGCAAGTGTGCATAAAAGGACTCTAGGCTCCTCAGCGCCACACATCAGCTGTCAGGCCTGTTAGTGGATTTAAGAGTACTTCTGGTATTTCTCAGCTGCTGGGCCACACTTGCCCAGAAATGAAGGACTAGTCTATAATACAACTGTAAAAAGGGAAGGGGTAGTAAATGAAGACAAAGAGAGAAGGTTCCTTATCCATACGCCCCTGTTCTTTGAGGCATCTCACTTCCAGCACTTGAAGGGGTGGTTTTCACCATAGTTGACCTGACAGCCCTAGTTTCCACCCCAGCCCTGTTCTCCTCTTCTGCAGACAGAAGCCTGATTTTGTCCAGGAAAGCCCTGTACCTAGCCTTAGAGAGATAGTTATGTCCCCAGTCTTGCATATTGTATAATTCTGGACAATGAGGCATAAGCAAATATTCTCTGGGAATTTCTTCCACCACCCCCCACCCCCTGCCATTCCTGCCACAAACATGAATGTGATATCTGGAGTATAAGAGAAAATGTGAATGTGTTGAGGAAGAAAGAAGGGATGATAGTAAGAACGTGGTCCCAGGTTGGCATTAGTGAGCAGCTGAGGTCATGCAAGCAACTCTTTACCTCTAATTTCCTTGTTATATGAAAAAAGTTACCCTTGATTAGTTTTTAAACCACAGTTGGTTATGTATTTTGTTATTGATAGCCTAGCAACCCTGGAGGAAGGCATGACAACCCACTCCAGTATTCTTGCCTGGAGAATCTCCATGGACAGAGGAGCCTCGTGGGCTACAGTTCATGGGGTCGTGAAGAGTCAGATGTGACCAGACGAGTAAGCCAGCAACAGCACAGCCCTAAATGACCCCTCTGGGCTTGGTCGAAAGAGCTATGCCTATTTGATTATTTAACATATTGACTTATCAATATCTAAAGTCCCTGGGTGAATACTTAGTGAAAGTGAAGACTTGAATGAGATCCTTCAGGAAGTCAAATTCCTGTTTTAGATACCTAAACATAAATAGAATATGGGAGTCATAGATATGTGAACAACTTAGATTGCCAAATTAGAACTTCCAAATGCCCAGAATCTTCCCAAGAAGTAAATTAGTGAAATTCATTTCTTGGGAAATAAATTGAAAAATACCTGAAATTTTCTGGAAGAAACAGGAACTATGTAGTGAAAGTGATGGCTCTGTGATTTACAAACTCATATTTCTCTGACTCAGTGTTGTGAAAGAGTTAATGTAACCTTCCAAGTTATCTGATTTAAAATCAAGGTATTTTTGACTATTTGGCCAGAAAAATCTTTCTCAGTATCTGGAAAACCACTATACAATTAGCATAAGTTCACATGCCTATGGTGAAAAACAGTAAATGAGAAGAAATACTCAAGGAATTTTAATGAACTCTGCCTTAATCAAAGCTTGAAATAAATGTAATAAAGTATTTCTCCTTAACATTCATTTGAAGTTTTCCTTCCCCTAACTAACTGTTCCAGCTACACCTATGTTCAGATACACACACTAATCTTTGAAGTAGGCTTTGTGATCATTTATCTCATAACTCACAGTTCTTTCTCTTTGTCTCTGAGTATACACACAGATATAAAGATTTATGTTTATGCATACGCTTCTATATTTCCTGTCAACCTTGTTTAGAGGTCTGTTAAGCTGGTGATAAGGGAGAATGTGATAAGGCAGAAAAGAAGGTAGAAAGGATCCATTGTAAATGGGAAAGGGAAGCAAAAAGAGGAGACATTTTGGATATTTGAATTTCCCCTTGAACTTGTTGTGTACAAAAAGGATGTATTTTTAGGACCAAGTTGTAGCCTGTAAGGTGTTTTGCATTCAATAGAAAGAAATTTGCCTGCCCAACTCCTCCATCTTTACAATACATTGGAATGCTTCTCTTCCTTATTGGACTCCCGCTGCCAAGCTCTGCAATGAATTCACTGAAGTATTCAGCTGAATCTATATCCCCCAAAGTTCCAGTATTGGTTTCCATGGCAAATATGTGCAAACACACAGAACAAAATCAACCCAAGAAAGAGGTGAAGGGGGTGAGGCAAAAAGAGAATGGACCTTTTATTTTTATCTCTAGATAAAAGCAAAATACATTTAATTATGACCATTTAGAACTTGCAAGCATTTCCTATTTGAGTTAAAGTTTTGTTCAGCTAATCTCATGTTGTAATTAACATTAAAATAAAAATTGTGTCCATCATGTATATGCCTCCTCTCATTAGGGAAAAAACTGCATTGTTTACTGAGTGTTATGCAGGTCAGCCTGAAAATGTGACAATAACACTTTGTAAGTCTATAGGAAGAGTGTTTCATAAAAGGAGCATTTTAACATCAAATAGGCCATGGGGGATTCACACATTGATCTTCTCCTGATGCTTCCTCTGAATTAGTTAAGATGGCTAGACTAACAATGGTTCTAATGGGAAAGATAAAGAAGACCAAATGGTGGAGAGGTAGCAATTTAAAGGTTTAATTCAGGTTTTCCTCTTTATATCAGTTATAAATTTAGACAGTTGGTGGTGTTCAAAACGACAAAGGCTTTGAATGCTCTCGATAGATTATGGCCATTCATTTACTTCTTAGAGTTTAACGCTTAGTACGAGATAGCACAGTAGTGCTCCCTGTCAAAGAGAGGTTACTGATGTGAGGTCATTTACAGCAGACCAGCTCACATATGTTCACGTATTCCATGATGTCAAGTTGACAATGTGGCTTTCACCCTACCTTTTCAGTAACATATCCTTTGAAGCCAGTTTCATCAGACAAAGTACTTATTCAGTAAAACTCTAAATGGAAAAACGGGTATTACATCTCATCCACTACTAAATTCTATCCCTCTGCACCCTAAACTCCAATTCTGTATCACATGATTTTTCAGATCTCTAGAAAGGAACTTTTTTTTAACGTTAGAGAAAAAAATATAACCCCATCAGAGTTCCACCTGGAGTAACTATAACTTGACTGGTGTTGTGGCATAGGGAAAAACATATGTAATATGCCTGTGTTTCGTTGGAACCCAGGTAGCAAAAGCTCAGAAAAAGCTGAAGTCTCTGTTTAAACCACACAAGGCCCATTGTCCTGACAGGCATTTCTGGCATGGATATTGGGTTCCCTGAAAGTAAATCTATGCTCAAAACCCGGACGAGAGAGATTTTTCCAGGAATGGAAATGATAATGAAACTATTCAGTCGATATTACTCTTTTTTATGGAACAGGTTTGAGGAATATCGATGCCAAATGAACCAGGGTCTTCCTGTGATTAGAGGCTTTTTCTGGATAGCTCTGTGGATGAGACCTAGGTGTTGAGTAAAGTTTCCCTTCCAGCAATCAGTAAGCATAGCTTTATGGATGTAGCAGTGGGTAATGGTGAAAAGCAAGTGGTTTAATGGTGAAAAGCAAGTGTTGGCTTAACCAACCAAATTATTTAATTTCTAAATCTCAGTGGTCTTGTATTTAAGATGCAGATAATTACTTTCTTTCCCTTAACTAATTGCTCCAGCTACAACTGCACTTGGTACACACATGTATTTTTGAATTAAGTTTTTTATCTTTCATCTCATAACTTTCATACATGGTGGTTTAATCGCTAAGTCATGTCTGACTCTTGCAACCCTGTAGACTGGAGTCCACCAGGCTTCTCTTCATGGGATTTACCAGGCAAGAATACTGGAGCAGGTTGCTATTTCCTTCTCCAGGGGATATTCTTGACCCAGGGATCGAACCCACGTTTCCTGTGTCTCCTGCATTGTAGGCAGATTCTTCACCTGCTGAGCCATCAGGGAAGCCCCATACTTGCATACTACCTAACATTTAATATGCTCTGTTCATAGTCGTTCTTACTAATGCACATGGCTCAGAACTCCCTAATGATTGGCTCAGTTCAGTTCAGTCGCTCAGTCATGTGTAATTCTTTGTGACCCCATGGACTGTGGCACGCCAGGCTTCCTTGTCCTTCACCATCTCCTGGAGTTTTCTCAAACCCATGTCCGTTGAGTCGGCGATGCCATCCAACCATCTCATCTTCTGTCATCTGCGTCTCCTCCTGCCTTCATTCTTTCCCAGCATCAAGGTCTTTTCCAATGAGTTGGCTCTTTGCATCAGGTGGTCAAAATATTGGAGTTTCAGCTTCAGCTCAGGAGTTTGCAAAGTTTATTTGGTAGATTAAATAAAAAAATGAGCCCTGCTTTCACGTTTTCTCATCTATTATGTCATCATCAGAATAGTCACCAAGTAATTCCCTCTTTGACTACCATCAATTTCCCTCTTGCTTCTCTCACTGCAAAAATAAGAGTTTGGGGCAGAGGATGGGATGGGGAGGGTGGTGGGTGATGAAAACTAGCCTCTAAGATGGAAAAAAATTATACCCAGGATATCTGCCTCTCTACCATACTAAGAGAAATGCTAAATGGTTTAAGTAGAAATTTCTTGATCCAAAAGCATCTTACAATAGGATAGTAACGTAAGATTTGTTTTAAAAGGTGTCCTGGAAAGAACAGGCTTGTAATGAACAAACTCTTAGGTTTAGAAGATGACATCACAGTTGGAATATGGCTTTGATTGAAACCATACGTTTTTGAAAATTCATCCCATCTGTCTGTTCAACTTTTATTATAAATAATGAGTTTTATTCATAGCAGCTTATAGAGCAGTGATATGGACAGATAATAGAAGCATATTGCAAAGAAAAATTCCTTTTTAATAGTAGACAATGTGCTTCCCTGTCTGAAATGGAGGAGCATCTGGGAGTCAATAGGAATCTGATTTCTTATCAATAGATTTCATAATGCATTCCCTGTTTTAGGAAGAGTCAGGCCTGAAGGAAGCTGTGAAAGCCTGTAGGGGTTGTTCTGATTGATTTGGGTTTAAATATCTCCTTTGTAATTATTCCATGGTTTCCTTAGCATTCACTGCAGAACATAGCTAGGCTGAGCTGAGAGACTTTGAAATGTGTCTGTACCAACCTACTTGTAATGAGGGAGGGGGAAAATTGTGCTTTAGGAAGAAATACACAAATATTAAAAAATATTGAAATTATTGTGAACCAATCTTTCTAGTTCCATTCGGTATGTCATAGGATTACACTCTGATTTCTTAATAACGCTAAACCTACTTAAGCTAATACCTTCCTGGGTATCTTGGGAGTATCTAAACAAGATCAGGATTTAGACAGTCAAAAGCATTTTCATGTTTTATTTTTCTTTTTTCCACTTGGCAGAATAAGTGCACTGCTTGCCTTTGTGGTAAATCTGGGACCTTGGAGGCTAGTGTTAAGGACCCTGCTTTGTTAGTTACGACTTTCTTTCCTGAAACAACCATTTGTCGATGTGTTGCTGAGTAACCTAATGAAGTAAAACCATTGCAAGTTTATCTGCTTGAGAATTCTTTACTTGCTAAAGGTCGAATGTGAAGCTATTATTTTTACTTGACTCACTAGACTTCTATTTCATTTATTAAGTTTAGACTGCTTCATGGAACCTTGGGAGTTATATGAGGTGAATTTAAAAGGTTGCTGAGAGATAAGTAGAACCACATTCAGAATATACAAACATATTTTTTCTTCCTCCTCCATATTTGAAAACCATTAAATGAATCAAGCTACCTCTCATATATGTTAAATATTGCTTCTGTGTGGGCATCACGTTTCTGAATTAGTATTGAACTGAGTCCCTCGTGTACTTAGTAGCTCAGTCATATCCAACTCTCTGCGACCCCATGGACTATAGCCCACCAGTTTTCCCTGCCCATGGAATTTTCTAGGCAAGAATCCTGGAGTGGGTTGCCATCTCCTACTCCAGGGGATCTTCCTAACCCAAGGAGCCAACCCCTGTGTCTTGCATCTCCTGCATTGACTGGCAGATTCGTTACCATTGAGCCACTAGCAAAGCCCTAAATTACTAACAACAGACAGTAGTGATTTAATAAGCCCAGCACCACGTCTGAGTCAAAAGAACATAATGACTGAGGATAAGAACAGATCTTGGCCTTGAAGGACCTTGGGAGCCGGTTGAATAGAAAAAAATAGCACACACAAAATATATAGACATCAAAAAAGTATAGCAACTTATGTCATTGGTTATCAGTGTAAAAATGGATAAGAAAAAGAAATAACTATAAATTGTGTTAGATAGAAAATAACTTCATGGAGAGGGCAACTTTTAGTTAAGTTATAAAGAATAAATAAGAATTTCATTGGCAGAGAAATGGAAAGAAATTTTTCAGGTTCATTCAATTGTTGTTGTTTTTGTTCATTCGCTAAATTGTGTCCAACTCTCTGCAAATCCATCCATGGACTGCAGCATGCCAGGTTTCCCTGACCTTCAACATCTCCTGGAGCTTGCTCAAATTCATGTTCATTGAGTCATTCAATTACTCTTGCATGTTAATGTAGTACCTATAACTTTTCAGGGAATATGCATGTAAGATAGTTATCTGTCCTCAAGGAGCCTCATTTTGTTCTGTGAATCTGATAAGCTTTCTCCCTTTAGAAGATTTTTATACATGCTTCCTTAACTACATGTTTTAATTGTCACTGCTTAGAAAACCACCCCAGTACTCAAGCAAACAAGCTTAAACAAACAAACAAACAAATGTCTTCATTCTCTCCCTGACTCTACGTGTTTATGAGTTCATGTGGGTGCTTTTGCTTCCTATAGTACTGCTGGGACTGCCGGCATCTGACGGCTTAGAGGGGCTGGCACCTCCAAGATGGCGCCGCAGTCACACGGCTGGCGGTTGGTGTTGGCTGTTGTCTGGGAGCTTCCCTGAGGCTGTCAACTACAGCACCTCTGTCCTCCTCCCTCTGGTCACTCTCTGTGGCTTGGACTCCTCAAAGAATACGAGTTGGGTCTGAGAGGGACTGTACCAGCTCATGAAAAAGGAAGCTGCCGATCCCTATGGACCAACCTCAGAAGCCCCATGGGGTCATCCACCAGATTCTACCAGTCAAAGCAAATCACAGGCCAAACTAAAAGCTAGAGAAGTGAAGTGAAGTGAAGTGAAGTGAAGTGAAAGTCGCTCAGTCGTGTCTGTCGCTCAGTCGTGTCTGTCTCTTTGCGATCCCATGGGCTATACAGTCCTTGGAGTTCTCCAAGCCAGAATACTGGAGTGGGTAGCCGTTCCCTTCTCCAGGGGATCTTCCCAACCCAGGGATCGAATCCAGATTTCCCACATTGCAGTCAGATTCTTCACCAGCTGAGCCACAAGGGAAGCCCAAGAATACTGGAATGGGTAGCGGATCCCTTCTGCAGAGGATCTTCCCAACCCAGGGATCAAACCCAGGTCTCCTGCATTGCAGGCAGATTCTTTACCAGCTGAGCTATGAGGGAAACCCAAAAGCTAGAGAAAGGAGAGGCAATTTGTGGCCGTCTGTAGTCCGTCTCATCGCCTAAAGTGATTTGTAGGTGTCTCTGCATAGCTGGCCTCTTCATCATATAAATGCTATTTCTTGAAAACACTTACCTTTCCACTCTATATATCCTCTCCTCCTCATCATCAAATGTACACTCTATTCTACCACCCTGCTTATTGTTTTCATTGTTCTTAACACATTATGATGTGTTATGATAATGTCTGTGTTTTCTTAAGTTATGCATAATGGGAATCTTGTCTTGATCACTCTATATTTAAATCTAGAAATAACACTCGGCACACAGTAGTGTGTACTTACAAAATATATAAGCATATGTTGTGAGATACAGATAAGAATAAGGCCAATGCTAATATGACTTGAATAAAATGTTAAGGTCTCTTTCAATTTACCAAATATCATTATAAATAGTAATTGTAGATTTTCATCCTGTTCTGTGGGTAGAAGTGGAAGGTCAGTCGATTCAGATCAGACAATGAGAATAAGCGTTTGACTTGGGCCCTTCATGGCTTGAGTGATGCTGTGACGGTCATAAGGGCATGTCAGATGTCCTCACAGTTTGAGTAAGGGATGGGAAAGCCTGTAGTAATCTTATTCCTGTGGTGGACAGGCAAGTGTCTAGGCATTAATTTAGGGAGAGAGTTTATAGATGGGATGATGTGATGATAAAGACACATCATTCTTTTGGAGTCTTCCTCATCACGGGCTTCTCCTCTCAGGATTCAGACTATAAATTAGAATGTCACTGTGAGAGCATAGAATTGGAAAGGAGACATAACAAGCAATTCTTACTCAGTGACCTTTCTCTACTCTACGTCCTTCTCAATTAAGAAACAGTTCTAACACTAAAACATTTGCTCAATGACAGAGGGGAAGGGTGATGAACAAACAAGAAAATAGCTAATGAAGGCTTTGATGTTGGTGGATGTTGGGGTGAACATAAAGGGTGGGCTGAAAGTTAAAGTATTATTTGTTCAGTTGTGTCCAGCTCTTTGGGACCCCATGGACTATAGCCCGCCAGGCTCCTCTGTCCGTGGGATTCTCCAGTCCAAAATACTGGAGTGGGTTGCCATTCCCTTCTCCAGGGGATCTTCCTGACAGATTCTTTGCCATCTGAGAGCCAAAAAAGTACCTGGGAATAATAGAATAGCCACGAGGAAACTAAGGAATTAGTTGAGTGTGGAAGACAGAAATGAGGCCAAGAAAGTGAAATTCATACCAAGTTTGTATGGCAGTCAACCTAGTCTCTTAAATATATTTTACAATATATCTTCCAAAGCTTTATCATGCATAAGATAATTTCATTCTTTTCCAAACAGTAAAACTGCCTAAATGTCCCATCTCTTGCTAAATAACCTAGAAGTGGCTATTAGACACTCTTTCTTATTTCATTATATAATGTTAGTATTGTTTATTTTAATCTCTAAAGGCTTTCCCTAAACACCCTTACTGCAACCATCTGTTCTCTTTTCTATTCTATGAATCATATGACACCAGGTACTAAGTTTTATTAATTTTTGAATTCCCACCATCTCCCCTGGTATGTGTGGCTTATCCTGGGGGCTCAGTAATGAGTGGAAGAACTAAATGAGTGAATGGTGGTGCAAAGAACATGCAAAATGTACCACCAGTTGAAGAGCATGGGGCTTTTTTCTGAATGAAAAATTACAAGGGAAACACTTTATTACCAAAGCTAATAAATATGTATAGTCCTTTATGTCAAGGAATGAGTTCAACTCATTTAAGGGGATCAAGTTCCCACTAGCCAAAGGAGTCACGATAGACAAGAAAGAGACAGGGACAGGGATCGGGTGATCCTGATTTTTATTCCAGTTTCACCTCTTGTTAATGAGGGAATCTTCTACAAGTGCCTTAACCTCTCTAAACATTGACTTTCTAGTCTATAAAATGAGGAATCCTAGTAATTGTAAACATGATTTTGTGTGTAAACATTTCCAACAAAGTCCCAGGTGCATACCTTAGATGACGTTAACTCACATGTGGAGCAAGACACTCAACCACCGTGTGGTCTGGAGCAAGTTCCTCAGAGTCTGTGCTCCTTAATTCTTCCTTCAAAAAACTGAGAATCTTCAGATTTCGGTTTTCACTTTCTTTTATCAACTCTGCCTTGTGGTTGAATTCCTAGAAAAATAAAATACCACTTTTAATACAATTACCTTTGCCCTCTTCAGTTCAGTTCAGTCGCTCAGTCATGTCCAACTCTTGGCACTTTTATGGACTGCAGCACGCCAGGCTTCCCTGTCCATCACCAACTCCTAGAGCTTACTCAAATTCATGTCCATTGATGAGTGATGTCATCCAACCATCTCATCCTCTGTTGTCCCCTTCTCCTCCCCCCTTCAGTCTTTCCCACCATAAGGAAATGATGCTTTCAAATGAATCAGTTCTTCACATCAGGTGACCAAAGTATTAGAGTTTCAGCTTCAGCATCAGTCCTTCCAGTGAATATTCAGGACTGATTTCTTCTAGGATGGACTGGTTGGATCTCCTTGTAGTCCAAGGGACTCTCAAGAGTATTCTCCAACACCACAGTTCAAAAGCATCAATTCTTCAGCATTCAGCTTTTTTTATAGTCCAACTCTCACATCCATATGTGTTTACTGGAAAAACTATAGCTTTGACTAGATGGGCATTTGTTGGCAAAGTAATGTCTCTGCTTTTTAATATGCTGTCTAGGTTGTTCATAACTTTTCTTCCAAGGAGCAAAAGTCTTTTAATTTCATGGCTGCAGTCATCGTCTGCAGTGATTTTGGAGCCCAAGAAATAAAGTCTGTCACTGTTTCCATTGTTTCCACATCTATTTGCCATGAAGTGATGGGACCAGATGCCATAATCTTAGTTTTCTGAATGTTGAGTTCTAAGCAATCTTTTCACTGTCCTCTTTCACTTTCATCAAGAGGAAATAAATATACACCCCATAGCATTTCAGGATCAGGAGGAAGGTATCTAGTACTCAGATAGGGCAAATAGATTGGGCATTAATGACGATGGCTCATCAGGCAAAGAATTCACGTGTCAATGCAGGAGACTCAGGAGATGTGGGTTCAATTACAGGAACCTAGTAATTGTAAACAGGGAGGAGGAAAATGGCAACCCACTCCAGTATTTTGCCTGAAAAATCCCATGGACATGAGAGCCTGGCGGGCTACAGTCCATGTGGTCGCAGAGAGTCGGACAGGACTGAGCAGCCAAGAACACACAACAAGAGGAGAAGCAGAGCAAAGCCATTGTAAGGGGAGAACATAGGCAAAAGGTACAGATGGCTCAGAGGACTTTAAATCACTTTAATTCACATCCATTTTTTAAACACATTGATATTTACAGTGTTTCAGAATCTCTGCTGGGTTATAAAACAATATCTGGGCTTAGATTTGTTGATAGAAATTCAGTCTTGAGCTTGTCGTCAACCTGGGTGATTTTCAAAACAAATCACACTGGTGCTGCCCAGCGGCCCCTGACCCAGGGTGCTACCAACCCCCAAAACCTTGACCTGTCACCTAACCTTCCTGAACTTCCATTTACTCATTTGCAAGAATGGTGGTCTTTACCAGCTTGAGAGCTCTAAGATTTAGAGGGAGTGGCATTTGCTGTGTTGTGTTACAAGCTCATGCAGCCCATCTGCTGCCCTTGGATCTGCTATCAAGACATCCCTGAACCCAAGGAGCCTGCAGTACTTTCCTGATTGCTACAAATCAGCATTAAATTGGACATTTATCATATTTGAAAAGACACACCATCTGCAGATCTCCACCATTGTGCAAAGTTGTCATGCACAATATGCTACTTTGCAATCTGCGCGTTTAACAACAAATGGGAAAATTTAACAGCAACCGGAAATAAACTTGGTTTTTAGAATTACATTTCTTAGATGCAGTTAGTGCTTGGCCAGTCCCCAGAACATCACCTTCCACTTAGGAGAATGTAGAGCTAAGCAAATTCAAACTGAAAAAAAAAAAAAAAAAACCCACGTCTTTTAACTTCCTATGTGAACAGGAAGGCAGACAGAGAATAAAGGTAATAAGATTCTCTGATCATAGGAAATTGGAACTTGCTATCTTGCTAGACCATTATTCTTAATGCATAGCTGAAGTTGGCTACATTTCCTTGGCAGAGAAATAAAATCATTCTGATTTAAAGTAACATGAAATGACTTGGTAACTTGGAAATGATTTTTCTAATAATGGCTTCTTTAAAAAAATTTTTTGCTAACAAATAAAAAATAAATATTTTCTTCTTGTCAATGCTTAAAGGATAGAAATGATACAGACATAAAGTTTATAATTATATTTAACAAAATATTTGATTACATTAGAGGTGAAGTAGTGTAATGTTTAAAATACAGTGAAGCTTGAATAATTTTGTTTCCTGTTTGGGTTATTATCAAAATTGTATTTTGAAAATCTGGCACCAGTGATATACGGAGACCCCCAAGAGCTTCAGAATTGATGCTTTTGAAATGTGGTGTTAGAGAAAACTCTTGAGAATCCTTTGGATGGTGAGGAGGTCAAACCAGTCAATCCCAAAGGGAATTAACCCTGAATATTCACTGGAAGGACATACTGAAGCTGAAACTCCAATACTTTAGCCACCTGATGCAAGGAGCCAACTCATTTGAAGAGCCACTGATGCTGGGAAAATTGAAGGCAAGAGGAGAAGGGGACAACAGAGAATGAGATGGTTGGTTGGCATCACTGACTCAATAGACATAAGTATGAGCAAGCTCCAGGAGATAGTAAAGGACAGGAAAGCCTGGCATGCTGCAGTCCATGAGGTTTCAAAGAGTTGGACGTGACTGAGCGACTGACTGAACAACAGCAACAAAGAGCTTCAGAGAATCATTATTGTAAAAATTGTATGTGTAGATTCTTTTCACCACTAAATATTAACAGGTTAAATGCTAATAGGTCTTTGAGATTGCTTACTTGAGGTTTCCTTCATCTCCTGTTTGCTTGAAGCATTTATTTCCCAAAAATAAATAAAAGAACTAGAGCTGTGTGAATAGGTTGTTATTGTATTTATATAATACCTTGCATCTAAAGAAAATGAATTGGACAGTTGCAAAATACCTGGTCTTAATATCCTGTTTTCTTTTTTTTAAATAAAATAACTCTTTAATGAGCTTCTGTTATCCCTAAAATGTCTCTTGGTGGAATAACGGGACCACTAATTCTTCTACTAGTTTAAAGTTTACCCCCCAAAATAGAAGAAAATCAGCACTAGCTCAGAAACCGTAAATCGACTTTACGGTCGTCAGTTTTTAAGAAGATGAATAAAACTCTGAAGCCAACCTTAAACCTACCTAATTAAAAGAAAATCTTTTCTCTTAAATTTGTCAGATATGCTTTGGCCCATCCACACAAACAGCAGACCAACTGGTAACTTTCCACAGGATGACTTGTATAATTATATGGCTGGTGTAACATAGCTCCTTCTTGATCGCTTTCACTAGCCCTTCTTCCTCTTTGGCAGTTTGCTTTACCCTTCAGCCTCTCCTGGGTACCATGATTTCAGCCCTTTGTCTAGACTGCTGGCTCCACATAGATGGCTTCCCCTGTGAACTCCGGACCTCCACATTCCTACTGTGCTTTGAAAGCCTTCAGATAGGTTTTCCTCAAATGTTTCAAACCCATTATGTCCATAGCTGAACCCTCTGTTCTCTACTCAAAGCTCTTCCTTCTTCCATGTTTCTTAGAATTCTTAGACCCTCCTGTCTCAAGTCAGGAACTTCAGAGTCATCTTTAACCAACTTTTTGTCTGATCCTCTTTCAGCCATTCAATGGTTGAATTCTGTTGCTTCATCTTTGAAGCCCCTTACCTTGGTTCCTTTCTCGGTCATTCTCCACTTAACCTTGACTGCTTTTTCCAGCCCCTGCCCAGGTGAGGAGCTCCTCCTGAATGTATCTGTGGTACCCTATGCTTCCATTCATCAGGGCTCCATTCACACTGGAGTGTAATCTCCTTTATCTTCCTGTCCTCATCTCACAGCATTCATAACACCCCCGGTAAATACTTGCTGAGCAAACCTTCCCAGTCACTTCTCAAGTTCACTTCCTTGTTGAGACTAAAGCTCCTCTCTTGCCTGCTCTCCCTTACCAACAATCCCAGCAAACAAGGACATTTATTTAGTTATTAGACATTTATTTAATTATTTATCATTATTTAATTATCTTTTCCATTCTCCTACTAATTTGACCTTCTAAGTTTTACTTCCCTACCTCTCTGATTTCAACTATTCCAAGGATGAATAACTTGCTTCCACATCTTCTCGTAGAAGTGCCCTCTATGCTTAATATCTTTCAAATGTTTTCTCCAAAAAAGACTCCCCAGGACATATCTCAGGCAGAATTAATCTCGTTACATCCCACCTTGCATATATGTGAAATCTAGAAAAATGGTATAGATGAGCTTATTTGCAGAGTAGAAATAGAGACACAGATGTAGAGAACAAACATGTGGACACCAAGGGGGAAGGCGTGGTGGGATGGATTGTGAGATTAGGATGTACATAGGAGACACTGCCGGGCATAAAATAGGTAACTAGTGAGAGCCGACTGCAGCCCAGGGAACCCTCCTCAGTGCTCTGTGCTGACCTAGATGGAAAGGAAAATCAAGGAAGAGGGATATATGTATATGTGTGGCTGACTCACTTTGCTGAACAGAACTAATGCAACGTTGTAAAGCGACTATACCCCAATAAAAATTAATTAATTAAAAAAAAGCATTTTCCTACTGTTTAATTGCATGTTCATTGTGTTTTTGTTCAAGATACCTTGCTAGGCTTGATTTTCTTACTTGATCATGGATGATACAAAAGGTGACTTTCTCATCCCTCTGTCTCCCATACTTACTAGGCACAAAGTGTTTTGGGTTCAACTAAACTGCTCTTAAGCTTGATTTGTGGGTCTTCCCCAGTGGCTCAGACAGTAAAGCATCTGCCTGCAATGCAGGAGATCCGGGTTTGATCCCTGGGTCGGGAAGATCTCCTGGAGAAGGAAATGGCAACCCATTCCAGTACTCTTGCCTTGGGAATTCCATGGACAGAGGTTCATGGCAGGGTACAGTCTGTGGGGTTGCAGAGTCAGACACAATTTAACAACTAACAAGCTTGATTTAATGATTCGCTACTAATTTAGACACAACCACAAAACAACAGGCTTTAGGTTGAATTGGATATTGCATATTCCAATAATCATTTAAGAATAAAATCTTGATGTACAAAGCAACACTGACCACATAAAATAATAGTAGATATATCTGCCACCAAATATTTACAATATGATTCATTATGAAACTGGGAAAAGATTTAATTCACAGTCTGCAATGTAGCACAAGATATGATTTTGTGGACTGGGTGCCATTTAGACTTAATAATTCAACTTTTAGTGATTTATATATTTCATCCTATAAAATTTAGTTAAGGAATTACTTGATACTCTAGGTTTCTTGCTGTGAATAATAGTAATATAATCCTTCTCATTTTATCTAGAGCTTGTTATCCAAGATTTTGAGAATTAATGAGAAAATGCTTTGAAATATTTTTTTCATTAATCCTCAAAAGACCCTCTGTAATAAATTTGTAAAAATGATTAATTAAGAATGAAAATTCCATCACAAAAAGACGACATCCCTGTACTATTCTTCAGCTCACTTCAATGAAATTTTAAATTTATAAAATGTGAAGGAGCTATAAAGCAATTTATTTCTGCAGGCTTCAGAGAAGAAAGACACTGTTTTTATTGTAAATGCATAAATAAATATTGATGCTTGTCATGGCATATGGAGATATAGATTTCTAAAAGACACAGTTTAGGAATATTTTAGCAAGTTTTTATTCTAAATATACTTGAAAATATACTTTTTACTGTGTATCTTTTGAGAAGGTCTTATTTTGTGTTAAAGAAACCTTTATGTTCAGAGCCTGTTTATTTACATTCCTTTGAGCTAGCTCTTCTTAATTTGCAGGTTATTAAGTAGATTGTAATTTATCATGTAGAGTGTATTCTTGGTTCTGTGGTTCCTCTAGGAAGCATGGTTGATGAACCATAATTATTTTCCGAAAGCTAAAGAAATGATTAAACTTTAGTTATTCAATTTATGCATGTGGTAAAAGTGAAGAATTTTCCAAAATGTTATGGATTCTTTAAAAAAAGAAAGCATGCTTACATAAATTCTAATTTTGATCCCAAAATGAACTTCAAAGAAGATGTTAGCCTTTAAGTAACACAGCTCTATGATTTAGTAGCATTGGGATAAAATTGGTGTAATTCCAACTGATCAGCCTTCCCAGGGCAATGCAAGCATCATAAGATGTGAATTCCAGCAAATATAGAAAAGGCAGAATGAAAAGCATGCATACTGAATGCAATTTGCAAAGAAAGAATAAACTGATGAAAAATTCACCCTGGTAGGAGGTAGATTCTGATATCGTCAAAGCATCCATGGAATCAAGATAATTACAGCATTCAAAATTTGAGACAATAAGATTCAAATAAATTGCTATAGTTTGTGAGGCAATAATATATTTGATGTAAGGAAAAGTAGAAAGGAAGGAGAGATTTTTACCAGCTACTGATTACTCAGTGAATGACAGGTATCACTGACCATTTTCAGTAAGGTATTTTATGAGACAGCTCAATGGTCCTATAAAGTAGGTATTACTAGGCATGTTTTTAGATTCTAATGACTGTCCAAAGCATCCATGTGCCTGGTAGCAACAGCTGCCAGGAGACAGATTAATAGATAGGTAGATAGAGCACAAATATGAAATCATGTATATATAAAATTGGTAGGCTTCCCACGTGGCACTAGAGGTAAAGAACCCACTGCCAATGCACGAGAAGTAAGAGACTCAGGTTCGATCCCTGGGCCAGGAAGTTCCCCCGGAGTAGGAAATGGCAACCCACTCCAGTATTCTTCCCTGGAAAATTCCATGGACAGAGGAGCCTGGCGGGCTACAGTCTATGGAGCTGCAAGGATTTGGACAAGACTGAGCGCACATGTGCCCACACACACACACATATATATAAAACCATATTCATATCCTATATATATAATCTTATACATACCATTTTCATCATATATAGTTTATTTTTACCATATACAGTTTCTATATTTGCTGATTATTTTGACTGGGATAAAGGATGCCCAGATAGTTGATAAAACTTTGTTTCTTGGTGTTCTGTGAGGGTGTTTCTGGAAGAGATTAGCATTTGATGTAGTGGACTGAGTAAAGAAGATACGCCCTTCCCAATGTGTCATCATCCAATCCACTGGGGGCCTGATCAGGTCAAAAAGGGTGTTTTCCTCTCACTTTCCTCTTGAGCTGAGATGGTGGTCCTTTCCTGCCTTTGGACATTGGAGCTCCTGTTTCTCGGACGTTGGACCCAGAGATTTATAGCAATGGACTCCCTGGTTCTCAGCCTGATGACTCAGACAAAATTCTATCATCAGCATTCATGAATCTCCAGCTTGCAGAGATCAGACTGTGGGACTTCTCAGCCTCCATAACCATGAAGTCAATTCCTATAATAAATCTCTTCTTACATATATCTTTTACATCCTGGTTGTCCATGGGGTTGCTAGAGTCAGACATGACTTAGCATCACCACCACTACTTACATCCTGTTGATTCTGTGTTTTCTGGAGAATCATAGTAATATATATATATATATTGTGTGTGTGTGTGTGTGTGTGTAAAGAACCCACTTGCAATGCAGGAGACACAGTTTCAATGAAGATCCCCTGGCAAAGGAAAGGAAATGGTAAGCCATTCCAGTATTCATGCTTGGGAAATTCCATGCACAGAGGATCCTGGTAGGTTATAATCCATGGGGTCAAAAGGAGTTGGACTTGATTTAGTAACTAAACAACTATACACACACACACACACACACACACACATATATCAAAAGGAGAAGAAGGCAGCAAAGGATGAGATGGTTAGATAGCATGCAGCCCATGGGTTCACAAAGAGTCAGACACGACTTAGTGACTGAGCATCAGCATATAATTCCATCTTTTCCTCCATTGTGGGGGGGACTGTGCGATGTGAGAGATCTGGGTTCGATCCCTGGGTTGGGAAGATCCCCTGGAGAAGAGGACAGCTACCCACTCTAGTATTCTGGCCTGGAGAATTCCATGGACCATATAGTCCATGGGCTCGCAGAGTCAGACATGACTGAGGGTCTTTCACTAATGGGGGAAAAAAGGAAAAGACAAAAGCCCGCGAGGGTGACAGACGTGCCCTTGAAGGGCCCGCTCACCGTTCCACGCAGCAGGGGCGCACAGGTGGGAGTCTGCGTGCGTGGCTGCCCAGGACAGCCGCCTGCTCTTCAGATGACTCAGAGTCCCAAGAGTTGTCCCAGCGTTTCCGGCAGGGACCGCCGGGGCACCTCACGGGGAGGCCATCGTGTGCCACAAGGAACCCACCACGTGGGGCCTTGCCCCCTCTGCCTTCAGGAATCATATGTGAGCTTTAGAGCCAAGCAGGCTCCAAAATCAAAATGGTTATTTCTGAGCTTTTGTTTTCTCATATCCAAAAGGGACATATTAACTCCTGCCTCAAAAGGTTGTAATCGAATGATATGGAGATAGATACACAAAGGGCTCAGGATGGTTTCTTAGTCGTGACGGACTCCAAGTATATGGTGACTTAATGAAGGAGAGGAACCCAGAAGCAGCAAGGAGAAGGCGGTCAGAGACGGCAAGGGGACATGAAGGAGAGGGGCAAGAGAGAAAGATGGGGCAGGGGTGGAGGAGAAAGGAGAATTAAGAGAAGGGGAACTCCTGGGAGTCCCTGTTTCCAGAAGCTACTCTAAGAGGAAGCACTTGATGAGACAAAGTGGAAATCCTGGTGGTTAATGTAGCCCATAGGAGATGGCATGCAGCTGAGCACAAAGGTATCTGGGATCCACCAACATGAGTGGCAACTAAGAGAAAATGGCGCCGTTGAGAGCAGCAGAAAGTGAGTCAAGTCAAGGCTACATGGGAATCAAATCCAGCTCTCATTTCTATCCTAGAATGAGACAGTGTGTTGATGTTGTTATTGCAGTTTAGTTGCTCAGTCGTGTCCAACTCTTTACAACTCCATGGACTGTAGCCTGCCAGGCTCCCTGTGCATGGGATTCCTCCAGGCAAGAATACTGGAGTGGGTTGCCATGCATCCCTCCAAGGGATTTAACTGATCCAGGGATCCAACCCACATCTGTTATGTCTCCTGTGTTGGCATGTGGGTTTTTACCACTAGCACCACCTAGGAGACAATGTGTGGTGATAATTAATGTCAACACATCACTGAATGACGATAGACAGTAATAATTTCTATGAGGGAATCTGGTGGAATGGTAGCTCAGAACTCAGAGTCTTTTCTTGAGTCAATTACAGAGGCACTAAACAGTAACCTGGTCCTCAGACGTCTGGGCAACACAGGCTATAATTAGAGAGAGGCATTGAAAAAGCAGTCCAGAGGTAAAAATAAATCTACCCTTTGCGAGGCTAATTAATTTGAAGTAAACAAGAAGAATGAATTGACAACTATGTGTACACACACACACACACACACACACACACACACACACACACGGCACAGTGGTAAATAATCCACCTGTCAACGCAGGAGATGCAGAAGACGTGGGTTCGATCCCTGGATTGGGAAGATTCTCTGGAGGAGGAAATCGCAACTTGCTTCAGTATTCTTGCCTGGAGAATCCCATGAACAGAGGAATCTGGTGGCTGCATTCCATGGGGTTGCAAAGAGTCAGACACGACTGAGTATGCACATATACATACACATGCAGACACACACTTTTCTTTCAAAGACTGATACTATTACACATTGCCTGTGTTAGGAAAACTGCCAAGTCAACACTATGACTGCTTTAAATAGTTATTTTGAAAAACTTATCTGAAACTTTGAAATAGCAAGCTTTTATTATACAATATGATCATGAATCAGTGTATCTGTCATGTTTTACAATTATGGAAAGCAGACAACTCATGTATAATCAATTTCCAAGTTCTGTCTGTAGCTCTATGGTGTCCATCACGTTCAATCTTGTCACCCTTGTTATGGCTCTTATCATCACATAAGAAATAAGTGTACTTATGTGATAATTTGTTGCCCTTATTTAATTTTCTCCCACTCAGATAATTCTATGTGCTTAGTCGCTCAGTCATGTCTGATTCTGTGAGCCCATGGACTATAGTCCACCAGGCCCTAAAACTTCTTCAATATACATACCCCTGATCAGTTGGAAACTTTCTTTCCTATATAAAATAAAGTCTAAACTCTTGTCTTGACATTCAAGACCCTTCAAAATTGGTCCAATAATTTGTCACAGGCAATACTTAACTATGGCAACATTTCCCAAAGATATTCTAGTATATTTGTCCTGCTAAATGTTTCACAGTTTTAAAAAAGGCTTCCTGATCAACTAAGAATATGCTGAATAAATGGTCATGAAATAGCTCATATCCCTTAGGGATTGTCTTTGTGCCAAACACTAAGAGCGTCTATGCTTTGTATTATTTAATCTTCAAAACTCTACACAATTGACTAATAGTTGAAAAGACCAACCAAGACCTATAATGATATATAACTGATGATATAAGTGGATAATGATGCATTCACTTTGCTATACACCTGAAACTAACACAGCATTGTAAATCAACTACGTGAAAGTCAGTCAATCGTGTCCGACTCTAGCGACCCATGGGCTGTAGCCCACCAGGATCCTCTGTCCATGTAATTCTCCAGGCAAGGATGCTGGAGTGGGTTTCCATTTCTTTCTCCAGGGGATCTTCCTGACCCAGGAATCAAACCCGAGTCTCCTGCATTGCAGTCAGATTCTTAACCGACTGAGCTAAATCAACTATACTCCAATAAAAAAAAAAAAAAGGAAAAAATAAACAACTTAGTGCTAATTGACTGTTTCAGTTATAAGCTGTATTCATAAGCTCTTTAGTCTCCCTAGGACTCAGTTTCCTCACTTGTAAAGTGAGTAGAAATAGTACTACCTAATTCACTTGATTAGTATGAAATAAAATGAGTTAAGACAGATAAAGTAGGCTTCGCAGAGTGCCTCACAATTTGTAATTGTTCTAGAAATGGTGGATTTATTATTTTTGTTGTTGTAAATTGGCAGCTCCACCCAAGGAGAGTAAGAGAAGGGTCACAGACAAGGCAGCTATTGAGCCAAGCCCTGAAGGATAGACTGGAGATACAGGGCATTCTTGGAAGAAGGAGAGGTTTTTGCAGAGGTCCCAAATATGTCACATGGCTTGGGGTGCTTGGGAAACTGCATGTGTCTAGTCCAAGTATGTAAAATCTCACACATGATGAGTAGGAAGTGAGCTGGAAAACTAGATGAGCAGATGCTGAATATCTTACATGTCTTTAGGCACTTAAACATAATCCCATTGCTAATGGGATAAGAGGAAATAGGTCAATGACCTATTTAAAGCATAGAGAAATATGATTGGATTTATACTATAAATGTAATTCTATTTACATTATATTGTTGTTCAGTTACTCAGTCATGTCCAACTCTTTGCCACCCCATGACTGCAACATACCAGGCTCCTCTGTCCCTCACCATCTCCTGGAGCTCACTCAAACTCATGTCCATTGAGTCGGTGATGCCATCCAACCACCTCATCCTCTGTCATCCCCTTCTCCTCCTGCCTTCAATCTTTCCCAGCATCAGGGTCTTTTCTAATGAGTTGGCTCTTCACATCAGGTGACCAAAGTATTGAAGCTTCAGCTTCAGCATCAGTCCTTCCAATGCATTTTCAGGAATGATTTCCTTTAGGATGGACTGGTTGGATCTCCTTGCAGTCCAAGGGGCTCTCAAGAGTCTTCTCCAGCATCAGTTTGAAAGCATTAATTCTTCAGGGCACTCAGCCTTCTTTATGGTCTACCTCTCACATCCATAAGTGACTACTGGAAAAAGAATAGCTTTGACTCTATGCACCTTGTCTGCAAAGTAATGTCTCTGTGTTTTTTAATACACTGTATAGGTTTGTCATAGCTTTTTTTCAGAAATTGGCAAGTGATAAGAGATAAGGGAAAAGACAAGGGAAATCTAAATAGGCTCTGAATAGGAGTATAGCAGTCTGTTAAATACAACGTCATATTTTAGAAAAGAAACACAGGCATGAGTAGCTAAAAAGAAATTATTCTTAAAAATGTGAATAGTGAAACAGTTTCTTTTAACCTAAAATTATTACATTAACTATAGCTTATTTAGTGTAAAAATAATTGTGCTATTGTTTACCTTCTAAATTGGCTAGGATCGTTAAAAATAATTATAATGTTGGCAAAGGAAAGATGAAAGCAAGTATAATTTGATAATGGCTATCATGAATTGAAAAGCTTATTTTTGCCCTTGGGCTTAATGATTTCATTTCTAGGCATCTCTCTTAGGAAATATTATAAAATTCAGCAACACTTAGCAGAATAAAAGATTGGAAATATGTATTTCCAACAAAGAGGGAATGATGAAGTCTTCAATTATGATGTAATCTAATCTTTTGAAACCTTTTAAAATGATGATTACGATGTGTTTCAAATGAGGCTATTCCAGATAAAAGAGGATGTTCAGTTGCATCTGAATTTCAGATGAACAAGGAATACTTTGTTTAGTATAAACATGTCCCAAACATTGCATAGAGCACACTTAAACTCTACATGTAGCTGATTCACGTCACTGAAATGCACGCAGCAGAAGCTAACACAGCACCATACACCAGATATACCGCATGCCAAGCTGCTCCGGAGTGTTCAACTCCGTGCGAGGCTATATGGACCACAGCCTGCCAGGTGCCTCTGTCCGTGGGCATTCTCAGGGAAGAACACTGGAGTGGGGTGCCCTGTCCTCCTCCAGAGGATCTTCCCAACCCAGGGATCAAGCCTGCATCTCCTAGGCCTCCTGCATTGGCAGGCAGATTCTTAATCACTAGTGCCACTTGGGAAGGCTGAAGCGAATATACCCTAAAGGAAGCAACAGCATTATCAACTTCAAAAAAGTTATTCAGTCTTTATCTGAGATTTAAATGGATCTGGGTATTTTGTGTTTCTATCTGTTAAATCTGGCAACCCTAATTTTAAAGGACCTGTAAAAATGTATTTTACGCTATTTGGAAATGTGAGATAAAAAATATATTGAGTTACAGGGGTCAGGGTGGAGAGGTATAACTTCAGTCAGTTCAGTTCAGTCACTCAGTCATGTCTGACTCTTTGCAAGCCCATAGAGTGTATGAAAACACACAAAAATTAAATCCGTAGTTATTACCTGTAGTGGAGCTTGATTATAATTTTTTTCAGTTTTGGGGGTTTTTTTGTATTTATATTTTTCTATGAGTTATTTTTATTAGCAGAAAAATGTGTATATATGCTTTTATATGTTCATGTATAATTATCTATCACTTTTTACATTGGCAGTGGTCTACATTTATAACTGGTATAAGTCAGGATACCCCCTAATTCCCAGATTACTATCAGACACAAGGTTTTCTTAAGAAGCCCTCAGATCTCATGGAATAAAATCAGGACTGTGATTCAGTTTTCAGGTTAAGTGTCGTCCCACTAGTAAATCCTTCTCCATCCACCCTCTCTTGAATCTTCTCCACTCCTACCATCTATCACCTCCCCATTATTCCAGGGCAAACTGCTTGTTTTCCATCAAGCCACTTAGAGCTTCAGTATGTATGTGCTGAAAAAATATAGTAAACGAATGAAAGGGAGAAATAAGAGTGGAAATATTGGCTGGCATTTCTCGTTAGGCACACCCTGATATATATATGTAGGTCTCAGTGGCATAACTTGATGGCGTCCCAGGATTGCTTTGACAAATACTAGAGTAGAAATACATGCTCCATAAAAATGGAAATAAAGAAAAATAAAGATCAGTAAAAAGATATGCTTGTAGAGAAACTTTAATGGACTCAGGAGTCTGGAAAGATCTCTGAAAACAACACAACTGGAAGACAAGATTCCAAAATATCTTACAGCTTCTAGATTTCACCTCAGTGTTTTTTCTCTAAAGGTGATTTCGATGACAGCTATATCCTAGGCTGTCTTGTTTAGAACAGATTTACCCTTCGTGCCACTGTGTTTTTAACTTCTTTAGGCACTTATCATAGAATAAAGCTTACACCAACCAATAGCAAACAAACCAACCACTGTCTTTTCAGGTCTGACTTTGAGTAGAACTCTGTGGGAAACCTGTTAAAAAGCAAGTGTTATGCAAAGGGGTCTCCGGGGCATTTGTTTTCCCCACATCTGGTTTTCTTTAAGCATCCTTCTCTTCCCTTCAGTATCTACTCTTGGTTTTTTGAAGTCCTGAGAGTTGACGCTGATGTTACAGAAGCACTTTTAAAGGGATAAATGATATCCGCACCAAGAGCTTTGGTCTCTTCTCACAGTCCCCTACCCACACGCTTCCATCTTTTCTCTCCTTTTTTTCTTTTTAAAAATATATTTACCACTTTATTGTATTTTTGTTCATTTTTATGGGAGTATACTTGCTTTACAATGTTCTGCTAGTTTCTGCCATGCAGCAGAGGGAACCAGTTGTATGTGTACATGTGTTCACTCCTTTTTGGATTCCCTTCCCATTTGGCTCGCCAGAGACCACTGGTAGAGTTCCCTGCGCAACGCAACAGGTCCTCCTTGGTTACCTATTTTATATATTGCTCTGTGTATTTGTCACTTCCAGTCTCCCAGCTCATCCTACCTGCTGCCCCATCCTTGGGGTCCATAAGTTTGTTCTCTGTGTTTGTGTCTCTGTTCCTACTTTGCGAATAAGGTCACGTGCACCATTTTTCTAGATTCCACTTATTAGTGTTCACATACTGTATTTGTTTTTCTCTTTCTGACTTACTTCACTCTGATGTCAGTCTCTAGGTCCCTCCACATCTCTGCAAATGACACCGTTTCATTCCTTTTCCCTTTATTTTTCCTCACTCTGTCCTATTTTCTTAAGCTTAGTTTATGTCTCACTTCTTCATCTTTAGTGCATTGCTTCTTTTTCTTTCATTGTGAGAAACAGCTGTAGAGCTTTTGTCTCCAAGGATCTTTTATTCTAACTCGCCAAGGCAGCTATACACCAAGAAGCAAGCAAGCGGTCTCAATGCTTCTAATTTCCAACAGGTTTAGAAGTCACTCCTTGCACCGGAAACGAGAAACTGGGACTATTTTATAAAAGGTAACTGGACATATGCTAACAATGTTATTATACTTCTGTTCACAAATGCTTTGTCATTTATTAATATTATAAAAACAAAATACAAATCTATTCACTGTCCACTGGGTTCCCACAGCTATGTGAAGCTCAGGTATGGAATGAATTGGACACTTGAAAAGGCCAAGTGAACACAGAATTTGAAAGAACATGTAGATAATCAAGTGTATTTTGTTTGAAGAAATTTATTTTTTTCCACTCTACATACCCCTTGACTTCTTGTGATAAGAAACGTCAGAACTGATTTCAAATACTAAGCTCAAACTTTTCCTTCTCCAGAATCATACTTTGAATGTCATTTCAATTATATGTGCCATAAAAATGCTTGAATATTCTTCCTAATGATATGCCATATCTTTCATGTCTTCATTTGTACTATTCTGTCTTTATAAGGTGTGTTTCCCACTGATTTTGTTTCCACTCAAAGATTTTAGATCCATAAGTCCCCCAAGCTTTCTGTACCACTGTCATGGCCAAGTTTTCTGGCTGTGATTTTCCTTGCAAACAATAAAAAAGAATGTTCGTTGTGAAAACTGAAAACATTACCTAAGGGATGAAATTGAAAAGTAGAAGTTTTCCGCTCGGTGTTCTCTGGCAGCCTGGATGCCAGGGAAGTTTGGGGGAGAATGGATATATGTATATGCATGGCTGGGTGCATGTTCACCTGAAACTATCATAGTGTTGTTAATGGGCTCTACCTCCAATACAAAATAAAATGTTAAAAAAAAATCATTTTTAAGATTGCAAGTGTATAATGAGGATTAAATAAAAAATGACTAAGCGACAAAAGAAAGAAAGCAAAGGTGTTGTCTCATTCTAACTCCCATTCTCACACCTCAGCAAATAAAAGCAGGGAGCTTCTTTATTTATTTATTTTTTCTATTTTATTTTGGTTTTTTTTAAATTTTTTTTTATTAGTTGAAGGCCAATTACTTCACAACATTTCAGTGGGTTTTGTCATACATTGACATGAATCAGCCATGGCGTTATATATTCCCCATCCCGATCCCCCCTCCCACCTCCCTCTCCACCCGACTCCTCTGTGTCCTCCTAGTGCACCAGGCCTGAGCACTTGTCTCATGCATCCAGCCTGGGCTGGTGATCTGTTTCACCATAGATAATATACATGCTGTTCTTTCGAAACATCCCACCCTCACCTTCTCCCACAGAGTTCAAAAGTCTGTTCTGTACATCTGTGTCTCTTTTTCTGTTTTGCATATAGGGTTAGCGTTACCATCTTTCTAAATTCCATATATATGTGTTAGTATGCTGTAATGATCTTTATCTTTCAAGCTTACTTCACTCTGTATAATGGGCTCCAGTTTCATCCATCTCATTAGAACTGATTCAAATGAATTCTTTTTAACGGCTGAGTAATATTCCATGGTGTATATGTACCACAGCTTCCTTGTTCATTGCAGCACTGTTTATAATAGCCAGGACATGGAAGCAACCTAGATGCCCATCAGCAGATGAATGGATAAGGAAGCTGTGGTACATATACACCATTAGCGTCTTTAAAAAAAAAATCTATTCAATTAAAAGCAATTAAAAATACAAAACAAAGAGGCACCTTTCCAGTACTTATAAAATAGAATGTGTTCCCCTCTCAGTACATGTTAATTTTCTTTGTTCTTCTAAATGAGAGTATAGTATTGCATGCAAATATCAGTTTCTGAGCTTTATGTAACAAGTTGTCAAATAATGCACATTTTGACTGTTTCCCCTCTTTGGCCATCCATCATATTCAATGGTGAGTATTTATACGTGTATATTTGCAAGTTGGGGAGGCACACCCCTCAATTTGTAAGAGTGGAATAGGATCAATATCAAAGGATATTCATCCAGCTACCTTATTTTGAAAATCATTATCAAAATACCTTTTAAAATTAGGTTGCATTTCTCACTTAAAATTATGACATATATTTCCTACATCATCCATTAAAAACTTATTGTTAATAGCTGAATAACATTTTTACATATATGCCCCATAATTTATTCTACAGTGTGCTCATTGATATGATTTTTTAGGTTCTCAATGTTTGCAAAACAAGTGTCTCTGCTGGAATCTGCTCTTCTTTATTATGCTGACGCGTGTCTGTGTGTTCTGGCAGAATTAACATGCCTGATTATTAACTCTCAAGTTGAAACTGGAATTTTACACATTTACTATGGAAAATAGTATAAGAGTATTTTCAGAAAAAAAGATTGAATTTAATGAATTTATGAATATTTTTAGGAAACACAGAATGGTAGGTGAATAGAGGTCCAGAGTATAGTTGTCTTTATTTGGAGGTATAAAGGGAGAAGGGTGGAGAAGAGAAATGTATAATAAAGTTTTGTTTGAAATGAATTGTAGCATATAAAATTAGGAGCTTCCCTGATAAAGAATCTGTCTGCAATGCAGGAAACCCAGGTTCCATCTCTGGGTCAGGAAGATTCCCGGGAGAAGGAAATCACAATCCACTTTAGTATTCTTGCCTGGAGACTTCCATGGACAGAGGAGCCTGGTGGGCTACAGTTCATGGGGTCGCAGAGAGTCAGACATGACTGAGCGAATAACACACACACATACAATTTTAAACCGAAGAGTAATATGCTTTTCATACTGTTCTGCAGCCATGACTGAGTGACTGAACTGAACTGAATATGCTTTATGAATGTTGTACTATTAGCAGCATTATACTCAGCTAGGGAAGGCAAGAGTCTGGGTATTTCTTTCTCAAAGAACTGACACAAAGAAAATGAAGTCCTTTGCACACTAATATGTTGGAGAACTCGGCAGAATGCTTGGGACCTTGCCTCCTCATCACTCTACATTAGGGTTCCTGTGACTCAGCTGGTAAAGAATCTGCCTGAAATGTGGGAGACCTGGGTTCGATCCCTGGGTTGGGAAGATCTCCTGGAGAAGGGAAAGCCCACCCACTCTAGTATTCTGACCTGGAGAATTCCATGGACTGTGTAGTCCATGGGGTCGCAAAGAGCTTGGACACAACTGAGAGAGTTTCACTCACTCAACAGTGGCACTGTTGACATCTGGAGCTAGATAAGGCCCTATTGTGGGTACTGTCCTATGTGCTGTGGGATGTTCAGCAGCATCACTGACTTCTACACACCAGAGGCCTGTGGCAACTCCTACCCAATCATGACAATTGAAATTGTCTCCAGATATTGCTGGATGTCCTCTTTGGAAAAAAATCCTCTTGGGCTGAGAAGTTCTGCCCTACAATAAATTTCACCAAGCCCCAGGCTAACAAAACTGAAAAATAATAGTTAAAGATCAATAGACAGTTCAGTTCAGTCACTCAGTCGTGTCTGTCTCTTTGCAACCCCATGGACTGCAGCACGCCAGGCCTCCCTGTCCATTACCAACTCCTGGAGCTTGCTCAAACTCATGTCCGTTGAGTTGGTGATGCTATCCAACCATCTCATCCTCTGTTGTCCCCTTCTCCTCCCACCTTCAATCTTTCCCTGCATCAGGAAATGATACTTTCCAATGAGTCAGCTCTTTGCATCAGGTGGATGAAGTATTGGAGTTTCAGCTTCAGCATCAGTCCTTCCAGTGAACATTCAGGACTAATCTCCTTTAGGATTGACTGGTTAGATATCCTTGCAGTCCAAGGGACTCTCAAGAGTCTTCTCCAAGTCAGGCTTCAGCAATACGTGAACCGTGAACTTCCAGATGTTCAAGCTGGTTTTAGAAAAGGCAGAGGAATCAGAGATCAAATTGCCAACATCCACTGGATCATTGAAAAAGCAAGAGAGTTCCAGAAAAACATCTATATCTGCTTTATTGACTATGCCAAAGCCTTCGACTGTGTGGATCACAACAAACTGTGGAAAATTCTGAAAGAGATGGGAATACCAGACCACCTGACCTGCCTCTTGAGAAACCTATATGCAGGTCAGGAAGCAACACTTAGAACTGGACATGGAAAAACAGACTGGTTCCAAATAGGAAAAGGAGTACATCAAGGCTATATATTGTCCACCTGCTTATTTAACTTATAAGCAGAGTACATCATGAGAAACCCTGGGCTGGATGAAGCACAAGCTGGAATCAAAATTGCCGGGAGAAATATCAATAACCTCAGATATGCAAATGACACTACCCTTATGGCAGAAAGTGAAGAGGAACTAAAAAGCCTCTTAATGAAAGTGAAAGAGAAGAGTGAAAAAGTTGACTTAAAGCTCAACATTCAGAAAACTGAGATCATGGCATCTGGTCCCATCACTTCATGGGAAATAGATGGGGAAACAGTGGAAACAGCATCAGACTTTATTTTGGGGGGCTCCAAAATCACTGCAGATGGTGATTGCAGCCATGAAACTAAAAGGTGCTTACTCTTTGGAAGGAAAGCTATGACCAACCTAGACAGCATATTAAAAAGCAGAGACATGACTTTGTCAACAAAGGTCCATCTAGTTAAGGCTATGATTTTTCCAGTGGTCATGTATGGATGTGAGAGTTGGACTGTGAAGATAGCTGAGCACAGAAGAATTGATGCTTTTGAACTATGGTGTTGGAGAAGATTCTTGAGAGTCCCTTGGACTTCAAGGAGATCCAACCAGTCCGTCCTGAAGGAGATCAGTCCTGGATGTTCATTGGAAGGACTGATGCTGAAGCTGAAACTCCAATACTTTGGCCACCTCATGCGAAGAGCTGACTCATTGGAAAAGCCCCTGATGCTGGGAAAGATTGGGGGCAGGAGGAGAAGGGAACAACAGAGGATGAGATGGCTGGATGGCATCACCGACTCGATGGACATGAGTTTGGGTAAACTCCAGGAGTTGATGATGGACAGGTAGGCCTGGTGTGCTGCGATTTGTGGGGTCACAAAGAATCAGACACAACTGAGCGACTGAACTGACTATTTGACTGACTCTATATATAAGTTAAATAAGCAGGGTGACAATATATAACCTTGACATACACCTTTCCCAATTTGGAGCCAGTGTGTTGTTCCATGTCTGGTTTTAACTGTTACTTTTTGACCTGTATAAAGATTTCTCAGGAGGCAGGTAAGATCAGTAGACACTTATGGAAAATTCTGTATTAAAGACAAAGAGCAAAATGAACAAAAAAGAAAAAAAAGAGGGGGGAACAGATGCAATACAAAGAGGAGGATAAAAGTTCAAACTATATCATTATTAACATCTTCAGAAAGATTAGGTTATATATATGAAGTAAATACAGGCTTTTACTTAAAAATACAAGAATAAAAAATAACTTTTGGTTACCAAAATTGTGATGTTTGAAATAAAATAATAGGGCTAAAAGTGAATGGTAAGAATTATTTCAGAAAGTCAACCTAAGAGTTAATAAATAGAAAATGGAGTAAAATTGTAAGATTTGGGGATCAGTTTAGAAGATAAAAACTTGGAGAAAATAGAGTGGAGGAAATTATCAAATATAGTAATAATACAAGAGAAGTTTCCTGCATGCAAAGTTTGGGAATCAAAATAAATCAGACTTCTTGTGGCAAAGAAAAATAAAAATAATGGAATACTAGCTTTAAAAATTTAACAGGAAATGGTATTAATCCAGATATTTGCAATAAACCTAGCTATCAGTCAAGTGTTATGGCAAAATAAAGACATTGTCACAAGTTATGTGATGTCAAAAATGCATCTTAGATGCACCATCTTAGAAACATCTGTTGAATTAACTTTACAAAAACAAGAGCAGATCCAAATAAAAGAGAATGGCAAAGAAGATCTTTAAAATAATGTTGAAGGGAGTCTTTATGACACGGGAGATCTAGAGAACAACTCATTCATATTGGAACAGGAGGATGAAAGAATATAATCATACTATCTCCAAGGGAAAGAAATAGAACCAATAGATTATTTCACGTACTTGACCTTACTGAAAAAGATTGTGCAATTTTGTGAGAGAGATGGGGATGATTGTGCCATTGCTGTCTGTACAAAACGAAGCAAATGAAAAAAAAATTATGACCTGCAGTAAAAGCAAAAACCTGTGCAAGAAATTAAATTCTTTGTTACATACCTCAGCGGTGAGCAGTGTTTAAACCAGTGTAATAGTGCAAACACTGACTCTTCATTTTTAAGAAATTGTGATAAAACATTAGAAGAATCACAGAAGTATATGAAAAAAATATGTCAGTGGTTTCTAAGTAAGCTATATCCTCCTTTTTTAATAAAAGCAATGGCAGGAAAAAACAAGACATAGTAGTGTAAACGTATTTAGAAATATGTGTAAGTGCCAAATTAAACAGCTAAAAGTTAAGAGCAGTTGACCTAGGGATCAGAATCTCGGAGTCTGGAAGAGTGGAAAGGAAACTTCTCTTATTTACAGTAAGTTTATAGAATGTGATTATTTAACTCATAAAGCACAAACTGATTTTCCAAAAGTCTGGGCAATTCTGGGCAAGCACACAGTAAACGTCTTTGGGATGCAATGAAACATGATGTGTGATTTTGGACCTTCCTCCCAGACTCACTGAATCAAAATTTCTAGTGCTTGAGCCCAAGAATCAACATTTTGATAAAAGCTCCCCAATTGATGCATATGTAAATTAATGTATGGAAATCATTATATATGATGTTCAGGTATTAAGCTCTCAAGGTTTAATTACAAAAACAATATCAAAGTTGTTTTATGGACCAATATGTGTAGAATATTTCAATACATAGATTTGGGATGGGGAGAGAGAGAAAGAAAAAGAATGTCCATCATCACTGGAATATATATCTTTATGTAGTTGTCCATCATCATTGGAATAGTGCCAGAAGACCAAATGTTAAGGTCTATGCTGTCATAAAAAATTTACCTGCTGGGTACTCAGCTGTACTCTGTGCTCATAAATCTTTGGTTCCAGACCCTGGATAGCTGTATCATAAACATAAACACTCTGCCTAGCAGGCATTTGACTGATCTGTCTTTACAAGCAAAGGGTTTATTAAAAGTATAAGGCATTCCCTGAATGTTTGCTTATTGTCACCTCTCCATCAATCAGTTCTTTGTTTCATACAGTAACCAAAAAAAAAAAAAAAAAAAACATTAGCGCATGTACAAAGCAGGTGTTTGGAGTCCAGCTGGTGTCAGCGTAAATGAGGAAGGTTGTCGAGGATGAGTGATGCTACCCACCTTTTACAACTGAAGACTTCAGGGAGCTGGGCAATCCTTAGATACCTTGGATTTTGATCTTCAAATTGTTTAGGTCATGGGGACCTAATAAATTGTATTTACTGTTCAATGATGAGCAATAAATTAAATAATAAACACTGCTAAAAAAAATAAACACTGCTAGAAAGGTTTTTAAAATGGTCTCCATAAAAGCCTAGCATTAAAAAAAAAAAAAAGATGTTACTGTAAAGTGTGAGTTACAAAATAGCCTAAAACCAAGATTTTGGAGAGAAAAATACTGAAGAATTTTTTTTCACATAAAAATGAATAATTATGAGGCCAGTATTACCCACGCAGCAAACCAAAGATAGCATAAAATACAAAATAAAAGAAACAATAACAAAAATTATACAGTAATACCTCTCAAAGACTTTGATACAAAAATTCCCAACACAATATTAACAAACTAAACCGAACCATATGTAAAAAGAAGTATGTAATGTGATCAAATGGGATTTATTCCAAGTGTGCAAGGCTGGTTCAATATTTGCAGAAAAATAAAATAAAATAACAATGTAAACCACCAAAACAACAGGCTAAAAGAAGAAAAGGCATATAATCAGATCAACTGATGCAGAAAATTCATTTGACAAAACCAACAGTCATTCTTAGTAATAACTCTCAGTAACTCGGTCAGGAAAAAACAACAATGACTTTAACTTGATAAAGAATAAGCACAGAAAACCTATTGTTGCTGTTGTTGTTGCTCCACCTTCTTTATGGTCCAACTCTCACATCCATACATGACTGCTGGAAAACCATAGCTTTGACTAGATGAACCTCTTTGTTGGCAAAGTAATGTCTCTGAGCTGACATCTTGATGAAGGACTAGATGTCTTTCCTTTATTATTGAAAACAAGGGAAGAATGGTCTATTTTCATTATTGTTGCTTGACATATGGCTGGAAATACTTGCCACTTCAATACAGCAAAGAAAAAATAAGAGGCACTCAGATTGGAAAGGAAGAAATAGAACTCTGGTCACTGTAGAAATTTCCCAAAAGAAATATTCCCCCCCACCTTCCCCCCACTAAAAAAAAAAAAAAAAAAAAAGAGCCTTCCTAGAATTAATGAGTTCAGTAAGGTTAAAAGAGAAAATATCAAAAGGGAAATATCAATCACATATCATTATACAAACAATGGACATACAGAAATAAAATTAAAAATAACACCATTTACAGTTGCTCCAAGGAAGTGAAATACTTAGGTGTACATTTCAGCAAAACATTTGCAAGGTTTGCATGCTGACCATTACAAAATGCTGATAAAAGAAACCAAAGAGGACCTAAATGGAGAGAGATAATAGAGGATGGGGAGAGATAATAGGCTCATGGATTGGAAGACTCAAAATCATAATAAATTGGTCAATTCTTCCTAGATTAATCTATAGGTTTAATGCAATTCCTGTGAAAATTTCAGAACGGCTTTTATTTTTAGACATAGACAAGTGTATTCTAAACCACGTGTGGGAAGGAACAAGCCCTAGGGTTGCTAAAACAATTTGACAGAGAAAAATAGGGTGGGGGCAATTACTTTAATCACTGTTTCGAAGGACTTTCATGATAACTCAGTTGGTAAAGAACCCACCCGCAATTTGGGAGACCTGGGTTCGGTCCCTGGGTTGGAAAAATCCCCTGGAGAAGGGAAAATCTACCCATTCCATTATTCTGGCCTGGAGAATTCCATGGACTGAATAGTCCATGGGGCCTAAAAGACTTGGACACGACTGAGCAACTTTCACTTCACTTCACTGTTTGGGAAGTAAGTAAAAGAGGTAGCAGGAAGTTGGTTATAAAAGGCCAGTAGGAGGTATCTTTGTGGTGCTGCAACTTTTCAGTATCTTGACGGTCACCTGCCCAGGTGATAAAATCATAAAAAAAATATATAATAATAATAATATAAACACATGAAATTGAATACAAGCTTAACTAAGGAAACCTGAATAAGATTGGTATAAACATCTTGCTTTTGATGTTACACAGTAGTTTTGTAAAATTTTACCATTGTTGAGACCACACAAAGCATACAAAAAAAATCTGCAGTTTCTTTACAACTGAATGTAAAACAGCAATGATCTCAATAGCATTTTCAATTAAAAATCAATAGTGAGTTCAAAATTATGAATAAAAGTTAAAGCAAAAATATAAATTTTAGTACTAGTGTCTGAACTTGCTATCAGATGGGAGTGAATGGCATTTTACATTCTTAACAATTTTAAACATGACAGAATATATAAATATATACAATCTAAAATAATTATGAAAATATCTAATGCAATAACTTAGCAAGTTTACACACACATGAAGTGGTCATCTAGCCTGGCAGAACATTTATAAAATACCGTATATATGAGTCCAGATTCACTTCTCTGGCCTCTGTTTCCTCATCTGTAAAACATGGGCTTGAGTCTAGGACGTGTGTGTGTGTGTGTGTGCGCGCGCACGCGTGTGTGTGTGTGTGTGTGTGTGCGTGCGCGCTAACTTGCTTCAGTTGTGTCTGATTCTTTGCAGCCCCATGGACCATAGCCCGCAAGGCTCCTCTGTCCATGGGGATTCTTCAGGCAAAAATATTGGAGAGAGTTGTTGTGCCCTCCTCCATGGGATCTTCCTGACCCAGGGATCCAACCCATTGTCTCTTAAGTCTCTGGCTTTGGCAGGCGGTTTCTTTACCACTAGCAACACCTGGGAAGCCCTAGTCTAGGACAGCATTGTTCAATGTGGTAAGAACCAGAAAGCAAGTCGCATATGTAATTCTAGGTTTTCTGGCAGCCACACAGAAAGGAGTAAAAAGGAACAGGTGAAATAAATTTTGTAAGTTGTATCAACCCTTGATATCCAAAATATTATCATTTTCAACATATAATTATGTTAAAAATCAATATTTTCCTTTTTCTACTGTGCTCATAATACATTCTTCCATTTATACTTCACTCAGTCTGGACTAGCTGCATTTAAAATGTTCAAGAAATATGTGAGGCTAGTGGCTACCATATTGGACAGTGCAGGTCTTTATGATTTCTGAGACTTCCTCTCTCATTCTAAAATTTAAAAATTTTTAAATATGTAAATAATTGCAGATCTAAAGTACAACATCTCTTGCTCCTGCAGATGACACTCATGTTTCAGCTACAAACTCCAATAAAATCAATCCCTGGTGTCTCAGAAGGTAAAGAATCCGCCTGCAATGTGGGAGATCTGGGTTCAATCCCTGGGTTGGGAAGATCCCCTGGAGGATGGCATGGCAACCCACTCCAGCATTCTTGCCTGGAGAATCCCTTGGACAGAGGAGCCTGGTGGGCTACAATCCATGGGGTCACAAAGAGTCAAGCATGACTGAGTGGCTAAGTGCAGCATAGCACAAAACATCAGAATATTTTTCAAACAGTAATCTTAATACTGAAAGCCACAGGTACTGTCTGGTACCTGTGAGCAGACAGTATCCTTGACACGTTTGTGGACATAATTTGTCCCTCATGGTTTCAGTCATTCAGGAGGGGAGCTCAGGTGAAAGGCAGGAGCCAGGCTGCTGAGAGGGGCATGTGAGTTTCCTGTGAGCCGGACTCTTTGTCTCCTTGACAATCTGTCCTCCCTGCAGGTGGGCATTCTCCATCTCTCTTGTCTCGAGCCAAAAGACAGCAAGAGCCAGATCCAATTGTGCTGTTGCTTCCCCGAGTTGGCAGCCACAGCAGCAGACTGTAAATGCACCCGATGCTCTCAAAATGTAGCTGAGAGTTTTCCAACAGTCAAAGAACTTGAGCAAACAGCTTCTTATTTCCCTCTGGAGTCCCAAGGCTGACTGGGAGGATCTTTTAGACCCCAGCACATCTCACTTGTATGCTCTTGGTTTCTTTACAAACCTTCACCTGAAGCAAATACCGGAAACCCTTACTCAATCTTTGATTCACAACATGCCTTCATGAGACATCAAGTGACTTTCCTTTCCTCACCACATTTTCTTGCTTTATGTCAAAGAGAAGCATATAATAATGACTGCTATCTATTGAATATTCAAAGTTCACCGCGATGAAGAGTGGGTACTTTCTCAGTGGTATTCCATTTACTTCTCACAACAACCCTATGGGTTAGGTGCCATTATTTTCACAGTCCATAAAACCAAGTTCAGAAGTAACAACACCTGGCTGAGCTCTTCCAGTTGGAAAACAGCAGAGACAGAAGTCAAACTCTCATCTGTAAGATGAAAAATTTCAAATATCATGGAAATTCTAAAACTCTAAGGCATGATGAGGAAGTGGTTTACTGTCATCAGAGAACTGGGATCTCAGATGATGCTACAACAGTGCAGAAAATTTAAAACCAACCTTTTTTTTTTTTTAATTTATTTTTTAATTTTTCAGTGGGTTTTGTCATACATTGATATGAATCAGCCATAGAGCTACACGAATTCCCCATCCCGGTCTCCCATCCCACCTCCCTCTCCACCCGATTCCTCTGGATCCCCCCAGCCCAACAGGCCCGAGCACTTGACTCATGCCTCCCACCTGGGCTGGTGGTCTATTTCACCACAGATAATATACATACTGTTCTTTCGAAACATCCCACCCTCCCCTTCTCCCACAGAGTTCAAAAGTCTGTTCCGTACTTCTGCGTCTCTTCTTCTGCCCTGCATATAGGGCCATTGTTACCATCTTTCTAAATTCCTCATATATGCGTTAGTATACTGTAATGTTCTTTATCTTTCTGGCTCACCTCACTCTGTATAATGGGCTCCAGTTTCATCCATCTCATTAGAACTGATTCAAATGAATTCTTTTTAACGGCTGAGTAATATTCCATGGTGTAAATGTACCACAGCTTCCTTATCCATTCATCTGCTGATGGGCATCTAGGTTGTTTCCATGTCCTGGCTATTATAAACAGTGCTGTGATGAACATTGGGGTGCACGTGTCTCTTTCAGATCTGGATTCCTCAGTGTGTATGCCCAGAAGTGGTATTGCTGGGTCATATGGCAGTTCTATTTCCAGTTTTTTAAGAAATCTCCACACTGTTTTCCATAGTGGCTGTACTCGTTTGCATTCCCACCAACAGTGTAAGAGGGTTCCCTTTTCTCCACACCCTCTCCTTGTAGACTTTTGGATAGCAGCCATCCTGACTGGCGTGTAATGGTACCTCATTGTGGTTTTGATTTGCATTTCTCTGATAATGAGTGATGTGGAGCATCTTTTCATGTGTTTGTTAGCCATCTGTATGTCTTCTTTGGAGAAATGTCTGTTTAGTTCTTTGGCCCATTTTTTGATTGGGTCATTTATTTTTCTGGAATTGAGCTTCAGAAGTTGCTTGTATAATTTTGAGATTAATCCTTTGTCTGTTTCCTCATTTGCTATTATTTTCTCCCAATCCGAGGGCTGTCTTTTCACCTTACTTATAGTTTCCTTTGTTGTGCAAAAGCTTTTAATTTTCATTAGGTCCCATTTGTTTATTTTTGCTTTTATTTCCAATATTCTAGGAGGTGGGTCATAGAAGATCTTGCTGTGATTTATGTCAGAGAGTGTTTTGCCTATGTTCTCCTCTAGGAGTTTTATAGTTTCTGGTCTTACATTTAGATCTTTAATCCATTTTGAGTTTATTTTTGTGTATGGTGTTAGAAAGTGTTCTAGTTTCATTCTTGCATTCCTATATACTAACAATGAAAAAACAGAAAGAGAAATTAAGGAAACAATACCATTCACCATTGCAACAAAAAGAATAAAATACTTAGGAGTATATCTACCTAAAGAAACAAAAGACCTATACACAGAAAACTATAAAACATTGATGAAAGAAATCAAAGAGGACACAAACAGATGGAGAAACATACCGTGTTCGTGGATTGGAAGAATCAATATTGTCAAAATGGCTATACTACCCAAAGCAATCTATAGATTCAATGCAATCCCTATCAAGCTACCAACAGTATTTTTCACAGAACTAGAACAAATAATTTCACAATTTGTATGGAAATACAAAAGACCTCGAATAGCCAAAGTAATCTTGAGAAAGAAGAATGGAACTGGAGGAATCAACCTGCCTGACTTCAGACTCTACTACAAAGCCACAGTCATCAAGACAGTATGGTACTGGCACAAAGACAGAAATATAGATCAATGGAACAGAATAGAAAGCCCAGAGATAAATCCACGAACCTATGGACACCTTATCTTTGACAAAGGAGGCAAGGATATACAATGGAAAAAAGACAATCTCTTTAACAAGTGGTGCTGGGAAAACTGGTCAACCACTTGTAAAAGAATGAAACTAAAACCAACCTTTTCATTTCAGGCCCTGCCTTTGATGTCAGCTAGCCAAGACCATCACCACTGAACTTGAACTCTACATTCAAATACTTCCAATGCAGTCTTCTACATTAGTTTTTTTTTTTTTAAGAATAATTGATTTATAAGATTGCATTAGTTTTGAGTATATGGCATAGTGATTCTTCTTTTTTCAAATTATGTTTCATTATAAGCTATTACAAGATATTGGGTATAATTCCTGTGCTATGCAGTAAATCTTTGTTGTTTATCTATTTTATGTATAGTAGTTTGTATCTGCCAATCTCGTACTCCTAATTTGTCCTTCCTTCTTCCTTGCCCTATTTAAAACCACAAGTTTCTTTTCTGTGTTATATCTGCCTTTTAATTTTATTTCTAGATTTATTTGATTTCTAGATGCCACATATAACTGCTATTATATAGTATTTGTCTTTCTTTGACAAATGCTAAGTGTAATATCTCCAAGTCCATTTATGTTTCTGCAAATGACAATATTTCATTATTTTATATGGCTCAGTAATATTCCATTCTATCTATCTATCTATCTATCTATCTATCTATCTATCTATCTATCTATTTTACTATTATCCCTTGTGGCTAGAAGAGAGAAGTGGGACTGCCAGTGATTTGAAATATATTCTCCAACTAGTATGATTCTTGGACTCTTTTAGGGTTTGGTTTGTATCACTCTTGAGCAAGTTTTGGATAGTCAAAGCTGTAACTAGCATCCCCTGATTCCAAGGGGGGAGATACGCAAAGAAGTTGTGGATTTGGGTCCTTGATTGCTTGAGTTAGCTACTGTAGGATGGAATTTCCATATGCAGGCTTTCACATAGCAGTGAATCTCCCTAAAGCAGTATGACTCGGCACGGTGCAGCGTCTCAGGAAGCTGGCTGCTTCTCACCTGCAGCTCGGTGGCTCCTTAAACAAGATCCTCCACAGATCTTTGTGAAGCTGTTCTGAAGGGCAGCACCATGAACTGCCCTGATAATTTAGCACTGAACAGCCTGACCACCACTAGAAAGCCTAGGTAATTTTCTAGCAGGGAGAAGAAATTGGAACTACCTGAGGCACTGTGGGAAGAACCTCTGGGAAGCCACTTCCTCCAGGGACACACTGGGCGCCTCTGACATGGGAGATGCTGCTGCAAAACAGATGAGGGAGAGGAAGAACCTGTGGACGGCGTCGTGGCCAAAAGGCACCATTCTTGAAGAATGCTGCCTGTCCAGGGTGGCATGGTGTCATCCTCCATTGTCCGCCTCTTTAAGGGTGAACAGAATATTTTCTCTAAGAATTGAAAAATTATTACCTTTACAAGGTCACAAATGATGAGGTACACTAAACAATTTGGTGTTGTGGTTAAAGTCCTGACATAATAACTCAAATCTTATGTCCACAAGTGGCCAAGATAGAGCCAAAGGAAAGAAATGCATTGTAATATATAATTGTAGGATTATTATTTATTGGTCAATTTATAATTGAAATGCTTTATCATTTTACAGGAACATTCTTTCCATTTTTAATATAAAGTATACCCTTTTAATAGCAAAAAAAACCAGTTTATTTCTGGATAGATGTCTTTTAGCCATGGAAGACTTTGTTTCTTCTAGAAATCTAACAAAAAGCTTACAAATGCCCACCTGAGTCTTTAAGTTTTACAATTTGTGCTTTAACTCACCATTTCTATTTTTATTTCCCAGATAGATCTGATGTAAACTCCCTATACAAATGCCAAGTGTCTCACATTTATGTATTGTTAAGAGAAATTTCTTGGTGACTCGGCAGGCATCTATAGGACTGACTCCTGAATTATTGCCAAACTGTGATGACTCGCTGAGCTTGAAAGGCAGTATGAAACAAAGGGAAAGAATGCAGCTCTGAATTCAGGCCCACTGTGGGAGTCCCCACTCTGCCCCTGGCCACTTTGCTCGTTTCTATCACCCTGCTTCAAGCCACCGTCTTTTTTTTCCCTCGTCCACTGCAGTAGCATGCTATGAATCTTTCTGCTTCTACATTGCAGCTCACCCTTTATAATCCTTTGCCTATACCAGCACTGGTGTTTTCTGGAACTGAAACAAGATTAAATACATATAATCCCCTGGCTTATACCCCTTTGATGACTTCAGCTACACTTTGAATGATAAAATTCAAACCGTAAGTTCTATAGCATTTATCCTCCACTGAGTTCTCTAGCTTCAGTTGCATTGAGAATACTAAGCAATTCTCTCCCAGCTTATCTCTCCATCCATCCACACTGAGCATTTCCTCAAACACAAATTCACTCCAACCTCAGTCCTTAAACTTGGTCTTCTCTCTGCCTCAAACACTCCTTTTGGAGGTTCCATAGGTGAGTCTCCCTCATCCTTAAGTCCTCTGTTCTGAGATTTCTACAAGCCACTCCCCTCTCTTCAGGAACTCTACAAACCACTACTCTATTTTCATCATAGCATTTATCATTTCAGGAAAATAAATTATGAGCCACTTGACTTTCTAACTTTCTTCAATAGAATACGAGCTCCAGAGAAGCTGGACTTCCATCATGTCTGGACTTCTACACCAGGGCTTAAACACTGGCACTTAGGATGAAATATGCAAATATTTCAGAATAAAGTGATTTGCAGGAAGACTAATTCTCAGTCTATCAAAAATGTGTCATCATGGTCAGTCTTGTGCACGCTGCATCCTAAGTTTCTTCAGCTGTGTCCAACTCTTCAGCCCCATGGATTCAAACCCGCCAGGCTCCTGTCCATGGGGTTCTCCAGGCAAGAATACTTGAGTGGTTTTCTCCACCTCCAGTCTTTCCCACTTCGCTAAATGTGTACCAAATTATCTAGTTGCTCAAGCCGAAACTTTAGGAACTGTTCTTGATTCTTTTCTGTTCTTTTTTTTTAATTTTTTTGTTGGAATATAATTGCAGTGTGGTGTCAGTTTCTGCTGGACCACACGGTGAATCGGCTGTATGTTTACATACATCCCCTCCATCTTGAACCTCATCCCTGCCCCATCCCAGCCCTCTGAGTCTTTGCTAAGCAGGGGCTGAGCCCTCTGTAGTGTACTGCAGATTCCCAGGAGTGGCAGATGTCACTGACACTCTATCAGTCCCCCTCACCCTCCCCTTCCCGCCTCCACCCTGTGTCCACCTTCTGTTCTCTAAGCCTGCATCTCTATTTCTTTATCTCTCACATATAATCCACCAGAAAATCCTGCTGACTCTGTCTCCAAAATTATCCCCAGTGAACCCACTTCTTGTTTCCTTCGCTCCCGCCACTGTCTTACAAGGATCTCAGCCTCTTTCCTACGCCTGTTCCCCCAGGTGAACCATGAGCCACAATCTTTTAGGTTTCAAGGACACAAATTAGATCATCCAATTTCCCTTCTTAAAATCATCCTTCAAGTACCCATTACGGAGAGAAAAATAAAACACCTTATCATAGACTACCAAGACCTCTGGCCTCTGCCTACTTTTCAAACTGCATTTCTCTACTGACTACATAATTTACTTTTCCTGAAGCACTGGCTTTTTTTTTTTTTTCCTTCTCATGTCAAACTGATTGTTACCTTTGGTCTAGTTATTCCCTCTGCTAGAAAGTTCTTTCTCCTGCTCCTTCTCTTCATTCAGATCTTAACTTAAATATCACTTCTTGGTAGAAGCTTTTTAAACTGTTCATCTAAAGTTGTAGGCAGGCTATCTAGTATATCCTTGTATTTTAATTCTCAAAAGTGCTTACCAGTAACTAACACTTTTAGTTACTCTTTTAAATTACCACCTTATTTTGTGTCTGTTTCACTCTATAAGAAAATAGCTTGGTGAAAACCTGGATTAATCTGTCTCACCACTGCCTCTCCAGTCCTAAGGAGTATGAGTAGCACATAATGAGATTTCAATTAATATTCATTTAGTTGATAATTCAAGATGACTATCTGTGACCTTAGATCCAGAATTCAAGTTCAAGTCTTAAAAAGGCCCAGGTACCTTAAATAGTTCATTCCCTGCCCTATTTAAATGACTTCAGTTCTCAAGATAGTAATTTACTTTTTTATTTCAAAAATCAATTAAAAAAGTCAATTCTCCAAGAGGCTTTCCTCTAAGATGCAAATACCCGTGGGTGAAGCATTATTAAACCTTAACACCTTCCTATGCATTTTTGCATCAGTTAAAGAAGCAAGTTAGTTAGCAAAAAAAGGACTGACCCCCTATGCTGTTTGCTGTGTGCATGCGCGCTCAGTTGTGTCTATTTGCGACCCCATGGACTGTAGCCCACAAGGCTCCTCTGTCCATGAAATTTTCCAGGCAAGAATACTGGAGCAGATTGCCATTTCCTCCTCCGTTCCCAACCCAGGGATCAAACCTGCATCTCCTGTGTCTCCTACATTAGCAGGTAGATTCTTTACCACTAAGTTACCTGAAACTTTGAACTAAGAAGCGGGAACAGTGTGATCAGGAGTGTGGACTTTGCTGGAGAAGGCTGACCAGACTGACTTCTCTCCTTGGGTACTTGAACCATCATGAACAAGATTTTTAATTCAATTGAAAATAATTAGAAAACATTTCCCTGCTATTTTATATATGACTTGCCCTGGCAGTCATTTTTCCACCCTGGACCGTGACCTACAGGTGTTTTGTGGTTTCCATGCATGTTCCTGTTCTCCCACTTCTCTTCCCCTCCCTCAGACCACTCCAGCAGTCCCAAGATTTCTGTTGTCTCTCATCATTTCTAGCAGGCTCTTTCTGGGCCTCTGTGCTTGCCCCTCCCCTGGAAAGCCATTCTTCCAAGTGCCCTGGGGCTCACTTCTTCACCTCCTCCAGGTCTTTGCTCAGAAGCTACCTTCCCAGTGAGGCTGCCCCAACCACTTTATTTAAAGTTATACCCCAGCCTCACCTTCAGATACCCACTCCTCTCACAGCACTGCCTATTCCTTTTTTCTTATTTTTTCAGTAACAAGTTTTCTTTATTTGTTTTTAATTTATGGCTGCACCCCGCAGCATGTGAGATTAGGTTAGTTTAGTCAGGTTAGTTCCCTGAGCAGGGATAGAACCCACACCCTCTGCACGGGAGGTCTTAACCGTGGACCAGTGGGGTCTTAACCACTGGACCAGTGGAGAAGTCCCAACACTGTCTATTCCTTGACTCCTTTCTTTGCTTCTTTAATTTTTGCCTTATTATCATCTCTGCGTGATATGCCATTTATTTTATGCACTTGTTTATTGTCTTGCTTCTTCCATTAGAATGTCAGTTTCAGAGATTTTTGCCTAATTTTATTTCATCCACTTCTCCAATGCCTAGAAGAATGCAGAGCACAGAGTATAGAGTCACTCAGTGGACACTCACTGAATATAGGTACCCCTGGTACTCTTAACAGTTGAAGACAAGCAGACATTTCCATGAATTCTGAAAAACCGACTAAGGAAAACAACATGGTGAGGTTACTGTTTCTCTAATACGTGGAATAGACAGATGAATTAATGAAAACTCCATAAGGAGAAGTACTAAAAACTTCTACTGTGGCCGTGGTACTCTGGTAGAGGAGATTTTCCTCCACGGAATATTAGGTGATGTCAAGAGACATTTGTGGTTTTCATTGCAGGGGGTTCTATTAGAGTCTCGTGAGCAGATGCTGCTGAGCCTCTTACAATGCACAGGACTGCCCGCACAATGAAACATTATTCATACTAAAATGTCAGTTGTGCTGAGGTTGAGAAACTCTGAATTGCTGTATAAATGTTAAGGCTTTTCCTGTTTTAAGTAGTGAACTTTTACTTATTTGAAGGAAAGATTCATTATGACGCCAATTTCATAGTCACTTCCTTTGAATTGTTAGGGTTTTTAAAGATAATGTAAAATATTTTGCCAGTGGAGGGATGAGAAAAAGTGGTTTACTTAAACTGTTCAATGAGGCTAGAAGGCTTTTTATATTTTTTTTTTAAATCTTTTTACTGCCTTTAATATGGCACAGAATAGTACTTTAAGAGTGAGAAGATATGCTTGATTTTATGCAAATCTTGAGGCTTTAAGATATATGATCAGTATGAATTGTGTTACCGAAGAAGGTTATTATCTAGACATTCAAAATAGTTTATTGATAAACATGGTATATTTATCAGAGAAGCTATATAAATTAAGAAGCACTAAAATAAAAATATATCCCTACTGCAATCTCAAATCTACAGTTGAAATACAATAATTTGATGTAAGTGCTAAGATTTTTTAAAGAAATAGTTCTTGTGATGACAGAAGAAAATATAGCATAATAAAGTGACATAACACTTTGCTTTGTATAAGACATTCATCAGCTGAGACACATTTTGACATATGCAAAATTCCCTAAATGACTTGCATATTTACGCGGCAGTGCCTTCATTCACTGGAGAAGGCAATGGCACCCACTCCAGTACTCCTGCCTGGAGAATCCCATGGATGGAGGAGCCTGGTGGGCTGCAGTCCATGGGGTCGCTAAGAGGCAGACACAACTGAGCGATTTCACTTTCACTTTTCACTTTCATGCATTGGAGAAGGAAATGGCTACCCGCTCCAGTGTTCTTGCCTGGAGAATCCCAGGGATGGCAGAGCCTGGTGGGCTGCCATCTATGGGGTCGCACAGAGTCAGACACGACTGAAGCGACTTAGCAGCAGCAGCAGTAGACTTCAAAAATTCACATCAACTTTCAGACAATGTCTCTTTAGAGACTTTTCTGTGCCTATGATAAAGAAGAAATGAACTGTGCTCTCAAGTATCCAGTAATCTAGTGAGAGAGATTAAATGTAGGTACAGAGAACTACATACACTTAATTTGGCTTCCCTGATAATTCAGTTGGGAAAGAATCAGCCTGCAATCAGAATTTTGCATATGTCAAAATGTGTCTCACCCTGGTTTGATTCCTGGGTCGGGAAGATCCCCTGCAGAAGGAAAAGGCTACCCACTCCAGTATTCTGGCCTAGAGAATTCAGTCCATGGGGTCACAAAGAGTTGGACACGACTGAGCGACTTACACTTTTACTTTCACAGAGAACTAATGTGGAAGTGATAAAGGGCCAAAGAGGTTCAGCCAACAGAGGCAGGATGAGGGAAGTCTGCAGAGAGCAGGTGGTTTTCAATCCAAGCTTTGGGGCAGGAGTAGAATTGCCATAGGCAGAGGGCCTTCCCGGTAGAAGTAACATAGTGATGAACATCTCAACAGATGGAGGTGCCTGAGGTGTGGGCATGGTTCAGAAACTGACTATTTGCATTTTTTTTAATGGAACAAATGTGTTAAAAGTGGTATTAGAGAGAGAATTGGCTATTTAAGTTAAGTAGAGTCAGATTCCTGAAGACTTTGAAGGTCAAGGTGTTGCCATGTAGAGCAAGAGAGAAGAGAGAATAAAGCACTGACCTGCCAAGAGCTATTAAAGAAAATCCTTCAAAAGAAAGTGTATAGATGAGATGATGGGAACAGAGACTGAAGTCAGTGAGAGAGGCTGGCGGTACATCAAAAGAGCTCAGAAAAGAGGTAACCAATCTGAACTGGGATGCTGACAATGGGAATGGATAGAAGGAAATAAATCTAATCAAGTTTGCCGAAGGAGAAATAGCAGTAAGACTTGGCAGCTTTTCTATGCAGGTAGGAAGTTGAGGAGAGGGGTCAAAGATCACTGTGATGGCTAAGTAAGAAAAGGGGATGTTGCTGCCTTTAAGAGAAACCAGGATATCAGGAATCAGTGCAAACTTAGGGAAACCAAAACTATGTTTGCTTTTTAACATGTGAATTTGAAGATGGGACATTTTCTCCAAATGAAGATATCAAAATTGATGCTTCAGGACTCCTCTAGCAGTACAGAGTTAAGACTACACGCTTCCAATACAGAGGATGTGGGTTCAATCTCTGGCCAGAGAGCTAAGATCCCACATGTCACGGGGCAAAAAAAAAAAAAAGATCCTGCAATGAGGGAACAAAGGAGAGAGACCAGTCAGCACTAAAGATACTGCTTTGGGAAATGCTCTGGTTGATAAATTTGCTGAGGCTGCAGGGTGGGCTAATAAGCCTGACGGGTTAAGTTCTGTACATATGATTTCTTTAGTTAAGTTCATAGCTCAGTAAGTGAGTTATTAGGTCCCTGTTTTGCAGAATAAGAAATGCATCCTCGGACATTAATTAATATGCTTGATCACAAATGCATAATCACACAGCTGGTAAGAGGCAGACCTGGGACTCAAACTAAGGTTAGTCCAACTCTACGTTATCTGGTTAATGGAAGGATCAAAAGCAAAGAACAAGTTGAAAGTGGGATCCTAGGGGATGACAGCTATGCCAAGAGGATGCTATTCACGTTTATTAATCTGTTTACCTTTTATCTCTTATTGTGTTTGTAAGCAAGCTACTTGGCACAAGGAATGCTATCCTCTCGTCTCAGAAAATCTATTGAGTCTATTACGATAGACTCATCTTTTCATTGATTCTAAAATAAGCTGAAGGTTTGTACAAACTGACAGCTGTAAGAAGTCTGATCATATTATTGGCATCTTCAAAATAAGCTTTTGTTGATATCGTAAGTTGAAGTTTGTATTCAGGTATGCTTTTCTAAGGGCTTCCTTGGTGGCTCAGGCTGTAGAGTCCTCCTTCAATGCAGGAGACCCGGGTTCATTCTCTGGTCGGGAAGATCCCCTGAAGGAGGGCATGGCAACCCACTCCAGTACTCTTGCCTGGAGAATCCCGTGGACAGAGGAGCCTGACGGGCTTTAGTCCATAGGGTCGCACGGAGTCGGCAGGACTGGAAGCAACTCCGCACAGCGCAGCAGAGCGTGCGCTATTAAAATAATTCATTCTGTTTGGGAACGCTCTGGCTGTTACACAGATTTTGTTGTTACTCACCGTGTAATATGTATCACTTCTCCTCTTGCACTGCTGATTTCCAGCTTAGAATGCGCTGAGGATATGACTGATGAGTTCACACAAAATGGGAACAGTCGTTCCAGTTCTTAATGAAGAGAATGGATGTGGTTGGTTTGCGGTAAGATCGAAGGACTGTCAGAGTCTGAATGGAGAACGAAAACACAAGTTATAAGTACAAAATGAAAGTTGCTCAGCGTGTCTGACTCTTTGCATTCCCGTGGAAAAGCCCATGGAATTCTCCAGGCCACAATACAGGAGTGGCCGTTCCCTTCTCCAGGGCATATTCCCAACCCAGGGATCAAACCCAGGTCTCCTGCATTGCAGGCCGATTCTTTACCAGCTGAGCCGCCAGGGAAGCCCAAGTGCAAAGTAGGTACTCAAAAATTATGCTCATCATAACCTCCTGGTGCCCGTGACCACACTATCCATTCCTGGGTTTAATTTGTGTGTCGTGGTTCTCATTGTTATGTTTATTATTGTTGCTTTGAACAGGAGTAGTTATGAAAGAGGATACCAGAGATTGGGTGAGGTTGTGTGTGTGTGTACACACATGTGCACACATTTAGAACATAAAACCAGGAGTAGCATTATCTTTAACCTTGAACACTTTCAAATGAATAACATGCATGGCCACACATCTAAAAAATGGAGATTTTCAAGCCTACAACCTGCTTAATTTGTATCCAAAGAAAAATGCTACATCTGTTGAATTATGTTTATACTTGTAGGAATTAAGAAATCTTACTTAAGATCCACATGAATATTCACCTTTATGACAAAAAAGGAGATTATTTTGATTATGAAAGAAAGTTTATTTAAGTATTTGAAATAATTCTTGAGCTTTTCCTATTGGTTAAAGTTAATAAAGTGAGAAAATTAGTGATATTTCTGAAGGTCGGTGATTGAAAGAGAACCAAAAAGATAAGACTTGAGCTTCACAACATTGCTCTCATTTAGGATTTACAGATTTTTGTACACACACACACACACACACACACACACACACAGGTCTCTGTTGGGGCCTTTGTTCTGTCCTTTCACCCAAATATATGGCAAGAGGACAACCTGTTTGGGTCAGCAGTTCTCCCTTCCGGGCACTAGAGGGCACTAGGCGTCATGGAGACCAGCAGTGCGGGCACCTCCACTCTCTCCACCTTTAGGGCGGCTCCTGCCATGATTAACATCTGCAGAAAACTGGGGAAGCTTCCTCAACACACACTTTTAAAAACCCTCATCGGTACTCACCTTGAATTTAATTCATTCATTGAGAAACTGAAGGCAAGGAGTTAAGTAAGAAGAAAGGAGCAAAACCTTATTAGATCAGTTGTTTTGAGTCAAGAATATTGCCGAAACCAAAGAGCCTATTGTTAATAACATTTTATCCTTCTTTCCATTACCCCACACCTATCTTCTCCACAGTGATAACCTTGATGCCCTAAGGATGGGTACATGAGACACAATTTTAATGTGACAATGAGGCAAGAATAATACGACTTTTAAAAAGAGATTTTCGTATTTAGGAGCTTTTCCCATATTGATGAATGCTTGACTGATTTTATCTCGTCATCAACCTTGGAAGCTATTAGCAAAGGAGACTGCCATTTACCATCTGTGATATCCTGGCAATAACTTAATACTGTTCTGAAGGTTTCATTCAAATCCATTTAATTCAGCAAACATGTATTAATCTCATGAATGCTTGGCACCATGCAAGGGGCTACGGGATGCCAAGATGGACAGTACCAATACCAATTTTTTTACTTCAGAGGACCTAAAACCTTATAAGAATAGTAAGGCAGGTGTCTTGGGGCTTCCCTGGTGGCTCAGAGGTTAAAGCATCTGCCTGCAATGCAGGAGACCTGGGTTCGATCCCTGGGTTGGGAAAATCCCCTGGAGAAGAAAGTGGCAGCCTGCTCCAGTGTTCTTGCCTGGAGAATCCCATGCATGGAGGAGCCTGGTGGGCTACAGTCCACAAAGCAAGTGTATTAGAAAGTATAATACAGAGTAGAACATGTTAAGAGAATTTGTGGACAAAATGCTTAATCACTTAATCATTCATTTACTTAATAAAAGATGTATCATTTATATGTTATGTAAGTAGTGGTTAACAGAACAGATTGGGGTTCTTCATGGAGTTGTCAGTCAATTGGGGGAAAATGACAGAGGGATATGGTAAAGAATCCTTTGGCTTGTGAAGAAGTTCTGAAGAATCTATTTAGATTAGATTTAGAATCTAATTTAGCCTATTAGATAGGTTGGAATAAGAAAGGCTTTTACAGGAACTGACACTTAAGAAGCAAATACACATTCTAAAGAGAAAGAAAAGAACATTTTAGCTATACTAAGGAGTGAAAGAGGAAAAGCTTAGCATGTTAAAGGAACCAGAGCAAGACCTCCAGGCTGGAGTATAATCAAGGGTGTGCAGAGGGCCAGGTCAGAGAGAGCCTTGCAGAAGATGGTAGGGGTTGAAGGGAAGAGCACAGAGGCCACAGGGAACTAAGGGCTTCATGGAGACGGTTCCATTTGATAAAAAGGCATGAGAGTTTGGTAAGCGTGGTAGTGGAAAGCAGGACTCCTAAAGAAAACAACTACATAAGCTTAAACACAGAAATGACAGTTTGTGTCTGGTTTGGACCCTAACAAGCGGAGGAGCGTGCCCAGACAGTCAGGTGGTATACGTGGAGGCCGGAAGCACAGGTTGAAACATGTCATGGAGAAAGCAAGACATTAAGGGCTCATTCCAGGAATGAGGGCAGGCCACAGGCAGTATTACCGCTGAGGAGTGATATTGTTGTAGTTCCAGTTCAGCACGTCTAATTTGGCAGCAACATGTGTTGCATGCTGTAATGGAAGGAAAAAGAATTTAGAGTGAGTCCAAAAACAAATCTACAATGATAGTCAGTAAACAGGGCGTTAGAGTCTGAGGGTGAGGACAGCGGGATGGGAAGAGGAGACAGAGAGGATGGTCATTGCCAAGGCAAAGTCCACAAATGTTGGAATCTAATTGGTTGTGAGAATCAAGATAGAAGGAAATGTCTGAGAAAATCCAAGTTTAACCCTGGATAACTGTGCAAATGTTAATGTACTAGTAGCTAATTATGGCTAAGTAGGGTGATGGTAAATTCTGTCTGAGAAAGAGAGCAAGAGAAAAAGGAAGGAAGAATGAATACTGAGAACTGAGTAAACAAACAAACAAACAAACAAAAACCAAGTAATTGGAAAGAATCATGGCAATACAATTAGAGATTTTCATATATGCCCTTGAATTCACTAGCCAATTACATAGATGAAAACTGATGGAAAAAATGAAAGTCCAGTTAAAGAGCAAATATAAAATATCAGATGATAAGCTGTTTTTGAAGATGCTTGATTTGAGGTTAGAAAGACAACTGGCCGTTGCAGTGCAGATGTTGAACTTCAGAGAAATTCATCCCAGAAATTTAAATTTGGGAGTCCTCTGCATAGAAGCCATAGCTGAAGTGCTGAGGAAGAATATAGAGAAGAAATAGAGATGACAGGAGACAGGAAGACCCTAGAAGAGAGAACTGATGCAAAGAATAATGAAAAGGACAATAATAGTGAAGAGGGAGCAGAGGGCTGAGAATTATACTAGTAGAAATCCCTAACATCATGAGGAAGAGGAAAATGATTCACTCAAGGGGACGGAAAAGGGGAAATTGGAAAGACAAAATGAAGAAGAGCCAGTAAGACCAAAAAGGAGGTGTGCTAAGTAGAAAGAAGGTCTTTGACTGAACAAAAATCACACTGTTAGGCCACATCTTTATTTAAAAAAAAATAAAACATAGTAACCACACATGTGCACACATACATACATATAGATGGAGACCGGGTGGGGAAAATATTTCAATGTAAAGGAAACAAGAATACATAGGAAGTAATTATAAAGAATATTCACCAAATATCCAATATGAACCAAAATGTAGGGGGATTACAAGAAGAAAAATGTCTCTTTGATCTGTAAGCAAGAAAAGGATTTCCCCCTAAAAGATGCGTCATTGTCCTGAAAAATCAAGCCCTGATGTAATGTACAAGGTAGGTCACAGAAAAGCAAAATGGGGACATCCTCAATAAGTCTGTACACAGCTCTGCAGAGCGGCGGAAGACAAGCGTGTGAGATCTATTCCATGTGGGGTTTCAGCCAAGAGGGAGGAGACGGCCCAGGGACCAAAGGAGGGAAAAGAAAGCAGAGACCATCAAAATCACAAGCAAGTCCTTTGATAATCCAGGGACTTTATGCCAAGCAATACCTTTATGAAAGGCAAAAACTGAGCGGTCCTCCTAAGACAAAACATATAACAAGGCTAGAGCCCGGGTTCTCAAGGTTTCAACTGTGTCCACACTGCAGTCTGCTCACTCACTTCCTATCTGCAACCCCTTCCCACAAAACTCTTCAGCAAACTACTAACCCTTTGGAAAAAGGAAAAATAATATGAAAGGATCCAATACGGAACATACGTGTCCATAATGTAGAGAAACAAAAAGGGAAAAATGAAAATCAGCAAAAGGCAAGTGAAAACAAATATTGGGTTGGCCAAAAAGTTCATTTGGGCTTTTCTGTACCATCTTACCGAAAACCCGTATGACCTTTTTGGCCAACCCAATACCTCAAGAGGAAACCAAAACAGATATTAGATAGCTCCATTTTCCCAAATAAATTGCAAACAGGATGATGGGAAGATGTAAAGATGAGATGATAGCATACAAATCAGAGATAAGAAAATATAAGGAAAGGCAGCAAATGTCACTAACAAAGGAATGTTTAGAGTAATGTAAATGTTTAGAGAAAGAAAGAAAAAAAAAAACCCAGCCACAATAGAGTAAACAAAAGAGGGTTAACAGGAATGAGAACCAGAGAAACGCAGTGAGCAGGACTGAGAGATCTCTCAAAACCAAATGGAAAAGAATAGGGATTTTTAAAATGAACACAAGAATGGTGACAGAAAACAGAAAAAGATACACCGCATATCTCTTGCTCAGTCTGTTCCTGAAAAAGAGATCTTAACAAACAAAGGAGGGCAAACATCCAGGAATATAAGGGAAAGCGATTTCCTGAAATAAAGCAACAGTCATTCTAGGCAGGCCCCCAATTCCCTGAAAAAAATTAGAACAATTTAAAAATATTCTAGTGAAGGTACTTAACTTTAAAGATTACAAAAAAAATTTACATTAACATAAAGAAGGAATAAAATGTGGGTCCTTTGATTTTTCCTTACTAACACCCTGGGTCTGAAGACAGTGGGCAGTCTTGAAAGTTTTGAGAGTAAGAGAAAGACCATAATTCATGGCTTTGGCCATCAAGGGTAAACAAGTATTCTTGAGCATGCAAGAACTGAGCACTTTCCAGAAAATTTAGAGCTACTATATGATCCAGGGATTCCACTTGTGGGCATATGTTTGGAGAAAAGTCTAACTGAAAAAGATTCATGCATCCCAATGTTCATTGCAGCAATATTTACAATAGCCAAGACATGGAAACAACCTAACTGTTCAGAGAATACAGAACATGAAGTATATCTATACAATGGAATATCAGTCACAAAAAAGAATCGAATAATACCATTTGCAGTAACATGAATGAACCTAGACATTATCATTCTAAGTGAAGTAATTCAGACAAATATCATATGGTATCCTATGACTGTAGCCCACCAGGCTCCTCTGTCCATGGAATTCTGCAGGCTAAAATACTGGAGTGGGTTGCCATTCCCTTCTCCAGGGGATCTTTCTGACCCAGGGATCGAACCTGAGTCTCCTGAATTGTAAGCAGATTCTTTACCACCTGAGCCACCAAGGAAGCCAGAGCATTATCCAATCAAAGAACAGGTATATCAAAATAAAGACATAGGGGAGAGAAAATTTGTAGTAACAAAGGTAGTTATGAGCATTGAATCTTTTAAGGGTAGCAGAGATCTTTCAACCTGTGAAAGTAACTTGACAGAGCAGTATGTAAATGTTTAAAACTTCAGCCGTGTAAACATGATGTAATTCACCAGAAAGGGTAGGTAGCTAAATCCAGGAGGGAGGCATATGTAGAAGGACATTTAATGCCTCTTCTGGATAGTGACATGAGTTGCTCTTGTTAATGAGATTTCTGTAAAGCAGCAGGAGATGCCGTCTGAGGTTGAAATTTATACTTAAAAATCCATTATGATCCCAACTTGTATGCTTTTCATTACATTTTTCTTAAGTCTAGAGGAATTTTTAATTATTGATTTGTTTGGAAAAAGCATGTACCTAAAGTCTAACCATTTTCTAAGTCTCACTTCAGCACCATTATCCTTGTGCTGGGCTGTGGTTAGTCGCCCGGTCGTGTCCGACTCTGCCACCTCGAGCGGATTCTTTACCATCTGAGTCACCAGGGAAGCCCATCTTTTTTCTTTACTGCATCTAAATTTAAATGATTTCTTTAATTAAAAATACATGAATGAGCCAAATCACGAGTCAAAAGTTGAGGCCTGGGATATATCCTTACCACCCTCTGCAGGCCCCCCGTGAATGTTTAATTTTGACCCTCTGATTTTAGTGTTTCTAAGATAATAGGTGATGTCAGATATTTGATAGTATTGGCTAAACTGTCTGAGAACTGCAAGGATATATTATACACAGAGGTGAAACAAATTAAAGCTCGAGATCCTCCACATTTAAAACAAAATCATATTTATAGGAAATAAAACAATTAAACCAAAGGGAAAAAATGGAATGACAGACACATCTATTAAAGCACACATCAAATTAAGACCAATGAACCACTAGTATTTACTCCTGAGTCGTTGTGCCTTTCAAAACAATATAATGAGAGTGGATTCAACACCCACTGTCACTCTCCGGTCAGAAAACGACAGCTGTCTGTGTCAGCTCTCCTCCCAGTGTGCTGACGATCACAGGGGGAAAGCTTGGATGTGACAGGACCCCCAGCCTGCCCTACAACCAGGAGTCTGTGGGGACCGAGTCAGTCAAAAGGAAGAATCCTCCCTGTAGAAGGAGTGAGCCTGCAAATTTAAAACAGCAGCAGAGTGGAGCTTCCTCTGAAGGAAGAGGACCTGGTTCCAAATTCTCTCCCTTAGTTAGTCGCCCTTCCCAAACCCGACAAAGGAATTAATTTGTAGATCTCTTCCTGCTAAATTAAAATCCACCTTTCTTCTCTTGGGACTTTCTCCTCCTCTAGAAATGAAGGTTTCTCTTGCCCAGCTGTCCTCTAAAGCTTTCAGAAGGAACTAGAGTTCTAAAATAAGGAATTCTTTTAAAAATAGAAATATAAAATGCATAGTGGCATCTTCTTGTTGTTGTTCAGTTGTTCAGTGTGACCCCAAGGATTGCAGCACGCCAGGACTCCCTGTCCCTCGCTATCTCCCGGAGTTTGACCAAGTTCATGTCCACTGAGTCAGTGATGCCATCCAACCATCTCATCCTCTGTCATCCCCTTCTCCTCCTGCTCCCAATCCCTCCCAGCGTCAGGGTCTTTTCCAATAAGTCAGCTCTTCGCATCAGGTGGCCAAAGTATTGGAGTTTCAGCTTCAGCATCAGTCCTTCCAATGAACACCCAGGACTGATCTCCTTTAGGATGGACTGGTTGGATCTCCTTGCAGTCCAAGGGACTCTCAAGAGTCTTCTCCAACACCACAATTTGAAAGCATCAATTCCTCGATGCATTTGGGGGATCTTAAATGGCATGTGTTTATCAGTCGCTAACATTATCCATTCTATTAAATGTTCCAAGATAAAAAAGAATCAGAAAATAAATATTAAAAAGGAAGAAATCCTTTAAAGCATCAGGGCTACATCTCTTATATATAAGAAAACTGACTCATGCTTTTCATGAGGAAAAAAAAAAGCAAACTTTGCTTTCAACAAATTTCAAAATACTGACACAAATAGACAATGTTTTATGTTTGTAATGTTTGATGTTATGTAAGCATCAAACACCAGTAAAACAAACATCTGTTAAATGTTTCATATTTTTAAAAATGTCCATTGCACATCTTCACTGTGGATTGGATACTACTAATCTATAGTTTTGAGAAAATGGGATTTAAAACCAAAACAAAGCCAAAATAATTATGTCCTGAAAAGGTCAAGTTCCAATGAGCAGGATTAGATTGGTCTCAGGAGTCCTGAGTTAGGTTCTGAGTGTCTATCACTATTTTGAGCTGCAATAGTCATTACCTAGGATGCCCAGAGAGCTGCAGTGTCCACTCCCATGAGCCACTCCAACAAATCCTTTAAATGTGATGTTTTGACAAGGTGAGTATACTCAGAAGAAACTGTTCAGGGATTTATTCTCATGTTCTGTGGGCATTTATTGAGCCTTACTATGCAGGCTCAGTGATAACAAATCCCCTCGTTGAGCTAGAGATGCAGGTTTGATCCCTGGGCCGGGAAGATCCCCTGGAGAAGTGAATGGCTACCCACTCTAGTATTCCTGCCTGGAGAATTCCATGGACAGGGGAACCTGGGGGGGCTACAGTCCATGAGGTTGCAAAGAGTTGGACACAACTTAGCTACTAAAACTACCACCACCATGCATATGTCATCCATGAAGCAAAGGAGCTTAAGAACCAGGGATACAGATGAGAAGAGAAGGAGGTAAACACATAATTTGGAATGTAGGTCAGAAATGCTGCACCTTCTCCCTGCACTATTGTTCTAAAATTAACCATTATATAGAATATGTGCTCTTTAGCCTAAGGGTCATCCAAGAAATCTATGTAGATCTTAAATTGAGAGTGAAACGGAGAGAGTTCGTCATAGAAAGTGAATAATTATTAGCATCCTTGCTGTGTTTAATGCCAAGACGTTAAGATGCCCACAAAGTAGTAATGTACATAGCAAAGATAAAGTCTTTAATACAATAATGATATAAAAAGTTGATGTTGACTTGTCCATCAGATTTGAAATATCACTGCCTAAACTTTGTCCTTTTTTTCTTAATTATAATGACGTGTGCATGTATGTTAAGTCCCTTTAGTCATGTCTGGCACTTGGTGACCCCACAGACTGCAGCCCACCTGGCTCCTCTGTCTATGGGATTCTCCAGGCAAGAACACTGGAGTGGGTTGCCGTGCCCTCCTCCAGCGGATCTACCCTACCCAGGGATCAAGCCCACATCTCTTTATGCCTCCTGCATTGGCAGGTGGGTTCTTTACCACTAGTGCTCCCTGGGAAGGCAGATTATAATGATAGGAAGGAATGAAATTTTACTCTGGAGTAGACTCCTATCATGCTTAAATCAGCTCAATTCACTCAGTCACGTCCGACTCTTTGTGACCCCATGGACTACATCATGCCAGGCTTCCCTGTACTTCACCAACTCCCAGAACCTGCTCAAACTCATGTCCATCAAGTCGGAGATGCCATCCAACCATCTCATCCTCTGTCATCTCCTTCTCCTTCTGCCTTCAACCTTTCCCAGAATCGGAGTCTTTTCCAATGAGTCAGTTCTTCGCATCAGGTAGCCAAAGTACTGGAGTTTCAGTTTCTGCATCAGTCCTTTCAATGAATATTTAGGATTGATTTCCTTTAGGATGGACCAGTTTGATCTCCTTGCAGTCCAAGGGACTCTGAAGAGTCACCTCCAGCACAAAGCTAGTTATAAGCATTGAATCTTTCAAGAGTAGCAGAGATCTATCAACGTGTGAAAGTAACTTGGCAGAACAGTATGTAAATGTTTGGAGCTTCAAAAATGGAAACGTGACATAATTCACCAGAAAGGCCAGATGGGAAAATTCAGGAGGGAGGAATAGCATCAGTTCTTCAGCACTCAGGTTTCTTTATGTAAGAGTCAAACTCTCACATCCATACATGACTCCTGGAAAGACCATAGCTTTGACTAGATGGAACTTCGTCAACATCATGATTAATTATATATATATTTTTAATTTTCATCTTTTAAATGTTTATTTACATGTTTATTTATTTGGCTGTGGCAGCCCTTAGTTGCAAAATGCAGGGTCTTCCTTGCAGTTCGCAGACTCTCTTGTTGGAGCACGTGGGCTTAGCTTCTCCAAGGCATGTGGAATCTTAGTTCTCCCACGAGGGGTTGAAATTGCATCCCCTATGTTGCAAAGCAGATTCTTAACCATTGGACCACCAAGAAAGTCCCAAAATACATATATGTTATAATCTAAGTCTTTCTCTGCTATACACTGAATACAAGATCTGTCTTCTGAAATTAACCATCATAAGTTGAGCTCCCAAAAATGGAGACAAAAGCTTTTAAAATTTCAGTAAGCTGTCAGAATTTGAAGTATACTGACCCACATCTAGCACAGTAATCCTTTTTTGGCTTTGCTATATTTCACCAGTTCTAACTTCACTCTATGTTCCTAAGCAAATGGAACATAAGCTCCCTTTGCAGTAAATATTCTATTTTTCATTCTCAATGCCCTTACAAATCACCTCCTACAATAAACAGAAATAGGTAGGTAAACTAAATTACATTTCTGGTTATGTCCTCTCTGGACCATCAACCGAAACCAAAAGATATGTAATCTCTTGAATAGTCACTTTGGGAAGCAAACAATGGCCTGGGTAATTCAAAATGAAGGATTTATCAAGGTTATTTGTAATTGGCTTTGTAATGCATTACATGTTTTTGGCAGATCAGACTGCTGTGTTTGCTAAGGAAAAACGCATAGAAAACACAGGAATTGACTGGATGTTTAAAGCATCCTGTAACAGTTCACCCAGAAATAATAAAATGTTGAGCCTGAGAATGAGTGAAATGTATTTATACAGAGTTGAGTGTTGCTCGCCTATAGCAGAAGTACAAAGCTGGATATTTGGGATGAGGCAACCAATCCAGGAAACCATCTGCCACTGTTTCCAGGAAAAGCTTCTAAGATAAAAGGGCCATAAAATAATTGGGCAAGATAAAGGGAGTTTGTTGAAATTGTATCAATCTGTGTATGTCTTACTTATCTTTTTGTGATAATGGAGGCATGATCCTAGCGTGGGTTGAAGCATGGACACAGACCTGCGTTGTCAGAGAGGAGACATATCAAATCATAGCTTATTTTGGCTTTATTTGTGAATAGTTTCTACCACTTTGTGAGTCCTGGCCATATGTGGACCTGTTAACTCTATTATAGCCATAGATGGAATCCTTGTTCTATTTCAAAGGAGATGGAAGAAAAGACGTGTATTATCGTTACTGAAAGAGTAACTATTTCAGTCATTAGAAGGTATCAGAAATATTGTCCTCAAATCAGAAGTAGCGTGCCAGCCCTCGGACAGAAATTAATTATGAAGTGTTAAAAAAAAAAATTCCTGTCTGCCACGGAATCCAAATTTGCCACGTTTGTCAAAAGCAGAAAGAGCAATAGGCAAGCTTATATAATTTTGATGCACACTTTAACACATTTGGAAACATTCCATCAGCTAACAAGTTAGTTTGGGTTTTTCTGAATTCAATAAAGGCACTGATTTTCAACAGGCAGTGAAAAGTTACTACTGCTATCACCATTAAGTTAAATATAAGTCACTGTCCAATTCATGGTAGCTATGTGTATCACAAAATTTCATAAAAGTTTAAACACAGTTGCCATCAACTTTCTCATTTGTTTATGCAAGTAACTGAAAAAATGAGAAGCCAAATAATGTATATGGTTTTGCTAGCTAGCTGAACTATGCCAAACCATCCAGATGTAAAGTTAAATTCAGCCAACCAATATAATCAGCCACTTGCTAAGCCATATCCTCTTCCTATTTATTCACCAAGCCAAATCTCCCATCTATGTGTTTTCCAGCTGGTGTGTGTATTTTATAAAATTGTGGCTATCAGGGTGGTTGTTATTTGAAAGCTGCTTTTTCCATAATGCATTTGCTTTGGGTTCAGCCTTGAGCTTTCTTGTTCTACTTTGAGAATCACCTTGATATTTCAGCTTGAGAATACTAGAAAGTGTCATTAAGACACAATGTAAAACAAATTATTCTGAGCCAAAACAATCACAGAAGTTATTCTGCATGAAATCATCGTCTCACTGCTCTTAGCCCCTTGTCAAGTCTGCTCCATCCTCTGAGTGATTATTTTGAAAGGATAGTTTCTACTGGTTAGGTAGCAATTCCTCAAGTCAGTGGTGGAGATCTCCATAGAAAGTGAATTTCAGGAATTCCAGTTGGTTAAATAGCTGTGGCTGTGGCTTATCATCTCTCTATTTCAAAGATACTCACAGATGATGTAATATCTCATGTGAAAAAGTTCTACATGAAAGAAATGGCTATTTATAGCCATGAAACTCAAACAGTCCCTTCTGATATCTTTCTGGAAGGTGAAATTCCAAGGCATGGTTTCTTTCAGAAGGATCTGACTGGCAATATTAATATTTCTGAACACTTTGAGACTTCTAGCCCTCTCTCCTAAAGGTTATGTTTGCATTGCTAGTATGTCCTTTAATCCCCCCCACCCCTCTCTTTTTTTTCTTTCTTTTCTACTTTTAAGCTGTGACTTAGAGTAAGAAATAGGATGGGAACGCAGATATATTTCCTCAAATCCTTGAATGATCTGAGCTCAAAGCTGAAAAAGGACATTGATTCCTGAAGTTCAGCTTTTCTGTTTTCAGTTCTTACTCCACAATGTTTGGGAGTCTGCCGTGTACTTCCAAGGAAATTAAGCCTATCATTACGGTCTTCTCGATAAAATCAAGGGATTGCTTTAACTTTCCACCCATGTGTCTTAATTTGAAGCTTGGAGGGCTGTAAAGAATGGTCTAACATCTCATCGATACGAAAAGTTTTCATGTAAGTGAGGCCAATGGTAACCTGCCCTGCCATCAGAGAGATGAGTTTTCTCCATGCCATATGTTATGCTTCATCAATCATTCCTTATAAGATATGCTCTTGAGTTCTATCTTGGTTCTATCCTGGCTGCCTGTCCTACAGTTTTTAAAAATTACTTATTTATTTATTTTTGGTTGTGCAGGATCTTCATTGTTGAGTGGGCTTTCTCTGGATGCGGCGAGTCGGGGCTACTCTCTACTTGCAGTGTGCGAGCTTCTCATTGCTGTGGCTTCTCATGTTGCCGTGTGCAGGTCCCAGAGTATGCGGGCTACAGTATTTGTGGTACACTGGCTGAGTTGTCCCACAACATGTGGAATTGTCCCAGACCAGGGATTGAACCCATGTCCTCCACATTAGCAGGCAGATTCTTAACCACTGGACCACCAAGCCAGGACCCTGTCCTACAAATTTAAATTCTTCCTGAAATGGAGAACCCACAGAGTGTTACCTTATTCCAGATACGGTCTGAGCAAATAAAGTTGAGTAGGACTGTCCCTTCCCACATACTGGACTGGGACCTTCACATTTGTCTCCATAACATCTCACTGGTGATTCATTTACTGTTGACTCAAATCCCTAAGGGGCTTCCCATTTAGTGCTAGTGGTAAAGAACCTGCCTGCCAATGCAGGAGACTTAAGAGATGCAGGTTTGATCCCTGGGCTGGGAAGATCCCCTGGAGGAGGGCATGGCAACTCACTCCAGTATTCTTGCCTGGAGCATCCCATGGACAAAGGAGCCTGGCAGGATGCAATCCATAGCATCACAAGAGTTGGACACGACTGAAGTGACTTAGCACACATGCTCTCAAATCCCTAAGGCTTATGCTGCTGCCAAAACATCTCATCTTTCCCCTTCTGTAGTTGTCTTTTTGTTTTTTTAATTCAAGAATAGGATCTCACAATTATCACTGAAGTTACCCTCAGATATAGACAATCTAAGTAATCTACCAAAATTTGGGGGATCCAGATCTTTTTGTGTCATGTTATCTGTAAGCTGTACAACTATTTTCAGTAACTTCACAGAGTTTTGAGTGAAACCATTACCAGAAAATTTCCTAGAGTATAATATTGATCCACGAATTTGTATTCTTCAAGTGCAATGGTTTAACTTGTCTAATGATTTGCCTAAACACATTTTTCTCCACCTTGTCCACATCTAATTGTTTCAGATTCCTTTATACAACCTAAATTGTCTCAACTAAATTTCTATGATCTAAGGACCTCATTTTTTCCGACAAAACAGAGATGAGCCTTATTTTCCTGTTTTTTTCTCAGGCAAACCATGCTAAATATTTGTAATAGTTATTTTATCTTAGCATATCACAGGACATCCCTTTAATAAACAATTTTAGAATGTTTATTATAAGCATTATCAAACTTAGTGCTTGGGTTTGTAAAATCCACATTTTGTTGAAAACTAGATAGCAATTATGCCCTTCACCAGACTTCTGATGGGGTTTCCAAGTGCCACAGCAGTGAAGATTCCACCTGCCAATGCAGGAGACATAGGAGACACGAGTTCAATTCCTGGGTCGGGAAGATCCCCTGGAGGAGGAAATGGCAACCCACTCCAGTATTCTTGCCTGGAGAATCCCATGACAGAGGAGCCCAGTGGGTTACAGTTCATGGGGTCTCAAAGAATTGGACATGACTGAGCACGCACACAGCATTCTGGGATATCTTATTATTTAGTGTGATTTCTCTAAGATTCTGGCAGTTCTGCAATTGCTAATTTAACCCAGTTAAGCTGGGAGCCAAAACTCCCTGTGAGCAGTGGAGATGTGTCTGAGTGTGTCGAGGGAGAGGGTCCACTTATCATATCTGAACCCATACTGGATTTAAGTTCCCTAATAAAAACGAAAGAGAAGTTAACCGACCATTGAGGGATCCATCTTTATTGCACCACCACTGCGTCCTTCTGAGGGCAATGGCGCCTCACAGTCTGAAGCACAGAACTCTCGTCTTGGTGTCTGACTCAGTTTCCACAGCCTCTAGTGGATAGACGTTCTCTTTGGCTTTCTGGCACCCATAGGCCTCTACCAATCTGTATTCACCCTTGAATCATGTGGTTCCTGTTTTCCTATCATGCCTAACATGAACTCTTGACATCTGAGCTCTTTGAATGGGTCTTTAACAAACACGTGTGTTACTTTAAAGCAGTTTCCCCTTTTCTTCTTGATTGAGATTTAGGAGCACAGAGACAAAATTTCACTTGTCTACTTTTGAACCGTCTTTCTTTCCAGAGTCTAAGAGTATATAATCAAACCTGTTCCCTCTATGAAGTTTTTAAATTTTCATTTCTAGTTAGAAATTTGGAAGTTAGATTTTAGTTTGGTCAGAAATATGGGATTTGTTGGAGTAAATTATAGAATATTGGGGTTTTACCAAACTCAGTTCATTAGAGGCTATTATATAGGGCTGTTGTTACTTCCGTTTGAGCTATTGTACTTTTTGTTCCAGCTACTACTGACTTTCAGCGTCCTATCTTTTTGCCTTTTCATACTGTTCATGGGGTTCTCAAGGCCAGCATACTGAAGTGGTTTGCCATTCCCTTCTCTAGGGGACCACATTTTGTCAGAACTCTCCACCATGACCCATCTATTTTGGGTGACCTTACACGGCATAGCTCATAGCTTCATTTCGTTAGACAAGGCTGTGGTCCATGTGACCAGATTGGCTAGTTTTCTGTGATTGTGGTTTTCCATCTGTCTGTCCTTTCTTGGAGAAGGATAAGAGGCTTATGGAAGCTTCCGGATGGGATAGACTGACTGAGGGGGAAACCGGGTCTTTTCCTGATGGCAGGCCATGCTCAGTAAATCTTTAATCCAATTTTCTGTTGATGGGCAGGGCTGTGTTCCCTCCTTGTTATTTGACCTGGGAGGCCAGACTATTGCCACATAGAAAAAGAGAGAGAGTTCCAGAAAATCATCTACTTCTGCTTTATTGGCTATGCCAAAACCTTTGACTGTGTGGATCACAACAAACTGTGGGAAATTCTTCAAGAGATGGGAATACCAGACCACTTGATCTGTCTCCTGAGAAATTTATATGCAGGTCAAGAAACAACAGTTAGAACTGGACATGGAACAAAAGACTGGTTCCAAATCAGGAAAGGAGTACGTCAAGGCTGTATATTGTCACCCTGCTTATTTAACTTATATGCAGAGTACATCATGAGAAATGCTGGGCTGGAAGAAACACAAGCTCGAATCAAGATTGCCGGTAGAAATATCAATAACCTCAGATATGCAGATGACACCACCCTTATGGAAGAAAGTGAAGAAGAACTAAACATCCTCTTGATTAAAGTGAAAGAGGGGAGTGAAAAAGTTGCCTTAAAACTCAACATTCAGAAAACTAAGATCATGGGCATCTGGTCCCATCACTTCATTGGAAATAGATGGGGAAACAGTGGAAACAGTGACAGATTTTATTTTTTGGGCTCCAAAATCACTGCAGATTGTGATTGCAGCCATGAAATGAAAAGAAGCTTGCTTCTTGGAAGGAAAGTTATGGCCAACCTAGATAGCATATCAAAAAGCAGAGACATTACTTTGCCAACAAAGGTCTGTCTAGTCAAGGCTATGGTTTTTCCAGTGGTCATGTATGGATGTGAGAGTTGGACAGTTAAGAAAGCTGAGTGCCGAAAACTTGATGTTTTTGAATTGTAGTGTTGGAGAAGACTCTTAAGAGTCCCTTGGACTGCAAGGAGATCCAACCAGTCCATCCTAAAGGAGATCTGTCCTGGGTGTTCATTGGAAGGACTGATGCTGAAGCTGAAACTCCAATATTTTGGCCACCTGATGCGGAGAGCTTACTTTTTGAAAAAGACCCTGATGCTGGGAGGGATTGGGGGCAAGAGGAGAAGGGGCCGACAAAGGGTTAGATGGCTGGATGGCATCACTGGCTCCATGGACATGAGTTTGGGTAAACTCCGGGAGTTGGTGATTGATAGGACAGCCTGGTGTGCTGCAGTCCATGGAGTCGCAAAGAGTTGGACACAACTGAGCAACTGAACTGAACTACTGACTTGGACTGTTGAACTGTTCACTAAACCATAACTTTTTAAAATGTATTTATTTTTTAATTGAGGGATAATTGCTTTACAGAATTTTGTTGTTTTCTGTCAAATCTCAACATGAATCAGCCATCTGTATACATACATCCCCTCCCTCTTGAATCTCCCTCTTTACACCATAACTTCTGATATTCTAAATCTTATTACTATAGTGGATCTGCCTCTAAATTTGACTTAATTATAAACAAGTTGATTTTCCTTTTGCTTATTCTTCATGGGTTCTGAAATAGGTTTAAATATGAAACACTTGTCCAGGAGTAAGTCTGACTCAAAGAAAGCAGCAATAGATAGGAGGGTTGCCCCAGCCCTCCCTGCATTGCAACCTCCCCCCTCTCAGTGGGGGCCTGGATGCCCTGGTCTTCAGTTTCTCAGTCCTACCTTAGTCCTTCCTCCTGTGACTCGAACCAAATCCAATTACATATGCATTTCTTTATTCATAATGCGATGCAAGTATCCAGGTGTTAGTTTCCTTGGATACATCCATGTTAGAGAACACTGCTAGCTAGTAGAAGTTCAGTGTCAATCATTCATTTATCTCATCACTCCACAAACCCCTATTGGGCCTTTTCAATGAGCCGGACCAAGTCTAAGAACAGAATTACAAGGTCACTGCAGACCAATCCCCAGGAACTCTAGGAACTGTCCTTCTAACAAGGAAGAAAGATACCAGAAAATATGAGAGATGGGTATATGAGGGATATTAAAATCGGGAAGTTAATTTTAAATTACAGTTCCAAGTCAGTTATGTAAAAAATTGGGGAAAGAGCATCCCTTGCATAAAAACATATGGGAGGAGTATGAAATAGCATTTCAGGTTTTAAAGATTGCGGGTAATGCTTAGAGCAAATGGCCCACATTTGCCAAAATGGTTGGAGAGAAACCAGGTGCTGGATCATGAAAAACCTTGTATCTAAGTTAGGAATTAGGAATTTCTCTCTAAAGCCACAGGCAATTTTGAAAGTAAAATTTTCTGGGACCCTTGAGACAAAAGTATATAAAGGTCACATTTTCTTTTCTCTCTCTCATCTTTCACATACACTCAGTGATCACTCTTTCCTAGGTGAATGGCAGATGAAGACAATTAAACTTCATGTCTTCTATGTTATCAATAAAATTATTGCTTTTTTAGCATAAGAAAAGTGTATGAGCACATGACTAGGAGTTTAGCCCAATATCTGTCTGATTGCTCATATTATGTGGTTTGTGAGGGTCTGCTAGCATCTATGTAGAGATCTCTATATAAATAGAGATAGTTATCAATATAGATATAAATATAGGTACAAGTAGGACTTCCCAGGTGGTGCAAAGGTAAAGAATATGCCTGCCAATGTAGGAGATGCAGGTTCTATCCCTGAGTTGGGAAGATCCCCTGGAGGAGGAAATAGCAAACCACTCCAGTATTCTTGCCTGGAGAATCCCATGGACAAAGGAGCCTGGTGGGATACCATCCATGGGGTCGCAAAGAGTCAGATATGACTTAGTAGCTGAGCACGCGCACACACACACACACACACACACACAGGTTTAAGTATGTATGTATTATTAGCTATTTACATATACTTATCGGTGTTCATGTTTATAAACGTGTTATTCGTGTGAAACCATGACAGATTAGGGCAGATCTTATTTTTAATCTAAATCTAGCAGAGACTTTTTTGTGTGATATTTGTCCTAGTTATCATAATAACTGTTCCACTGTACCTAGGGATTTTTCATAAAGCAGATTAAATTGGTTGAGAAGAAAAGAGGCTGGACTACATATAAAACACCTGAAATGAACATCTGCAAATAAACCAGGTGACATCCATCTGTGTCCATATGTCATCATTTCTAGCGATTAGTAATCTGACTTAGTATTTTTACATAGCTATCTTTTTCCTAGTTGGCCCCCAAAGGTTATTTCTCATGATTGATTCTTTCATTATATTAAAAATGAAGACATAATGCAATTTTCTCTTAATTTTTCCAGTGCTTCAGTTCAATTTCCTGCTGGTTGATAACCACTTCCTACTTTTATTTCTAAAAATGATACTGTCTTCTCTGCAAAGGGCAATGTGTTGATTGCCTGAAATGAATGCTCATGATAACAGAACAGCAGGCAGCAGCCTGCCAGGGTTATGAAAGGGTCAACATGCTATTGTTTTCAAGGGGATTACCCTCTGGTACAGCATTCTTCAGACAAGCGTGCCTGCTGCCATGAAGTGGGGTGGGAACAAACATTCGTGTGGTTTGAGAAAAAAAAAAAAAAAAAACCTTCAGTTGAGGAATAGGTTATTGACAGAATTATAAAACCAGACAGGATCCACATTACTAGTAATCACTAGCTCTCGTCTGAGCTTTTTGGAAATGTTAACAAAGCAACAGGAAGTTAAAAGAAAGGAAATAATCATTTCTCTACTTCAAGCTGTTCTGAAATATGACTTCTTAAGGGTTCATTTCTTGTCCCTAAGGCTAAGAAATATTGCCTGTGTTTAAGGGTCCAGGACTAAATGTATTTATGAAATATAAAACCTAGGCTCAAAATTCCTAAGAGGCTCTGACTTCCCAAATTCCTCTCTGCCCTGGTTGTTCTGTATGCCAAAATACCCTCATCAAATGATCAATTGTTTGGAGATGCACATTATCCTCATCTAGTTTTCTGATTATGAGATTTGGGGGCCCTAGAGATCTCTCAAAACATAATTGCATTCTCAACGAGGTTTTGATGAATTAGAGGTTTGGGTTTGACAGACAGTATCAGAGCAGTATGAAAGCACATAGGAAGCAAAGACAAAAGGCTGAAAACAGAGAAAGAAGGCCCGGCGTAGCAGGATTTCACTCACAGCTAGTGTCCCCTGAAAGCACTCTGCTATCTTTGTCCTCCCGCTTGTCCTGGATGGGGGACCCCAACTTTCAGCAGGTGGGCTAAAGTGAGCTTTCAGGTGCTGCAGGTCAGTAGTTTGGGCAGGTGCCCACGCTGTTTCAGAAAGGTTGCAGGGTTGCCCAGACAGACCCACAAAACACAGCTGCAGTGTTTTTCTTGCTTGTTGCTGTTTAGTTGCCAAGTCGTGTCTGGCTCTTTGGAGGCCCCATGGACCGTAGCCCACCACGCTCCTCCATCCATGGGATTTCCCAGACAAGAAAACTGCAGAAGGTTGCCATTTCCTTCTCCAGGGGTTCTTCCCGACCCAGAGATCCGAACCCAGGTCTCCTGCTTGGCATGTGGATTCTTTACCACTGAGTCACTTAGGAAGCCCAGAGCTACAGTAGCATGAGGCAAAGAAAAAAAGAATATTATATTGAGCATGCATTATGCCAGTATGCATGGCATGTTACCTGGAGCATCTGTGATCGGAAAGAGCATAGAAACACTATGCCCACAGGAAGACTGAAAATCAGAAAAGTCAAACCTGTAATCAAGACGAGAGGAACAGAAATTAAGACAAATATAATAATAATAATAATACAAAAAACCTCACAGCTATTTATTGAATTCTAACTAGTGTCAAAAGCTTGCTAGGCAATCTACATATATTACCTCATTAAACATTCACAAGATTCGTGAAACAGGATATTTATTCCTATCATGTATTAGGATGCAAAGAGGGAAAAATAGAAGTTATGGGGTAGACTATACTGGTAGAACCATCATTCAAACCCAGGTATGTCACAGTCCCAAGCTCACTGTCTTAACAACTATTATAAGGTTAAGTTGAAGGTGAAGGGCCAAGAAAACACAGGAATTAACCAAGGAGTGAAGACAAAATGGGGGTGTAAAAAGCAAATCTACCATCATCAGCAGTGGTAACAGATCATGCTGAAAAAAAATTTTAGAATACTATCACTTCTGTTAAGTAATTTCCAAAAATTATAAATTTTCTTCTGAATACCTGATTAGATGTTCAGTCAGTCAGTGAAGTGGCTCAGTCGTGTCCAACTCTTTGCAATCCCACGGACTGTAGCCTACCAGGCTCTGCCATCCATGGAATTTTTCAAGCAAGAGTACTGGAGTGTGTTGCCATTTCCTTCTCCAGGGGATCTTCCCGACCTGGGGATCGAACCCAGGTCTCCCACATTGCAAGCAAATGCTTTACCATCTGAGCTACCAGGGAAGCTTGATTAGATGTTGGTAGAAATTAATATAGTTGTCAATTTACATCAGCTACATTAATCCCAGTAAGATCCTTTTAGAACCACCTCCTAGAGTAATGAAAATAAAAACAAAAATAAATAAATGGGACCTAATTAAACTTAAAAGCTTTTGCAGAGCAAAGTAAATCATTAACAAGACTAAAAGACAACCCTCAGAATGTTAGAAAATATTTGCAAATGAAACAGCTGACAAAGCTCCAAAATATACAAGCAGTTCATGCAGCTCAATATCAAAAAAACAAAAATCCAATAAAAAATGGGCAGAAGAACCAAATAGACATTTCTCCAAAGAAGATATACAGATGGCCAACAAACACATGAAAATATGCTCAACATCACTAATAGTGAAATATAAGTCAAACCACAGTGAGATATCACCACACATGGGTTAGAATGATCATCTTCAAAAAAAATCTGTGAATGATAAATACTAGAGAGAATATGGAGAAAAAGGAACCCTCTTGCACTGTTGGTGGGAATATAAATTGATATAGCCACCACGGAGAACAGAATGGAGATTTCTTAAAAAACTAAAAATAGAACTACCATATGACTCAGCAATCTCACTAGTGGGCGTATACTCTGAGCAAACCATAACTCACAAAGATATGGAGAAGGAAATGGCAACCCACTCCAGTATTCTTGTCTGGAGAATCCCATGGACAGAGGAACCTGGCGGGCTACAGTCCACGGGGTCGCAGAGTCAGACACGACTGAGCGACTAACACACGGTGTACCCGTGTTCATTGCAGCACTGTTTACAATAGCTAGGACATGGAAGCACCCTAAATGTCCATTGACAGGTGAGTGGATAAAGATGCGGCATATATACGCAGTGAAATATTATCGAGGCATAAAACGCAATGAATTGGGTCATGTGTAGTGATGTGGGGGAACCTGGAGTCCGTCATATAGAGTGAAGTAAGATCCAGCGGATCTTCCCAACCCAAGAATCGAACTGGGGTCTCCTGCCTTGCAGGCGAATTCTTTACCAGTGAGGTACCTGTCTGTAATAGAGAGTGGGAGGATGTTATATAACACAGAGAGCTCAACGCAGTGCCTTGTGATGACGTAGAGGGCTGAGATTGGCGGTGTGGGGAGGCTTAACACAAAGGGAAGTGTCCACATCCAGCTGATTCACTTTGTTTTATAGCAGAAGCGAAGGTAACATTGTAAAGCAATTATACTTCAATAAAAAAATTAATATAGTTGTGTAACTCAGTGTTGCAAAAGTTATCACATCATTGTTCTAAAAGTATTAAAGCTACAAAATTATTTTGTCCTCAAAATTTATAATAAGGCAATTAACTTATTCCAACACTCTCTTTCACATTCACTTATTTATTTAATAGACATTAAGAACCCACTATTTGACCAAACTGTAGTAAACCCTGTATAGTGGGAGAAGCCCATATTAATATGTAGATAAAATTATATATAAAACTGTACATAAAATTAATTTTATACATAACATTTTACTTATGTGTATAAAATTAAGGCTGCCATAAGTGCCACGGAGAAGTTCATGGTGCTCTGCATGTATTTAATGAAGATTCTCCATAATCACTGCAGTTAAAGAATGGGTACCAGTAGACATGGTGCATGATATGAGATCTGAAGGATGGTTGGCAGTTACCTTGCTGAGAAAAAATAGTGGGAAAATAGAAAGAACACTTCTGCCAGGGGAGGAGGGCATGACGATTGCAAGGGCCTTTCTGTAGATGAGAGTAAAGAGCTTTTGGGGCCTGAAAGAAGGCGAGGGAGCCGAAGGGTGAGATGGTGGGAGGAAAACTGGAGAAGCGAAGGAGCCAGGGCAGGCAGGACAAGCAGTCAGTCAGCATTTCTGCCTTTGTCTCTCTCTCCTCATTTACGCAGGTGAAGCACAAAATATTTACTTCTGGCAAAGAGTGCGTGTTTCAGTGAAATCGATAGCCCCTTCAGGATCCACTGTGCTCATATTCTGTGATAATTTGTGGTAATAGAGTATTACAGTCCACACCTTAAAGGAGAAGGTTTTCACCATAAACACATGGGGTTCTTTGGTGGTTTATTTCCTGTCTTGGCCCCGAGTTCAGCATGTGGGATCTTAATTCCCCAACCAGGGAGCAGACCTGCACCCTCTGCCATGGCAGCGCGGCATCCTAACCACTGGACAACCAGGGAAGCCTTGAGATTTTTGTTTGTGTTTGTTTGTTTTTAAAGCCCAGATAGACGGACCTGTTCTGAGAGCTCCCTTCTCTACTTGTGTTATAACACATCCCCTCCCAACCAAATGTATATGATTTTCTGTGTTTTCACTCCAAGTTAGTATCATTACACCTGTGGCAGTATTTATGGACCTTGATTTCTTACATGTGCATCCTTATTGAAATTTCTATGATCACTGCACACATCACATAATAGCATAAATATCATCTTCCTTTCAGCGCTTCTAAATGTAAATTAACATCTAAATTTTAAAGAGTGAAATTATTCCTGCAGTATTAAGATTTTTTGAGTTCTTTGGATTGGTTCGATGTGTATTTGTTCTGTAATTATTATGTGAAAAATTGTAGCATTTTCTAGAACTCTATGAGACTAAATTATAAGGAGATACACTAGGTTATGTACAAGCTTCATGGAGCAAGCACTGTGTCTATCACTCACCACTCTGTTCCCAGTACCCCGAAATATGTACAGCAGATAGTAGTTCTTCAATAAATCATTATTTGTTTGCATAAACATAAAGGACATTAAAAGGACAGTTAGATTGGATCTACATTTTCCTCTTTCTGATTTGAGCTGCTTTCCCTCACTTCAGTGAGCATGTGTGTGCGTGTTTCTAATTCAGCAGTCATGGTTTATTTCCCAGGGGAAAGACTAAACAAACACACACGCACGTGCACACACGCTGTAATTAATTCAGAACAGTGTTTTTAATTCATGCATTTCCATGGTTGGAATGATTCTATGTGTAAATTTTCCAAGTCAGTGCTTTCCAATCATTGCCAACAAAATACCCTATTTTGGACCATGTGGTGTAAGATTTCACAATTGATTCATAGTTTTTAAGCTTTTTGAAAATAGGTGTTTCTATTTTGAAATGACTTTTTAAACAATGACTATTTTGACAAAAAGTAACACACTTTTTCTTTCTTCCAGCACTTCTCTTGCTTGGATGGGAATTGGTGAACCAATTGTCAGTGTAGTTACTTTAAGTGTTTTCTTATATGTTTTTCTTCTCTGTGAAATGTTTCCAGTCTTTCCGATTATAAATGTTACAGGGTATGATGTGTGAGTCAATCCTCTCTGTGCAGACACAGCAGAATGAAAAGTATAATGATATAGGAGTGAAGAGTCAGTGAGCAATTCATATCAGACAGTGTGCGGTATTGAGTTTTATCAGGCAACGTTCCATGGCAGAGAAGTCCTCAAAGGCTTCTTAAATTCATCTCATTAGCTCATTGTGTTTCTGCTTGGGTGGCAGAATTGATCATTCAGGATGAGTGAAATGACATTCAGTGGCACAGCTTGCTAACACAGATAGAAAAATATGTAGGTATTTGTCACCAGCAAGCATTCATTCAACCAATGTTGATTGAGTTCCTGCAGGATATACAAAGCTGAAGTTCCAAAACAACAACAACAACAAAAAAATACTGTAACAATGTTTGACACTTTTAAGTTTACCACCATCAATAGAGATATATGAAATAAGATAATTGCATCTCATTATGATCTGTGTTACACACTGGCTACAAATTGGCTGCAATACTTTGCCTATACTTCAAGGAGGATTTGAGCAAAATAGTGTGTGGAGAAAGTACCACCACATAATGGTCCAGAAACAGGTTATTTTCTAAAATTAGTGACTAAAACAGCCAGGTGTACCTTTATCAGCCTCATAAGTTCATTGCAATATGTGGTGAGATGTTTACCCACTTGTGCCGTTTTTCACCTAGGAAAGAAGTTTCTATGCAACTTACACAGCTATGGAGTTTACTTTATTTGTCTCTTCCTTATGACATTATGCCATATTGGAAATGGGCTCAGTCTAGGGCTATCAGCTTCATCCAATCAACTTCATGATCAACCATGATCAACCATGATCAACTATGATCAACCAGTCATCTTCATGATGACAAACCCTGGAATTTTGGAAACCAGACTTCTTACACTAGATTCCAGCAAGGGGAACTGGTTTTAATGCTTGCTCTGGAGTAAAACTGATTAAGTTTGAATACCAGCTCTATTGTGTGACCTCAGACAAGTTTTTAACATTCATAAGCCTATACCTCATCTATGGAATGGGGGTGATAGTAAAAGTCTACCTTATGAGGTGGTACAAGAATAATTAAATTATATAAAGTACTTTTAGCACCCTTGCCTTTTATAAAGTGTCAAATAATATCAGAGTTTCTGGTAACATATTGACTTATTTATAATAATTTTAATTTAGCGATGTGTGTGTGCATGTGTTGCTTCAGTAATGTCTAACTCTTTACAATTCTATGGACTGACTTCCCTGGTGGCTCAGAAGGTAAGGAGTCTGACTGCAATGCAGGAGATCCAGGTTCAATCCCTGGGTTGGGAAGATCCCCTAGGGAAGGAAATGGCAACCCACTCCAGTATTCTCACCTAGAAAACCCCATGGACGGGGGAGCCTGGCAGGCTACAGTCCATGGGGTCACAAAGAGTCAGACGCAACTGAGCAACTTCACTTCACAGTTAAAAAATCTAAGATCATGACGCCTGGTCCCATCACTTCATGGCAAGTATTGGAGGAAAGTGGAAACAGTGACAGGCTTTATTTTGGGGGGCTCCAAAATCACAGCAGATGATGACTGTAGCCATGAAATTAAAAGATGCTTGCTCCTTGGAAGAAAAGCTATGACAAACCTAGACAGCAGCTTGAAAAAAGAGACATCACTTTGCCAACAAAGGTCTGTGTGAAAGAAAGAAAGTGAAGTCGCTCAGCCGTGTCTGACTCTTTGTGACTGCATGGACTGTAGCCTACCAGGCTCCTCCGTCCATGGAATTTTCCTAGCAAGAGTACAGGAGTGGATTGCCATTTCCTTCTCCAGGGGCTCTTCCTGACCCAGGGATCAAATCCAGGTCTCCCCCATTGTAAGCAGATGCTTTACCATCTGAGCCACTAGGGAAGACATATAGTTTTTCCATACAGTTTTTCCAATAGTTAGGTACAGATGTGAGATTTGGACCATACAAAAGGCTGAGCACCGAAGAATTGATGCTTTTAAAATGTGGGGCTGGAGAAGACTCTTGAGAGTCCCCTTGGACAGGAAGGAGATCAAACCAGCCAACCCTAAAGGAAATCAACCCTGAATATTCAGTGGAGGGACTGATGCTGAAGCCTCAATATTTTGGCCACTGGATGCAAAGAGCCAACTCATTATAAAAGATCCTGATGCTTTGAAAGATTAAGGGCAGGAAGAGAAGGGTGTGGCAGAGGATAAGTTAGTTGGATGGCATCACTGATTCAATGGACATGAGTTTGAGCAAACTTTGGGAGACAGTGAATGACAGGGAAGCCAGGTGTGCTGTACTTCATGGGGTCGCAAAGAGTGGGACCCGATTTAGCGACTGAACAACAGGAGTTGATTAGCAGTGTTGTGCTAGTCGAGCTGTATGGGATGAGTTTGGACAACACAAAGGTTTATCAAAGGGGTATTTCTTTGGCCCCATGATTTAGCTGAATCACTTTAGAACAACAAAATGGTTGGCAAAATTTTCATAATTTGCCCTTGAAATGAAGGCATGACGGTCCATAAGAATATCTTTACTGTCAAGTCTGTTAGTACCAGGTAGGAGACTTTAGAAGTAATTATTATGTTATAATATAAGCAACTATTTCATTGATAATTTTAGAACAATATCTGTTGGGTTATGAGCTAAAATTATTCAAGTCCTCCTATTACACTTCCCTTCTGTCACTGGCTTCCCTGGTGACTCAGATGATAAACAATCTGCCTGCAATGCAGGAGACAGGGTTTGATCCCTGGGTTGGGAAGATCCGTTAGAGGAGAAATGCCAACCCACTCCAGTGTTCTTGCCCAGAGAATTCCATGGACAGAGAAGTCTGGTGGGGTACAGTCTATGGGCAGAGAATGTACATGACAGGCAGAGTCAGACACGACTGAATGACTAACAATCCACTTTTCTATTATACTTCTATTAATTGAAGATTCTCCAGAGAAACAAAACCAAGAGGAGATATCTTACATTTATGTCTGTATCTATGTATCTACATGTGTGTGTGTGTGTGTGTGTGTGTGTGTGTATTTAATTTTAAGGAATTGGTTCAGCAACTATAGAGTCTAGCAAATCCAAAATCTGCAACTTGGACCAGCAGGTTGATGCTATGATCCAAGTCCAAAGTCAGAGACCCAGGGAAGAGCCAGTATTTCAGTTTAAGTATGAAAGACTTTGGTACAGAATTTCTTCTTGCTTAGGAGAGATCAGTCTTTTGTTCTATTCAGCCCTTCAACCGATTGGATGAAGTACACCCATATTAAAGAGTGCAATCTGTTTTATTCAATGACCACCTATTTAAATGTTAAAACACTCCCACAGAAACATCAGTATAATGTTTGACCACATATCTGGACACCATGGCCCAACCATCTTGACATGTAATATGAACCACTACACTCCTTGAGATCTGGGCCAGTTAAAAGATACTGTGTGTGTGCTAAGTCAATTCAGTTGTGACTGACTCTGCAACCCTATGGACTATAGCCTACCAGGTTCCTCTGACCATGGGATTCTCCAGGCAAGAGTCCTGGAGTGGGTTGCCATGCCCTCCTCCAGCAGGGATTAAAACAATGTCTCTTATGTCTCCTGCATTGATATACAGGTTCTTTATCATTTTCCTATCTGGGAAGCCCTGAAAGGTAGTATAAGTATCAGATGGAGATGAGCAACTGTGGTGTTTGAATAGAGGTCATGGCTTAGACAAATGGCCAAATGGGCTTCCTACTAGTCAGACCTTTCCGCATTAGTGACCAATGTGCAAATTCATAAGGAGCAGACAAGACCGCAGACCAAGTGCAAGAATATTCCATCCATATGTATCACACTTCTCTCAGTCTATCTGATGCCACTGGCTTCCCTTGGAGAGGAATGATTGTGAAGGCAGTGAGGAGGCTGCAATTCTCTTATTAAAATTATTCTGAAGGAGTGGAATTCCTATTACATAAGATCACACAGGTTTGAGTGCAGAAGGAGATGATCATTCCCCAAAATAGTGTCCAAACGAAATGTATCAGAGCAATTCTGGTTTCAAATTTAAACAATCATGATTCAGGATATGACTGTATGTGCATTCCAAACTTTAAAATGATGTAAAGGATAATATCAGAAGTAATTTAGAAAAGTCAAACCCATTTCTTAAAGTTTTTTTTTCTTTAGCCTAACACTTTTTCCCTCCAAGAATAAAGTGAGATTTTGATCATTCTTACAGCTTTCATATTTTTCTTTTATGTGATCTTTCAAAATGATTCATGGAAATTTAAAGTCTCACTAGCAAAATATATCATCACAATTAAACTTAGCTGCATTATCCTTTTTCAGCCAGGAAGTCAGTAAACATCACTCTGTATAACGTTAATATATCTATATAATATCCAAAGATATAGTATGTCATCTAGAACATTATGCAAATATCAGAATACTTTTTCTTTTCAAAACCACAGATATGAGAAATTTTGTAAGTATTTTTTAATCATTTCTTATGATCTAAGCCATGTTTTGGGTTGTATGAAGTAAAAATGCTTTTGCTTTCTTAACACCACTAACTTTTTAATCACCCTAGTAGTGCCCTCAGTATCATAATTTACTGTTTAAACATTTAGAGATTGCTTTTGTAACTATAAACTTCAGAGTTTTACAGATTTGTTACTTTTTCACAAAGACCCAAGAAACGCAATGTTATTTTTTGCTTCTCTGATGACTTTATATTTGAGAACTGAAACTGAATTATCTCTTTATAATCATTTAAATGATAACATTCTCTAGTTCTCATATTGAATCAATGATTTCAATAATTCTCTCTTTCCACAAATGCATATTAAATATTTGTTCTGTAATTGGAGCTAATAATTTCCAGTTGACTTCAACATATATCCATAATCAAACCACTTCTTACTATGTCTACCATCCTCACCCAAGCTACCATCACGAGCTATTCCCTGAGCACTGAAGAATGGATGCTTTTGAACTGTGATGTTGGAGAAGACTCTTGAGAGTCCCTTGGACTGCAAGGCGATCCAACCCATTCATCCTAAAGGAAATCAGTCCTGAATATTCATTGGGAGGACTGATGCTGAAGTTGAAACTCCAATAATGTGGCCACCTGATGTGAGGAACTGACTTATTGGAAAAGACCCTGATTCTGGGAAAGATTGAAGGCAGGAGGAGAAGGGGACGACAGAGGATGAGATGGTTGAGTGGCATCACCAACTCAACGGACATGAGTTTGCGTAAGCTCCAGGAGTTGGTGATGGACAGGGAGGCCTCGTGTGCTGCAGTTCATGGGGTCGCAGAGTCAGACACAACTGAGCGACTGAAATGAACTGAACTATGCTTCTGACCTCCTTACACATTTAGTATGTTCTCCACAGAGAAGGCAGTGGGATCTCGTTAAGTAAATTGGTTGTCATTTACCTTCTCACAACCCTCAACAGTCTTCTCACTAACCTAAAAGTAAAGATCAAAGACTTACCATGCCCTTAATCACATAATCTTTTCCCTCTCCTTCTGAAAATTGATGTGCAATTACTTCTCTGCACATTTGCTTTGCTCCATGCCCACAGGCTTACTTGCAGTCTTTTAGCATGAATAGTAGGCTTCTGCCTCAGGGTCTCTGCTCACATGTAGAGCTCACCCCTTTCCTTATTGAATTCTTCTTGCATGTAACAAGTGACATCTGTCAGAGAATCCTCTGAGCATTCTATCTGAAAAGCATCTCCTTGCCCATTTACCATCCACTAACCATGCTTTTTGTCCTATCTCCATCTGACATCTCATACATTTAACTTTTGGAGTTCTTTCTCTCCACCAGTGAACTATGTTTCATGAGCAAAGGGTGTTTGTATACTTGTGCACTATTGTAATTTATGAAAGTAAACAGTACGTGATGTATGGGAAACACTCCACCAAAATGTTTCCAGTGAATAGATGATAAACAGAAGACGTCTTAGAGATTTTCTTATACTTTGGAACAAAAGCATATCAATAAATAGTTATGAAATGTTTACACAAACATGTTTATAGAATGTGGAAGAACTACAGAAAAAAATGTATTCTGCTTGGGAGAGCTGTAAGAGATTTTAGAAAGAGAAAAGTATTTGAGTTTAAAGATAAGCAAAAGTTTATTAAGCAGGAAATGGCATACATGTTAGAAAGAATAACACAGATCAGTGTACACAGAGGTAAAAGATGTCTAGTACATTCAGGAGTGAGGCATGCAGCATGGTTGGCATATATTCAGGTCAGCCTTGTTTGAAAAAATACTTCTTGGTCAATTCCTAACACTTTCACACTTTCCTCCTTCAGCTTCCTTTCTTCTGCTCTGTAAATAATAATAAATTTGCAGAACTGATGGATTTTGCAGTTTGTCATATTCAGTTTCAACAAAGATAAATCCCATATTTGTCTGATGTCATATTGGGCTATATTTATGTTTTGATATTTATTATGTTTATATAGCATTTATATATTACATTTATATTCTTTTTGCTTCCATTTATTATTTTAATTTATAAATAAATATGCTTATTGTAATAAATACATATATGTATAAAGATCAAATTTCCCCTAACACTAGCTTTCATCTCAC